>NC_080392.1:7127667-7460424 GCF_028751815.1 Salvia miltiorrhiza | reverse complement strand
AATGAATCAATCCTTATAAGATATGTACAAGATTAGTCAACAGATATCATGTTTATCTGACTCCAACTTTATAACAAGTACAAATAACTATAAATGTATTGCATGGTCAAGCAACGATAGAAAAATGTTTGCCATCTTACCTTTGGCTTGCAAAGCCTCAAAAAGCTGATGGCGCATGCTGATAATCCTATCAGCCATGGCTTTCAGCTCAACTGTCCATTCTGTATACATGTCCCTGCACGAATATTCATGAGCTTTAGGATATCAGGAACTCAAATCAGGATGTGAGTATTAAGCAAAGGACTTGAAGTTATCATTTGGTCAGTTCATAAAGATAATAAAGCAATTTTCTTCTAATAGAACGAATGAACAAGAAAGATACCCATCCTTAAGTATAGCAGCCACAATTGATGCACCATGAATAGGAGGATTGGAATACATGGGCCTGATGACCAATTTCAACTGGCTTTCAACCCTAGATGCAACATCTGCACTTTTGCATACCTGTGGACCAAAATGAGGCTTCTTCATCAATTGATTAATGAGTGAAAAGAATCTAAGTGAAACGAGTTGGATTTGAATTACTTCATAACCCTTAATGTCTGGTTCTGTGGAGATGGATTGAACATAATATTCAAAGATCTATTAAGAACTTTAAACTAGTTTTCAATTCAAATTTAATGGTTGGGTGATATAAGGAAACACAAAAGTGATTTGCAGAATATTACTCGTCCTTCCTCTTGTCCTTTCCTACTTCTTGACAAACTCCAAACTCTCATACTCATCAACATCCCAAGGACACTGCATTGAGCAGCCCCATTTCGTAAAGCATCAATTTCAAACTTTAAATAATAACATTTTTTCAAGGTTTAATCAGGTTGCTAATCTATGTAAACAAAGTAGTCTAGTAGCAGTTATAACCAAAGGCATGATAATAATATTAGTGCCCGCAAGTTTTGGCGTGGGACTCACAATACTAAGTGCACCAACTCTTTCACCATACAGCCCCATATTTTTAGCATAGCTCTGCGCTGCAAGGCATTCTCCCCCATCAGCAACAAACATCCGAACAGACGCTGCATCTGCATCAAGGCTCCCACTAGCAAAGCCCTATATAACGAAATAATGTACATCAAAGGCATGCACATTTAAAATGATAATCCAGAAGACATCATTTATTTGGAGTTCCAGGTTATCAGAAGCTAGAACTGGTTACATCATCCATGCCCACCTGATAAGCACTGTCGAAAAAAGGTAATAATCCTTTTAATCGCATCAACTGCCTGATTTGCTCCCACTGATCAGAGGTTGGATCAACACCTGTTGGGTTGTGAGCGCACGCATGAAGAAGAACTATTGCTCCAGATGGTGCATTCTGAAGGTCTTCCAACAGTCCTGTGTAGAGAGGTGGGTGTCAAACAAATACAGTATATAAATTATATGACTACCATCTCAAAAAATGTACAAGAAACAAATTATCAATATCTTGACTTTTCAAATTTAGAATTTCATAATCTACATTAAAACAATATTATAGGCCCTGTGATAAAAAGAGTCAGAACCTGAAAAGTCCAGGCCCCGAGTACTTGGATCATAGTATCGATAAGTCTTCACTGACAACCCTGCTAAAGTGAAAACCTTGGGATGATTTCCCCATGTCGGCAACGGAATGTATATAGTTTTCTGGAAACAACAAATTAGACAATTTTATTAATATGGCGTCATATTTGGAACATCTGACAGAAAAGATAAAGTGAAAAGGATGTCACTTACCTCATGATAATGTTTGGCCAGAAACTCTCCTCCAACCCTTAATGAGCCAGTTCCAGACAAACACTGGACAGTAGTCACTCTATTCTCCTGAATGGCAGGACTGCGTAATTGCGAAGACAACAAAACAAATCAATCTAAAGCTAGAAAGGTTACTTCAGGAGGACTCTGCATTAATAAGTTCCCTCAGCTATTTACTTGAACCTGGCAGATGTTTAGTTATAAAAAGGAAAGCAATTTGACAAGCCATGCGTTCTTACAGGAAAATTTACACAGAACTTTGGAGTATATGCTTCCAGAAAGGGATGAACTTAATAAAACCTAAAACTGAAACTTAGGAGTTCAAAATCTATCACGAGCTATCAATAGAAGTGCAATACGTTTGTTATTACAGATTTGAATAAAGAAATCATCAATCTAATTAGTATATTTATGCATGCTATTCTAAAACGACATCAAAAGTATTTAACTAATATCTTATAGAATCTTGACAACACATACGTAATTCCTCTTCGAAAGAAAAGTTTTCAGAATTCATCAGGGCCCAACAAAATCCGAAGAATTGTTTTATTCAATAAAATCCCGCAACCTCAACTAAATTGCAGTTCCCCATACCTGTCAGCTCCAAAAATGAGCTTGGCACTCAATTTGTTAAAATCTGCGATTCCAGTAATTGGAAGATATTCTTTCACACGAGATCTGCATAACGCGAAAACGAAACATTAAAATGCTTATCTCAGCCTATCAAAAAATATAGAAGCATCAACAAACTCACTGATCATTCACAAGCATTTGCTCCGCCTTCCTCACTACATTGAGAACAAGAGGTTTTCCTTCCTGCCATTTACCAATTATAAAGCTGAATATTCTTCAGTAATTCTCCGCATAAAATTTGTATCAATTCTTCCATATACAAAATGCTTGATATCCTATAGATGAAATACAAGTACAGACCTCGGTTCGATAAGCTCCGACGCCTAAATTCAACTTAACCGGGCTTTGATCTTTGTTATAAGCAACAGTTACCTGTTTCAATCATGATCAGAGATCCAAACATATCAGGCTCGTACAAACAAAAAAATAGTAGTATAAAATAAATCGAGCTTCATATAACCTTGTCACGCTAAATCAACTGCATGATATTGGAAGCAAAGGATCACAAAAGGACGAAAACTCATTCAATCTAACTCGGATCATTCCAAAAAATTACGTGGCAATTGATTGAAAATAGTAAGAGATTACCCCTAGAATTGGATCTTCGGGAGCCTGTACGATGGTGGCGAAAACGGAGTCGGACATTTTCGGAGGAATTTGTGAAAGTTGAGAGCGACTAAATTAATGCTGTTTATTGCAAGTATAATGAAGGTTGAGGTTGAGGAAATGATGGGGAAGCGTGACCAAGGGGAAAGTAAACCGTGGGCACTGCCGCTGCTAGAATTATAGTACCACTAACTTTATGACTTAGTTTTGGAGGTTTTTTAGGATTTAAACAATAACAAAATGAGTAAGTTTACGTTCCAAACATACAAAATGAATAAGGGAATGATGTCTGGTTTTGTAAACCCCATCCAAAAAGAATTTCAGCCCTTATTTTAAATGATTTGCACATGCATAAGACCCTCCATCATTCATGTCATCGTCTTTTAGATCTTTTAGGTACTCCATACACTCTTGCACTAGGCTTTCTTCAACTTGTACAACATCTGGTAGAATCCCTGCTATTTCGAACTCTTTTTGTTCATATGAGGGATTGTGTAGTTGGTATCCCCTTTAGCTTTCAGTATTTCATGGTAACAACCCCGTAGAGTGAGGAATACATGGTTTATTTTATGTGGTGGATACTCGAAGTATGCTTCGACTTCGTGCACATTTTTTAGTAATTCAGCCACATCCGTGGCTGGTTTCTGGTCTTTCAAGCTTTGAATAGCTCTAAAGAAGCCAAGATCATTCACATTGATGTCCGGAGAGTTTGCAGGTTGGCAGACCAGTTGGAAATTAAAACCATCTGCTCTTGCAACTGCTAGAAACTCCGAATCATCAGGTTTGATGTGTGGTTTAGCATTGTCTTGCTGTATGAATATGTCTTTGCTTGCAAATGCAGGCCACTTGGCCTTAAAAACAAGTAACATCTGTGGAAATAATTAAAAAGCTAAATGATGAATGGAATCAATAAATTCTGATAGCATAACATAGTAAATGCATACCTTAGTGAGCATGCAGTCCCTCGTGATGTTCTGTGTGATGTTTTGTATTAGTTTGGTTTCCATAGTGCCTTTTGTTCTATTCTTGGAATTTCTTTTGGCTGCCTCTTCATTTGTGAATGGAAAAATGCCCAATTTTTCATCAAAAAGCACATTCCCCTGTTCATCTATGATAGGGCGGGCAATTGCACTCACAAACATGATTTTGGAAATACTCACAAACATGATTTTGGAAATAAACCTCTTAGATTTGCAAGTTCTATAAGGTTCTTTCTCACCCGGCATAAGGTAACACCTATCCTTATTTTTGGTTAAGTAAAACCACTTTTCGTCTATGTGTATAGTGTTAAACATTATTTGAAATTTCCTCATTCTCATCTCACTTACTGCACTAAGCTGAGATAGGCTCCATTGCAGCCTTCTTACTTTTTTTTGAGGTGTTAAGAAGGGCTTGATGGAATTGGTATGTGGTCTAAGTTCCTTGGCTTTCACCCACGTATGAATAAGTGACTTACTAACTCCTAAAGAACATGCCATCACTCTAACTGATGATCGTTGTAGTACACTTAGGTTTTTTACCTTTTCTGCATCAATTTTTCTTTTGTCTTTATGAATTGATCCTTTCTTCATATTCTTCAATTGTATAGGTATCCCGAGGGCTTGCTGCGCGGCTGCTTCTTTCCAGATTGTCCAAATAGTCTTCAAGCCTGTATTGAAGACGTTGGCAGCTTCTTTCTTGGCGACGTACTTCAATTTACCGTTCGAACTGCGTTGCAACAACCACTACGCAATTTGATTTCTTTTGTCATTTGATAGTTTAGCACTCTCTCTTTGTTCTGCCATTTTGTGGAGTTGGCTGAATTAATGAGTTCACCAACCTTCCCCATGTATTTATTGACTCATTAAGTAGGTAGGTACATTTGAAATATTCCCACCAAATATTTTGAAGGGTTTTAGCACAAAATGGCGCCATTATTTAGGAGTAATGTAATCTGCCAGATTTTTTAGTATGAATAAATCCAATTCTTCTTGAGTACCGAAAATTGTGCCAATTGATTTAAGTGTTTTCCTTTAGTTATGAATAATTCCACATGTGGCAGAATTTTTAGTATGAATAAATCCACTAAGTAAAACCATTAATTGTACCGAAAATTATGTTTCATTAAAGAAACAAATATAGCTTGTTAAAAACAAAAGGAGTAATTTAAGTAAATGAATTAAAATAATGTCAAATAGCTTCAACTTATCAAAGAAAGATTAGTAAAAGTAATCACAATACATTAACACTACCATTTTGGTCTTTTACACCACCTTTTTCAGCTTTCTTAGTTTCCGTGCCGACCACCAAATGGGTAGTTGATTGGTGGACGAAGGGAGTAACTTTTTCTTCAGCTCACTGCTTCCTTTGGCCTCTGGGGTTTTACGATTTACGACATCATTACTCTTGACTCATGTGCCGCATAATTACTTCAGTAATAAATAATCTTTACTCGCAAATATTTTATACTCCACCGGTAAAATTTATTGCTCCATCCCGTCACTAAAAAAATATCAGTTTCATTATAATAAATCTATGCAGTCACATTGTGGGTATCCACAAATTAGTATAATAAAAAAAATTTAATTTGTTTAATTTATTTTTTTAAATAAAAATAGAATTTAATTATTTTATTATATTCTCTACATTGTATTTATTCTTTTATATTTTTTATTTATTTTTTAATAAAAATAAAAAAAAATATCAAAAAATTGCAAAAAAGTAAATTAAATTATTTTCTATTAGATAAATTGTGGGTGGCCACTATGTGACTGTTTAACATCACTCATTTCATAATGGCATGAATTTTATTAATAAATTGTTTGGTGTGTTGTGGATGGAACAAGTATTTTATTTTATTGTGTTAGTGATAATAATATCATTTTTATTGTATTTTAAATTGATTAATTTAGATGAGTGGTGGATTCAATAATGAAAATAGTACAAATAATTTTTTTCGGATATTTTCGTTCATACTATTTGATGAAGAGTAATATGTGCGGAACAGAGGAATGAATGCGAACAAGGGAATCACCAGGGTCAGAGGAACGGACCTTGCCAGAGGAACGAACATCATCAGAGAAATGGTCCTCGTCAGAGGAATGGTTCTTGTCAGAGGAATGGCTCTCGCCAGAGAAGTCACCAAGGAACAGAAGGGTGATTTGTCCATACGCCAGAGCAGAGGAATCGATCGCCTTTGGATGATTTTACCATTATGCCCTCGATCACGCGGGGAGCATGATCTTAGAGGCGAAATTACTATTTTGCCCCTAGCATGTAATCTATAAATAGTCATGCACACGCACTCTGTAACACACGCTCTCTCTATTTTCAATACTACTGTGACTTATTCTCGTGCTCTCAGCAATTCAACTACTTTCACTCACTTTTCTCGATCAAACACTAGGTATAATTCATAATTTAATAACAATTCACCGATTAATCCTTCACCTGTTAATTCACGATTCACCATCTGGCGCCATCTGTGGGAAATATGAGTTAAGGCGTGAGTTTCGACCACCTGCGCATGCAGATCTGTAATTACGATCGAATTTGCGTGCGCAGGCCCCAGTTAAGCCGATATTCCGAATATCCAAGCGAATCTGGACCGATAATCATATTTTTTGTGCTGATCTGTCTACAAACCCATGAGATCCGTGGTTTTTATGATGTTCCTTGCATGCGCATGCTAGTAAAGTGGTTGAGGTTGAAAATTGGGTGTTGATCTGTGATTACTTTATGGGTTGCCATGATAATTGTGTGCGATTACTATGTTTCCTCGCATAATTTTTGTTTTTCTTACGAATCTAACGTATTTCGCTAACGATCTGTTGATTGGTGCTCTGTTTTTTATGTTTTTGGGTTTTCATGGTTGATTTATTGGGAAATACGTTCTCTCTTCCGAGTTTGACTCCGAATCTATGGGGAAATCTCCATCGTTCTCTCTGTTTATGTTTAAATCCGTGTCCTGGGTTTATTTCCTAGTGCACGAGGATATTTCTAAAAGGATCTCATAATGGCCTTCGCGCCAGTGTTCGGGACGTCTTATATTATGGATTCCTCTGACAACGGACGGTCCAATCTGTTTTTTATTTGAAGTGTTTTCTCACATTTTTCACCACTAGGTACTATGGATTCTTCTTAAGCTCGCCGCACTCTTGAGAAGGACTTCGATAACACCGGACTCAGCTCTGCTGCCCGCACTACTGAGATCCCCACTTCGCTGATCAATGGTCTGCCAGCCAGCACTGTTTTCACTACACCGCCGGGTTTCCACAACGTCTCCGCTACCCCGCTGACGGGTCAGAACATCACTCCCCAGAGATCTGCTCTGGTGGCCCCTCGATCTGAACTACAAAGCTTGGTTCCCACATCTGGTGGTAGCCCGTTGAACTTTGTGTTGGCAGAGCAGATGATGGCTCTGCTCAACTACGCCGCTGTGCGCTAAGCACTAGGGACCCCGCTGCTATCAATTGTCCCCGCCACAACTCTCTTGTTGGGAATGCTCAACCAACAGGGTACCGAAATTCCTCCTCTCGCTGCTCTGGAGGTGAATGACCAGCTTGCTAACAAACAAGCCGCACTACCAAAGGAAACACAGAGGTTCCCTGCTGAGAAGGAACTGGAAAGAAGGCCAGAGGGGAGCCGCATCATGCTAAGTAGCATTGTCAAAAAGGAGGGGGTCGACGAGTCTGACAATCGTTCCATCACTCCCATGTTCGAGGAGGAGAGACCCAGGGAGAACGCAAAACTTAAGAATCAAGTGTCGCAACTGAAAAACCAGCTCAAAGATCTGGAGGATACTCTGAGATAGAAGTCTCAGAGGGTTGAAAGGGTGCAGAGGTCAGAGAGGTCTCACAGGGCAGAGAAGTCGTACCAATCAGAGATATCGCATCGGTCAGAGAGATCACATCAGAACAGGAGGTTAGAGGGACAGGAGCAGGAGTACTCCTCTGGGAAACAGGAACACAGGGTCCACAAGCGCCATCATGACCATGATTCGCCAAAGGAGAAAATGGAGCACGGGAGATATAAGGACGACAAGCGGGCCAGAACATCAAGGGTCCATACCATTAACAACCGAAGCCCTTTCTCCGCTGACATTCTGGTGGATACTCTGCCGAGGAGTTACAAGCCCATCTCATTGGATTATGACGGAACCACTGATCCGGAGGTGCACCTTAACCGGTTTGAAGGACTGGTCACACTCCATATGTATACGGAAGGCATCAAGTGCCGCATATTCTCTACCACCTTAACTGGACCTGCCCAGTTGTGGTTTGGGATGCTCGCCCTAAATTCTATTAATTCTTTTGAAGATATGCAGACACGCTTTCTGAGACAGTTCGCGAGTTCACGAAGGGTTGGAAAGTCAGCTCTTTCCCTGATGGACATAAAACAAGACCAAAATGAAACACTACAGAAATACACTGCCCGGTTCAACCTCGCTGCTCTGGAGGTGCCAGAGGCGGAGTCGTAGATAAAGAACTGTGCCTACGTCAGAGGGTTAAAACCGGGGCTCTTCTTCGACAAACTACAAATCAGATCGGCCCGGGATTTCGATGATATCATGGCTAGGTTGCCAGGGTACTTACAACTGGAGGACGCTAGGATGGCGCGGAAGGCTGAAAATGATAAAAACAAGGCTAAAAAGGCCGAAGATGCACCGGAGCGGAACAACAGAAGCCAGGGTCCTTTCAGAGGGTTGCCTCTAAGGGTACCTCCTCCCCAGGAAGAGGCGCCACCCCGCCAGCAACGCACTGTAAACGAAGTAAATCGTTTCGACGAATACACCCCACTAAACAAACCTCAGGAGGAGATTTTTCACTTGATCAAGAATCAGCCATTCTTCAGAGCACCCGAGACTTACAGAGATGGACAGCCACAACAGGGGCCTAACAACAAACTGTGTGAATACCACAATTCATACGGGCATTATACCAAGCATTGCGGGCATCTTAAACACCAACTGGAGCTTTTGGTGCGTTAGGGTAATCTAGACCAGTTTATAGCCAAAGGGAACGAGGGCCAAGGTCAAAGTCCAGAGCAGGGAAATGACCGGAGGCAGAATCAGGGGAATAACAGGGATCGTAGGCCAGAGGAAAATCGTGACAATCGCAGAGGAGCAGTAGAGGTCGGGTACCCCCTTCCCATTCCGAAGAGAAGTACACATGATCTTTGGGGAAAATGGGATACCAACGCCCAATAGAGCCAAAAAACAAGTCGTACGCGCAGTGAAATTAGGGTATTATCCCAAGCAAGTGATGGAGATTACAGATGTAGCAGAGGAGTCAACCATCACCTTCGGATCAGAGGATCTAAGAACGCTTATGTACCCCCACGACGATGCGCTGTTAATCACAGCCGACATAGCCAGTTGCATTGTCCATCGTGTTTTCGTAGATTCGGGCAGCGCAGTGAATATTCTATATCTGGAGTGTCTCCAGAACATGGGGATCGAAGCCAACATCGAGCCAACGAACGCTCCTTTATTCGGATTTGGGGGAGAAATGGTTATGCCAATAGGGTTTGTGGAGTTGTCGCTAAGTCTTGGCTGGGCGGATGCCAGCAAAACCAGGGGGATACGATTCTTGGTGGTGGATATGCCGAAACCATCCTACAATGTGATACTCGGACGTCCTGCTTTGACGGCATTCAGAGCAGTTATCTCGACGTTCCACTTGAAGATGAAATTCCCCATTGGAGGGGGAAGAGTGGGAGAAGTATGGGGTGATCAGAAAATGTCTAAAGAATGTCACGTGCGGATGCTCACACATTCGTCGGGGCAGAAAAGGGAAAGGTCAGCAGAGGGACCAGACACCCGGAAAAAAGGGAAGGTGGGCGATGTTGCTGCTCCGGCAGAGGAACGGCGAGAGCTGACAGAATTGCTAAATGATCGGGATAACACAGAGAAATCTGCCTTAATATCCACCAGTGATGTTTGCAATATGATTGAATTATTTCCAGGGCGAGAGGGATTTCAGACCAAAATCGGGTCCTCTATGAACGAACAGATCAGAGAGGAGCTAATCTGCTGCCTTCAGAGAAATGCGGATGTGTTTGCCTTCAGCACAGCCGACTTAAAGGGTATCGACAGAGGGCTGGCAGAACATTGCCTCAATCTGGATACTAATGTTAAACCGGTGAAACAAAGAACAAGACACTTTGGGGCCGAGAAAGACGCCGCAATAAGAGAACAAGTACATGGGCTCCTTGACGCGGGCCATATCACGGAAGTACAATACCCGGAGTGGATTTCGAACGCCGTAATGGTGGCAAAGAAAACAAATACTTGGCGAATGTGCGTGGATTATAGGGACTTGAACGCTGCTTGTCCAAAGGACCATTATCCTTTGCCGAGGATTGATCAGCTCGTGGACTCTACCTCCGGTTGTGCGCTGCTATCAATGATGGATGCATATCAGGGTTATCACCAGGTTAAAATGCACAAAGGGGACATTGCTAAAACAGCTTTCGTCGTCTGCTGTGGGGTTTTTGGCTGGAGGAGCATGCCATTCGGACTGAAAAATACGGGGGCCACGTATCAAAGGATGATGGAGAAAATATTCAAAGAACAACTTTCGAAGAACATATCAGTCTATGTGGACGACATGCTAGTGCGCAGTGTCAGAGCAGAGGATCATGTCTCTGACTTGGAGGAAGTTTTTACGGTCATCAGAAATCACCGGCTCATGCTTAACCCGGCGAAATGCACTTTTGGGGTCACTACGGGCAAATTCTTGGGATATAAAGTTACTCCTGCAGGAATCGAAGTTAACACGGATAAGGTCAAAGCCATCATGGATATGACACCTCCCAGAGGGATCAAGGAGGTACAGACTCTAAACGGGCGTATCACTGCTCTGAGCAGGTTCATCTCACGATCAGCAGAACGGAGCTTGCCATTTTTCAAGATTCTGAGGAAGGGGACTAAGTTTCAATGGACAGCGGAATGCCGAACAGCCTTTGACGATCTCAAGGCTTACTTAGCAGAGCTCCCAACTCTGACCAAGCCAGTGCCCGGGGAAATATTATATCTATACATAGCAGTAGGGGAAGAATCGATCAGCTCAGTACTTATCAGAGAAGAGGGAAATCATCAGAGACCAATTTACTTCGTCAGTAGGGTTATCCAAGGCCCCGAACTAAATTATTCAGAAATTGAAAAGGCTACTCTGGCAGTCATGGTCACGGCTCGGAAATTGAGGCCTTATTTTTTATCACATCGGGTAGTGGTGCGAACTGCATTACCCTTCAGACAAGTGTTGGGGCGGCCGGATTTGTCAGGGAGGATGGTGAAGTGGGCTGTGGAATTAGGGGAATATGACGTGGAATATGAGCCAAGGATGGCTATCAAGGCGCAGGCCCTTGCGGACTTCATTCAGGAAACTACTCGCCGTCCTGTACAAGAATTTTGAATAGTCTTCGTGGACGGATCAGTCACGAAGGAGGGGTGTGGGATCGGAGTGTATGTTGTCTCTCCAAGATCAGAAGTGTATCAGTTTGCCATCAAGTTTACTTGCAAAATATCCAACAACGAGGCTGAATATGAAGTCGTGGTCAGAGCGGCGCACATTTTGTCAGAGCTGCGAGCTGAGTGTGTCATCATCAGAACTGATTCACAGTTGGTGGCTCAACAATCCTCAGGGGGCTATCACATTAAAGAAGATTGGATGCGGGCATATCATAATAAGATCAATGAAATGAAGAAAAAATTCATGGAGTTCAAAATCGAACAGATTTCCCGGGAGGAAAACACCAAGGCAGATTTATTGGCGCGAGTCGCCAGCGCAGTGGAACAGACGTGGAGCGACGAGATTACGCTGCTCTGTGACACCAGAGAAATGGAGACTTCGCAGGTTTTCGCGGTAGAAATTCGGGATGACTAGCGGGCCCCAATCATACACTTTCTTAAGACAGAGGAACGGTTGCACAAAGAATCCAATCAGATGGCTCGTTATGAGAATTATTGCTTGATTAATGATCAACTCTACAAACGCTCTTTCACCCACTCTCTACTAAAATGCTTATCTCCTGAGGACGCTAACTTTGCTTTAAAATAAATTCATGCAGGTTGTTGTAGCAAACACACGGGATTCAGGGATCTCATACGAAAAATCATCCGGGCAGGGTTCTACTGGCCAACCATCACTAAGGATGCCAGAGAGTTCGTTCGCAAATGTGAGGCTTGTCAGCGGCATGCGGGAAAAATCAATGTTCCGGGAGAAACCATGGGAGTAATGTATGCTGCGTGCCCATTTGACAAATGGGGCATAGACATCGTTGGGAAATTTCCTACAGCACCAGGGGGCAAATGTTTTCTCATAGTAGCAGTGGATTACTTCTCCAAGTGGGTGGAAGCTGAGGCTGTGGCGAAGATCGACGAAGTGACAGTGGAGCGGTTCATCTGGCGAAATATATGTTGCCGATATGGAGTCCCCAGAATCATCGTGTCAGATAATGGAACCCAATTCACAGGGCAGAGGATTGTTGATTTATGTGATCGCATGGACATAACACAACGATTCGTGTCAGTGGCTCACCCGCAAGCAAATGGGCAAGTGGAGTTGGCGAACAGATCAATTTGTGAAGGGATCAAAAAACGGCTGAACCGGAGCAGAGGGAAGTGGGTCGAGGAGTTGGACACCGTACTCTGGGCCTATCGTACTAGCCCAAAGACGGCAACTGGCGAGACACCTTTTACCCTGGTGTATGGATCAATTTTTGTCTTTATGAATTGATCATTTCTTCATGTTCGTCGATTGTATAGGTATCCCGAGGGCTTGCTGCGCGGCTGCTTCTTTCCAGATTGTCCAAATAATCTTCAAGCATGTATTGAAGACGTTGGCAGCTTCTTTCTTGGTGACGTACTTCAATTTACCGTTCGAACTGCGTTGCAACAGCTACTGCGCAATTTGATTTCTTTTGTCATTTGATATTTTAACACTCTCTCTTTGTTCCGCCATTTTGTGGAGTTGGCTGAATTAATGAGTTCACCAACCTTCCCCATGTATTTATTGACTCATTAAGTAGATAGGTACATTTGAAATATTCCCACCAAATATTTTGGAGGGTTTTAGCACAAAATGGCGCCATTATTTAGGAGTAATGTAATCTGCCAGATTTTTTAGTATGAATAAATCCAATTCTTCTTGAGTACCGAAAATTGTGCCAATTGATTTAAGTGTTTTCCTTTAGTTATGAATAATTCCACATGTGGCAGAATTTTTAGTATGAATAAATCCACTAAGTAAAACCATTAATTGTACCGAAAATTATGTTTCATTAAAGAAACAAATATAGCTTGTTAAAAACAAAAGGAGTAATTTAAGTAAATGAATTAGAATAATGTCAATAGCTTCAACTTATCAAAGAATGATTAGTATAAGTAATCACAATACATTAACACTACCCTTTTGGTCTTTTACACCACTTTTTTCAGCTTTCTTAGTTTTCGTGCCGACCACCAAATGGGTAGTTGATTGGTGGACGGAGGGAGTAACTTTTTCTTCAGCTCACTGCTTCCTTTGGCCTCTGGGGTTTTACGATTTACGACATCATTACTCTTGACTCTTGTGCCGCATAATTATTTCAGTAATAAATCTTCTTTCCTCGCAAATATTTTATACTCCACCGGTAAAATTTATTGCTCCATCCCGTCACTAAAAAAATACCAGTTTCATAATAATAAATCTGTGCAGTCACATTGTGGGTATCCACAAATTAGTATACTAAAAAAAATCTTAATTTGTTTAATTTATTTTTTTAAATAAAAATAGAATTTAATTATTTTATTATATTCTCTACATTGTATTTATTCTTTTATATTTTTTATTTATTTTTTAATAAAAATAAAAAAATTATCAAAAAATTGCAAAAAAATAAATTAAATTATTTTCTATTAGATAAATTGTGGGTGGCCACTATGTGGCTGTTTAACATCACTCATTTCATAATGGCATGAATTTTATTAATAAATTGTTTGGTGTGTTGTGGATGGAACAAGTATTTTATTTTATTGTGTTAGTGATAATAATATCATTTTTATTGTATTTTAAATTGATTAATTTAGATGAGTGGTGGATTCAATAATGAAAATAGTACAAAAAATTTTTTTCGGATATTTTCGTTTATACTATTGTATTAATTTTTGGGTATTTTGCTCATTATTATTATTATTACAATAATAATGAGCGACTCTTACTAAAATTATATATATATATATATATATATATATATATATATATATATATATATTCAGTCCCAAGCTCACAATCGTATTCATATTCATATTCATATTCATACTAGTGCGCAACCCGTCGAAATTCGACGGGAAATTATTTTAACTTATTATATAAATTATTTTTAAATTTATTTAATTTAAGATAATATAGTTGAAATTATATTAATTTGAATCATATTCCTCAATTAAATGTTAATTTTTTGTTAGAATAATAAATATTCTTTTTATGTAGATTTTTATTTAATAATATTTTGAAAAATGTATCGATATTGAAAATTTTATTTCATCTTAGCATCATCTCATCTGAACCTTGTAGGATCATATCATAATCTAAATTTTGGAAGACAACAACTAACGTTTGAACATTAGACTTTTGAGTATCATCTCATCTAGACCTTAAAATACAAAAAATAAACTTTTATGCGTCAAGTTTTTTTAACATCACTATGTGGAGCTTTAAAAATCAAAGTTGACTTGTGAGATTGTATGATTTGGAGCTTCTAACATCATAACTAACTTGTAAACATCATTTTGTATGGAACTTAAAAAAATCTTGACAAACTTTTATGCATTATTAGTTCTATTTAATACTCCCTCCGTCCCCAAAATAAGTTCCTCTTTGGGGACGGCACGGGTTTTAAGAAAAAGTGGTAAAAGGTATGGATAGTGGAGAAAAATATGTTATAATTAGTATTGGGAATGGTGAAAAGGTGAAAAAGTGAAAAGTAAGAATAAATAAAGTATTATTAGTGGTGGGGTAGTTGTCCAAAAATGGAAAGAAAAAAAGAGGAACTTATTTTGGAGACGTCCCAAAAAGGAAAAAGATGAACTTATTTTAGGGACGGAGGGAGTATTATAATTGGGTTCCAAGAATCATCTCGTTTGGAGTTGAAAAAAATAAATTTAACTTGTGAGTATCATCTCATTTGAACTTTGAATGACCACAATTAAGTTACAAGAATTATCTTGTGTGTAGCTTTAAAGATCATTATCATCTTTAGCTTGTAAGATCATAACTAACTTCTAAACATCATCTTGTATGCAGCTTGAAAAATCTTGACAATGTTTTGTGCATTATTTCATGTGGAGCTTGAAATATCATAATTGAGTTTCGAGCATCATTTCGTTTGAAATTTGAAAGAATAAAATGGACTCGTGAACATTAATTATCTTCAAATCTTGAGTTTCGAGCATCATTCCGTCTGAAAATTGAAAGAATAAAATTGACTCGTGAACATTATCTTGTTTGAAGTTTGAAAGACCATAACTAAGTTTTGAAAATCATCTCGTGTATAGCTTATGAAAGTTGACACGAGATTCAAATTATATTAATTTATTTAGTAATTTAATTGATAAATTTTCATAAAAAAACTATGTTGAATCCAAATTTTAATTTTAAAATTTTATACAAAATATATTATTTTATAATCAAATTAAATTGAAGAAATAATTTACTTAATCAAACCAATTTATTTTTTCAAATTAAATTAATTAGACCATGTATTTAATTAAATAAATTTTGTCAAATTAAATTGACAAAACAATTCAAATTGTATTAGTCTCAATCATTCTGCCAATTAAATGTAAATTTTAAATTTGGAGAGCAAGAGCTTATTCTTGTATAAGTTTTATTTTGGTGAAATCTTATAAAAATACTCAATGTGAAATGAGGTGATTTATATGAATTATTCGCTCGATTGAGATTATTATAATTTTGATACATGATTAAAGATTTCTAATATATTTTAACATCATATCATCTGTTCTTTATCTAAATTCTTCATTTATGCATTATTAATTTCATAATTTATCTATTATTATTATTATTATTATTATCATTATTATTATTATTATTCTTATTATTATTATTATTATTCTTATTATTATTATTATTAT
Organism: Salvia miltiorrhiza; assembly: GCF_028751815.1. Taxonomy (NCBI): domain Eukaryota; kingdom Viridiplantae; phylum Streptophyta; class Magnoliopsida; order Lamiales; family Lamiaceae; genus Salvia; species Salvia miltiorrhiza. The sequence goes on along the minus strand of NC_080392.1, from coordinate 7,444,277 downwards.
TATTATTATTATTATTATTATTATTATTATTATTATTATTATTATTATTATTATTATTATTATTATTATTATTATTATTATTGGACGAACAGAAACAAATAAAGTTTGCAGAAATGAAAAATATATTTTTCTTCCCTATATAAATAAAATGTATGGATTTATTTTATAAAAAATAAAAATAAAATCTTAATTATTTTGATAGACATAAAATAAGATTTTGTTTTAAAGTAATCAGTTTATAGAATTTGTGCCTTATTATGCAAATATGTAAATCAATGATCGGACCCGTTTATAATTTACATATACGTGCATGTCTCAATTCAAACTTAATTTAAAATTAATTTTATTGAAAATTAAGAATATAAATATTATATATATATATATATATTTATATAATATAATATATTGCAACATATACATATAATATGTACGCTATTGAGAAATATAAAATTAATAACAAATATACATCTAATCACTAACATTCAATTAAAATAATTTATCGTATATAGATTATAATTTTTTTCTTATCAAACATGTAAATCTAATTTTTATCTAGAAAAAATAAATAATAAAATTTATTAATTTAGATTATATGTAATGTTAATATTATTATATATATACATTTATTATTAATTATATTTATTATGATTAATGAATCTTTATATAGAATGTAATAGTTAATTAATTAATAAATGATGAAGATTATATATGGTAAATTTTGAAATAGTGAGATTTTAGATATGCCACATAGGTTAAGGCTTAATCCTATTATATAATAGAATATAATATATTGCAACATATACATATAATATGTACGCTATTGAGAAATATAAAATTAATAACAAATATACATCTAATCACTAACATTCAATTAAAATAATTTATCGTATATAGATTATAATTTTTTTCTTATCAAACATGTAAATCTAATTTTTATCTAGAAAAAATAAATAATAAAATTTATTAATTTAGATTATATGTAATGTTAATATTATTATATATATACATTTATTATTAATTATATTTATTATGATTAATGAATCTTTATATAGAATGTAATAGTTAATTAATTAATAAATGATGAAGATTATATATGGTAAATTTTGAAATAGTGAGATTTTAGATATGCCACATAGGTTAAGGCTTAATCCTATTATATAATAGATTCTAGAGGACATCCTAAAAGTGCCAGTGAAATATAATGTAGTTTGGGCTAAAGAATGCCCAATTGATATTCAGCTAGTTGGAGACCACTTTTGGCGTTTTGGAGATAGAGCACGCCACTTTTGGCGTTTTGTGAGAGAGAGCACGCCCGCCTGTCCGAACCACGCCGTGGCTCTACCCGTCATCGGCCACCTCCACCTCCTGAAACAGCCGCTCCACCGCAACATCCACCGCCTCTCCCAGCGGGCCGGCCCCATCTTCTCCCTCAAGCTCGGCGTCCGCCGCGCCGTGAGCAGCCCTCGCCGATCCAGCAGCAGTCGTCCAGCAGCGGTGCTCCCGCCTCATCGCCGGGCAGCAGCGAGTTCGCCGCACCACCAGCCCGGCGTTGCTCGCTGCACACCGGCCGTCTCAGTTCGCTGCTGCTGTGCCCGTCAGCCCGGCGCTCGGAGCAACCTCACCGCAACTTGAGAGAAACGACGCCATCGACGTCGCGCGGCCTCGACGTTCGCGGCTCAAAGCTGCGTCGAAGGAAAGCGGCGACGTCGTCACAGATTGCCTCCGTTTGTGAGAAATGGCATCGCTCCAGCCTCCCCTCCAAAATTACCCGATTGTGTCTAATAACTTTGCTCCTGTCAGTCGATCATCATCGCCACTCCACAATTCTACTAGGGATTTCACCACTACTGATCAGACGACAATGAACTCTACGACAGTAATGACGGCGCTTCTCTTCCTCGAGTCTGGGATCACGATGCCTCCGAGCATCACTGTCACAGATAGTTCGGCGGAGAATGCTAGAGCTACTGATGATGTTTCGTTCCCGGAAATCGCTGCGGTGATGACTACCCATACTGTCGGTGTCTCTACTCAGGCCGATGGTCCTAAGGGCCTGATCCCACCTCGCTCGATCGGGACTGCCCATCCGAATGTGCTCAGTCCACCGTCTGCTTCGAAGGTGTCGCCGGTCTCTTTTGCAGATAAACTGAAAGCTAGGGATGGCAGTCCGACAGAGCAAGTTTCCAAGCCTAGGGACGTCCCCGCTCATGACTTTACAATCCTCCGGCCAGAGTTGGTGGATCTCAAACGTTGCCTTGTTTTAGAGCCTTTTTTCCACCAACGACAAGTCCGGCGTTTCGCCCATGCGGTTCACGGCCGGTTGATCCTCCGCAAAGGTGAGTCACCTCGATTTGCAACGGATCTTTGGCAGGAACTTCAACAGCTTTGGAAACCGTCTGTTGGTTGGTCGATTCATCCTCTCGGAAAAGGTTACTTCACTTTTAATTTCGCCACCGACGAGGATAGGGCAGCGGCCTTCGCTAAAATGACTTGGCGTCTACGCTCAGGTATACTCCATCTCCAGGCTTGGGTGCCGAATTTTGATCTCTACAAAGCGAATTCAACCCTTGTTCACGTATGGATTAGAATCTTTAACTTGCCACATGAATATTGGCACCCAGAGGTTCTTTCCGGGATCGCACGAGAAGTGGGTACGCCTATCTTGATTGATGGTCAGTCTGCACAGGCTCATGTGGGTCACTTTGCTAGAATTCTTGTTGAGTTAGATGTTTCGGCTGATATTCCTGAGGCTTTAGATATTAAGTGTGGCGACATTGATTTTACTGTCAAGTTTGTATATGAGAATTTGCCTTATTATTGCTCGGTTTGCAAGGTTGTGGGACATATTTCTAACGAATGCAGAAGGAGGAAAACAAACACGACCGAGGAGGGCTTTACGGAACATCAGGGCCGGGAACGTGGTCAGTCCAAGGTAGATGACCACAGGGTTCATCCTCGTCCCTACACCGGAAATCAGGAATCTCCAGCAAGGGCTGGAAAGGCTTTTGTTGAGGTTGGACAGAAACTGAACTCTTCTTCAGACTCTCCTACCTCATCCAATCCCTTTGCTGTGTTGGTTTCTCTAGAGTTGCAAGATGAACATAGACTTGTTTGTGATGATAACATGGAAAAGCCGCCATCTGATGGAGGCCGAGCTTCAGATGCTTGCATCTATCAGGACAATCAGGATAGAAAGGATTTGGAACAGCTTGAGTCAGATGACGAAAAGAACCAAATTGAGGTAGTGGACCAGGAACACGAGAGGACTTCTGCACCTTTGGTTGTTCAGCCGCTTGCTGTGATGACTGACAACAACGATTTGCTCACTTTGACTGGGACGACAGGACCCATTTCTCGTAGACGAGGGCGTCCGAAAGGGGCTATCAACAAGAAGGGGAGAGTTTCTGATTCTTCTATCAAGCACAGGCTCCGTCGTATCATAATGAATGGCATGTCCTCGGATTTCCAAAACTCAGCACGCCGTGATGATATGCAGGGCCCAGGTCTTGACACTTCTTCACCTGTGGAGTTCCTGAATAAAGTGAAGTATGCTCAGTCTAGAGGACAGATTCTGCAAAACTTTGTGATCAACTCCGATAACTCTTCCGATGCAGCCCATGCTATGTCGATTGTGGCCTCTAAAAAATGGGGCGATATGTTGGACGATGAAGATGACGATGTTTTAGACGAGGACGACCCTCTTAAAATGTTCTCTTAGTCTTGGTTTCTTTTTTTGGTTACCCGGGGTTTCTTGCGGGTGCTTTTGCTTGTTTCCTTTGTCTCTGGTCTCTCTTTTTTCTTTTCTTTTTAATAAAATTTCTATTTCAGCAGATATTCAGCTAGTTGGGCTTCCCATGTGTCCATTAGTAAGTATATCCAAGTATAATGTTTGAGGAACAAGTCTCAACTCTCAAGATAGCTAAACTCGTAAATAAGAAGTCTAGAGCCATGAAGTCTTCGTAATTCTACTTTTAGTATATCACTAGTATACGCCCATTCGTACGATGCACGAATCGACATCAAAATTAAACGATAAATTTAAATAAATAAATTTCAACAATAAAAAAAATTAAATATAAACAAATACAAAATATATTTTAATAAAATATAATAGTTCACATCAATTACTCAATAAAATCCTTAATTTAAAACTGTAAATATTCAATTTATACAAAGTGTAATGATAATTAAAGTTACTCCCTCCGTCCCGTGAAGCGTGACCCACTTTCCTTTTTGGGTTGTCCCACGAAACTTGACCTGTTTCTAAAAATAGTAAAAAAATTACCATTTATTGACCTTTTCACTTTTTCACCTACCACACTTAACACGCAAAATACCAATTTCTTAATTCCCGTGTCGAAAAGAAATGGGTCACGCTTCATGGAACGGAGGGAGTATTAAATAAATTTAAAAATTATTCGATATTGAAAATTTTCACTATGCATATATTATTCATCATAATAAATATTTTTATACAAACGTAAATAAAAAGTTATAAATTTTTAATGAAGAGAAAGAAAATAAAATATTTTAATATTTTTATAACTTATTCATTTTTTATGATTTTTATACTATATTAAATGTAAGATACATATTGTTTATTTTTTCATGATCAAATTTGATGACGTTTAGAAAATAATTATAAAATATAAAAAAGTAAATAAAAATAATGAAAATTTTGGTGAATATAAAAAAGTAAAAAAAAAATAATGAAAATTTTGGTGGAAGAAGAGAGAGAAAAAAGAGAGGGAAAAAATAGAGGGAAAAAACTCCTCTTTTATATACTACTAGGATTTTACCCGTGCATACGCACGAGTACCAAATTACACAAATACATGCAAAATAACTACAAATATAAGAAGGAATATAATATTAAATAAAGCAAAATATATGTATAACAAACAATAAAATATCTTATACAAATCAAAACTTTAGAGTATCATATAAAAAACATTATCAAGAATCTAAAATTTTAAAGTTTCAAATATCAATAATTAATAATCATTGATATATATATATGAACATAAAATGAATCCAGCCAATGCAATAATCAATGTGGAACCTAAAACAAATCCAACCTATGAAATAATCAATAATCAGTAACATATGGAATAAAAAATATATTTTTTATTACATAAAAAGTTAAATGTGAAATATAATGAATTAGACGATTATATTTATGCAAAATAAAAAATGAAATTTATGATTCCTATCCAATATAACATTATAGCTTAAGGGTGTGTTTGCTTTGAGGTATAAGGGAGGGATAAGTTACATTTACCACCTTATACTTCGTTTACTTTGATGTATAAAAAAATTCTGGCAGGTTGTATGATTTTTTGGGCAGCACCTTATCCCTTGGGAAATGGATAATTTTATACCTAAAAGAGGGTGATATAATTTTATACCACCTTATAAGGAGTGGATAAATATATTATCCTTCAAACCAAATAAGATATAATAAATGTAGTCCCCACTTTAAGTGATAAATTTAGTGTCAATATATGAAACTAGCCTATTTCATATAGCAAAATTAAAATTTAGCCTATAGGATAAAAACATAAAATTTTAGCCAGTTTTTGCGTGAAAAGACTAAAATGCCCCTCCTTAAATAGTTGCTATTTCTCGCTTTCTCTCTCTGCGCTCTCTCACTTCTCTCGCTCTCTCTCTCTCCCCCTACCTCCCTCCCTCCTTCTTTCTCTCCTCCGGCGAAGCGCCGCCGCCCCAGCCTCGTCGTCTCCGCCCATAGCAGCGCCGAAAACAACGCCGCCCATCCAGATTCTAGCGGCGCATCTAATCCCGACGGTGGTGGCTTGTGGTCGTGGCACCGCCGGGGTTCCAGGTCTCTCTCTCTCTCTTTAAATCGTCCGCCGTCGTGCCACCTCCAACGCCGCGTCGCCGATCCCCTCGCTGCTGCTGTCGTCGGCTTTCTCTCTTGTTGCCGTCGACAGATCTGGACATTTTGGAGCTCGATTTTGCGTCCGCCGCCTCCTCCAACTTCGAATCTCCGTTGCGCCGCCGCCTCCGGTTGCTTCTTCATCGTCGTCCCTCGCGCTGTCTTCTCCGCCTGCGAATTGCCGTCATGCCGCCTCATCCGGCTGCGACGACAGATCTGCTCATCTGCTGCAAATCTGTTCCATTTCCACCTACACCAGCGAGTTGTTGCCGCTGCTGGTTATAGTCAAAGGCGGCGAAGACGGCAAATTGAGGAATTTGCAACGAAAATTACTCCAAATTGGGGATTTAGGGTTAAGGTTTAGAGTTCTGTGTTGCGACTTATTCTTGGAAAATAACTAGCTCTTCTACGAAAATGTTTTGATTGTTTTCAAATCGTGCTTTTGCAGTTCTGCTTGCATTTGAATTGAACCAAATTAAGTTTTTCATCCTTGTTTACTTTTGTCATTATTTTGAAATTTTGTACCTTTGTACGAGAGTTTAATTTTAGTTTGATTTAGAGGAATTGATGTATTTTGATGGTAGATTGAGTTGTTGTATTTTGGTGTTGTACAGCAATTTGATTGAGCTGTATAATTATTTTTTTAATGTTCTTAAATTCACAACCAAATTTATGAATTCACAGCAGCTTAATGTTTTTGAATTCACGACCACATCTATGAATTCACAACTTAATATTCTTGAATTCACAATCAGATCTATTAATTCACAACTAAAACTCGAATTCACAATCAACAACTTAATATTCTTGAATTCACAATCAGATCTATTAATTCACAACTAAAACTCGAATTCACAATCAAAATAAATTTTAGTTTTAGTTGTGAATTCAAACTTTAAAAACTCAAATTTACAACTACTTGAATTCACAACCAAAATAAATTCTACTTGTGAATTAAATTCTGATTGTGAATTTTACTGATTGTGAATTCACAACCAACATAAATCTGGTTGTGAATTAAATTTTGGTTGTGAATTCGTTTGTTGTGAATTCACAACCAAAAAATTCTAGTTGTGAATTAATTTTTTGTTGTGAATTCGACTGGTTGTGAATTAAAATTTGGCTGTGAATTCGACTAGTTGTGAATTCACAAACAAAAAATTCTGGTTGTGAATTCGACTGGTTGTGAATTCTCAATTCACAACCAGTGTGAATTCACAACCAAAAAATTTTGGTTGTGATTGTGAATTCACACTGGTTGTGAATTGCGGGATTTTTTAAAGGGGTGGTGTAAAGTGGCCATTTTTTTAATTTTTAATGTGGAAGGGTATTTTGGTAACAGTGGCCATTTTTTTATGTTTTTATTTCATAGGCTAGATTTTAATTTTACAATATGAAAGTGGTCATTTTCAAAATCCACTCATAAATTTATACCTCATTATATTATCCCTTCATTTAGAGGATAAAAAGCAAACACATCCTAAGAGAAATCAAGTTAATTTATTTATTAAAATAAATAAACTTGTTATTTATTTTCACACACACACACATACATATATATATATATATATATATATATATATATAAACTTTGTTATTTTATTTATATACTCTAAATAAAATAATGCATTGATTAAATTATTAAATTTCATATGACATTTGAATTAATATCGATTATATAATATAAATAATAATAAAAATATTTTCTAACATAAGAGTATCATAAACCATACTGCCTATAATATATACATATATATATATATAATATGTGAAAATCAATCTAATTATTAGGTTAATTAACTCAAAGCCCAACATTAATTTAATTCAAATTAAGCCCATTAAATAAACTATCAGGTCCATCAGAATTAGCTGGTCCAAATATAGTTCAAGCCCAATTAATAATTCAGATTTAATAAATTAATAATTCAGATTTTATAACACCAAAATAAGAATCAGATTAATAATTCTTCCCATTCCTCTCACACGCATACTCTTTCTTTCTCTCTCTGTTCTCTCTCCCTATCGCCTCTCTCTCTCTCCCTCCTTCTCCGGCGGTCGTCACTGGCGAGGCCGGCCCCTTCTCTTCCCCCCTTCCTTCCCTTCCATTTCTTCCCTATATCTAAATTCCCAAATCATAAAATCTAATTCCTAGGGTTTCTACCTCCCTTCTTCCCCTCTGGAATTCGTCTCTCCGCCGTCGTCTCCGTCGCACCACCGCCTCCACTGACTCAGGTAAGCTCTAGATCTATGGAGTATTTCATTATAACTATTAATTTCATTATATTAATTCTGCATAAGTCTTATTCATCACCCTTACAGATTCAAGTCTAGAGACAAAAAAATCAGGAAATCTACAATGAATGAGGATACTGAGCTCGCAACAGCCGTTGGGAGTTCAACCATGCCATCCCACAATACTTTGATCCCACAATACTTTGGTGATAAAGAAGAAGATCGCAATGATATAGAGGCAGAACATACGCCTCACTTCACCTCAAGATCTCTGCAGCAGCCTGCGCCCCGCTTCAGTGTGTCACTGCGAAGCCCATCATTTGTTTGTCGTCGTCTTGCTTCCTCCGGCCTCGGCTCATCTGCCAGCGACTCTATTTGTCGTCGTCTTGCTTCCTCCGGCCTCGGCCCATCTGCCAGCGACTTTGTAGAAGCCAATGACGTATCTGCAGCCCAACAACTAATGTGAAATGTGGGAGTGAAGAAGTCATATTTATAGGGGCCGAAACTTGGAGGGTAAGCATTGAATTTGATTTTGGAAGCCAAACTCCAAATCAGTATTTTGTATTAACCATCAATTTTTTTGTTTATCCGGTGGTTTGTTATATGTGAAGATTAATTTTATTTTTACCCAAAAGATTGTTGGATATATGTCAAGCTTGGGGTCCAAGTCTTGAATTGATTTTGAAAATCAGATTTCACTTTACATTATACATTAGACAAATTTGGATTACACATTGGATAAATGGGTTGTTCATTTTCCCGCCAAAATGCACAAATTGGCTCAGGTTGAACTTTTATAGATATATAGATTTTTTTGTTTATCCGGTGGTTTGTTATATGTGAAGATTAATTTTATTTTTACCCAAAAGATTGTTGGATATATGTCAAGCTTGGGGTCCAAGTCTTGAATTGATTTTGAAAATCAGATTTCACTTTACATTATACATTAGACAAATTTGGATTACACATTGGATAAATGGGTTGTTCATTTTCCCGCCAAAATGCACAAATTGGCTCAGGTTGAACTTTTATAGATATATAGATTATATAGATTATGTCGTTAATTGAATTGAAATTACTTGCGACTTCAACAATTAATTATTCCTACGATTTTTATTTTTTCTACGAAAATTCTCAGTTGCTACCTTGAGTGCATGCAGACTAATTCCACGTTTTTACGTAATTTATAAATCACACAAGACGAGTAAATAACACTTAGAAAATTAGGTAATGATAAGCTTGTACTCCCTCCATCCTAGGCCAATAAGGTCCAATTCTTTTCGGCACCGAGATTAAGAAACTCACTTTTTGGTGGGTAAATGGTGTGGTCCACCAACAATTAAGATTTTAAGTTTTCTCTCTTTTTTTCTTAATCTCATTTGATTACTTGTTCATTTAAATGCAGAAATTAAAGTGAATCAATAGTATGCACATTTCACAAAAATGTGCAGGAAATCTCAAACTCAAGAATCAATGAAAATCAAGTAACAAAAATCAGCGAAAATCAAGCTCAAGAATCAACAAAAATCAACGAAAATCTCAAAAACTCAAACTCAAGAAATCAACTAATCAAGCAACAAGAACTCATTTCACAAAAATCAACGAAAGTTTGGATAATTCAACAGTCTGTATCTTCACTTTAGTGTTCCCTTATTATAATTTAAATTCAAGAACGATGGCCGAAGAGCGGCGTCGACTTCGTCCGAAGTTACAGAGACGACTTTGCCTGAACCAACAGGAAGAAAGAGAGAGGCTCGGAGAGTTAGGGCTCCAAATTGAGTTCCACTTGATGTCACGACCGGACCTAATTAAGGATAATTAAGTCGGGGAAACCATGACTAAGGGAGGGAGATTAGAAGCGGGAATAGAAATGGGTGAATAAATAATGAAGGCTCGAAATCAAATCATTGTTAAGGAGGGACAATCATAAGATAACTGTTGTTTAGTCGCAAGGACTCGATTAACTCGTAAGTTCGGATGAACCCGACTTAGCTTAAAGACATATTACTTGAGAGTATGCAGCGGAATAACATAATCTGATTACATGTATGAAGACATGTATCCAAGAGTCCATTTATTAAACTTATGACAAAAGCTCCGCTCATCACTTCATCTTCATCAGCTATTGTTCAACCTGCACATTTAGAAATATATGCAGGGCTGAGTACAAAAGTACTCAGTGGGCACGTATGCCTAAGTATAAAAATTCATGCTTCAAAACTGTAAATTGTCATGCCATCATAGACAGTACAGCAAGAGAGTTTTTCGCTAAAAGGCCCAAGCTTACTAAATTCATTTGTGATTCTTAAAGTTCGTCTGCAGACTAAGTTCTCTTGTAATCTATCATATCTGGAACTGTGTGCCGGAGAGGTGGCCACCTCTCACGGTCACTTGACCGGCCAACCCGCTAGATGACTCACGGTCACTGGTGTACACTAGTCCTGGCAGGATAGCTATCAACTGCTCAGGACCCGAATTCGATTGCATCATTGGCAAAGCCAAAGCAGATAGATATCATACTAAAATTTAAACATTTTATGGCAAGACAATACTTGAAATAACTTTAACTCAAAGATTTTATCATGAAATAACTTGCTTGAACGTAACATTTAAACTCATTTGATATATATGAAAGTAATGCCCACCTGATAGCAAAGCTTTACTACAGATTAGTGACCCCTTGACGAGCTCTTATTCTTGCGCTCGACCTTTAATCCGAGAAAATAACGTAAGACTTTTAATCGAGGGAAAATTCTCAATTAAATGAGAATGCGTAATTTAACTATGCATGAATCTCGTATGCATGAACTATTATTCTGAGATAAAAATCAGGGAATTTCTATTGTTAATCCAGGCTATCGGATTTAAACAAAAGCTAAGTCTCGTCTCATGAAGCCGGATAATTAACAAAAATTAATCTGTTCTCTTCGGGGTGTTCTAATCCGTCAATTAAATAAACCCCACTCCTCGTAGTCAATAGAAAATAAATAAATATTTCAGCTTATTCGCTTTATAACCTCATAATTAATCGGGCTTAATAAATAGGAACAAGTAATGTTATAAGATTAAATAATTAAAAGGTTCAACATAAGGCAGCCTAATAATTGATTAAGTAGAAATGGGCTTGAATAATTAACATGAGAGGCCCAATTGAAATAATTCATTGGCTTAAGTAATTAAATAAATCTTGGCCCAAATAAATAAATAACAAAGGCCCAATTTTAATTAAAGCCCAATTTGAATAAATAACATAGGCCCAATGAATTTATTAAAGCCCAAGGGAGAAATAAGTGAAAGAAGCCCAACTTTCTTCCTCCCCTCCCAATCGGTCCTCTCTCTCTATACTCTCAAAATCGATCTCTCTCTCTATACTCTCAAAATCAGCCGAGCTCTCCCTCACTTTCAGTTCAGTCGAGCTCTCTCCAATGAGGGGCTTGCCGCCGCGGCTCCGAAATCCGGCGAGTCGACAGCCGGACGAACCTTCTCCCCTCATCTCACTTTCTCCTCAGTTCGCCATATCAGCCAGCCCTAACTCACGGTCCAAGCCATCCTCCCTCTCTCGTCTCTCTTTTTCTCCAAGACAGGAGCGCCGCTTTCTTCTCTGGTCGCCTTCGCCACCGGCGAGGCCGGCGCCTTTCCTCCGGCATCGGTACCATTCTTCTTCCCTCTCCTCTCTTTTCTGAATCAGCACAAGCTCAACACAAGGGCGAGCCCTAATTTCTTCTCCATTACAGACCATGCCACCGCCACCCTGCAATTTTCAGCGAGCGGTCGACTTTCCACTTCATTCCTGACGCCGTGTCCTTCGTCCGCCTTATCTTCTCTTTCACGCGCACACAATCGAGGGGAAGGTTGAGCCCTAGTTCTTTAGGTTCAGGCGAAATCGCCGTCGCCGCCTGGTCTCCTCCGGCGAGGCAGTTAATTAGAGCAGGGCGGCGTCCGTTGCTCCCCCCCTTTTCACTCGCGTACACGAACGAGGGAAAGGCCAAACCTTCAGTCCTCTTAGCTCAGGCGAGAGAGTCACCGCCGTCTGCCCTCTGGTTCAACGGAACAGACAAGTCGCCCCCTTTTCGATTTATTGAATCAGGTACAGTAAAATACCTCTCCCCTTTCCCCAAAAATGCTAAGTCAATTCAAACGCTATGGTTATTATGCAATATGAATCATCTTCACACCTTAGGGATTTCATGATTCTCGTGGAAGGGAAAGAGATTTCTAAAGCTATTGTTCATGAGTCTAGTGAGCTCTTGTTTTTCTATAATCTTGTGTTAGTGAAGTCTGTTGTTTCTATATGGGAAAAATGATTATGTTATTTATGCTTATTCTGAATTCTTTAGAAAATAACATACTTGTTGGATGATATGCAAACTGGATTCGAAATAAAGGAGCTTAGTATAGATACCTTGCAATTGTTTTGTGTTGGTAGCTGATGTTGTTGATTGGATTCAATGAGATGAAAGCTGAAACAGCAAATATTGTTTCTTGACAATTTCAGGAGGTACTAAAGAGGAATGGAGGAAATTCGAATCAAGACTTACCTCTCAAGGTTTGGCAGCAGAAATCATCTTACTCTCTCTCAAATCTGGTGTCTAAAATCTGGTGTCTAAGGGAATGAATGAAGAGTGTTGTTGGCTGATATGTTTATTTGAAGGAGTGCATTAATGGCTATACTTGAGTAGTCTACTAAAATGGCTGATTTTGTTCCCACACGCATGCCTTCCCTTTTCTTTTCTTGATGTAGTAGGTAGGAAGTTTGGTTTGTTTTCTTGATGTAGTAGGTAGGAAATAGGGATGTAGTGAATAATAAGTTGTAAAGTTGTGATGTGATGAATAAAATAAATCATTCTCTGTTGGTAAATCTATATATGTTATTAATCTCGGGTCTTGCTAAAAATACAAAATACTCTAAAAATTCTCATATTTTGATTATTGACTTCTCATCCATTAACATCGTGACTTGTAGAATAAATCTAAATTAAATCTGTAGATTTAATTCACTTCACAAGCTGAAATAAATCCACGACTCGAGTGATAAAGGTAAATACATAGAAATGATATTTCTATTGCAAGTAAAAAAAAAATAACTTGACTTTACTAAGTCAGTTATAAATCTAAAATTATAAATTATTGACTGGCTCAATAATTCGATTGCGATCATAACATGCAATTGCATTAAATTCAAATATCTAGGCTAACTTAACAGGAAATTAATCACTGGATTAAAAATAACTGAGGATGCAATAATTTTAAATATCGCATTTACTAATCTTAATTATAAAATAAAATAGCGGGCTACTACACTTGAGGTTACTAGAGAAATGAAGGAAGAAAGAGGGCAGAGCCGTTGAAGGCGGAGGCGCGACCAGTCGCCAGATTTTGGGAAGTGGCGGCGACAAATTTTGAGCAGAGGTGGGAGGAAAACGTGAATGAGAGTTTTTAGGGTTTTAATTAGGGGAGCATGTCCCCTTTAATTAAGTAGTTATAATTTTAATTAGAGCCCTAATTATTTCTAATTTTAGATTGGACGTATTGGAGTGGGACGTTCTAAAAAGAAAAACGAGCCTGGAGTGGGACGGAGGGAGTAATATATTTGGCCTCCAAAATATCTCTCCGCCACTAGACCATTTGTAGTGGTACTAATTACTCGTATGATTATTAACAACTTAATTCTAAATATGAGTAAACCTAATTAAATTGATACTAAGTAATGTTACAAAGTTTAAATTTATGGGGGATGCCCAAAAAGTGAGTTAGGGTACAGTGCCAGAAAGTCGGTACTCTTCGGCTATTTTTCCATGTCCTATACGGCTAGCTAGTTTATGGCTAACATTAGGAGTTTTGAAAAGTGAATGGTTGGTATTTTTTTTTTTTTTTTGGGTTAATATGCAAAAACACCTCTAACGTTACCACTCCAAGTCCAACTACACTTAAGCTCCTAACCTAACGTTGATAGCAATTAACACCCCAAAGTTCATTAAGTACTACAATTAAACCCATAAATAAATAATTTCTTTCATAAAATTAAGAAATTCATTTTTTTTTAACTATATCTATTTATTATATGAAAACACAGTTTGTGGCAAAGTGTAATTAAAGAATCAATCAAAGGGTATTTATAAAACTCAATAAATTTAAAGGCCGCGCCACAGGGGGCTCGAACCTATGTAATACCCGGGCTTTTGATGACGTGTTTAATTGCTTAAGTTTGAGTAAGTAGGGTATAAGATCCCTTGTTTGATTACTTTGTATAGAGATGAGGAGTTATATGAAGTTTTGTTGTTATATTTTAAAGATGTTGAGATGTTCTTTTGATGATGTGAGGATGATGTGTGATTTTATATCCGTAATTGAGTTTGAGTATTTGAATAATTCGAGATAATTATTTGAATGAGAACGGTGAACTCGGAAGTGAGATCTGAGTCCGTTAAGACGTTTTTGAAATTTTTGACTTTTTGACGATGAATAGTAAAATACTGCTATTTCGTCTTTTTGTCGACTTTCAAAATCTTACGTGCATGTCGTCGAGAAATATTCTTAATTTTTCGATACGAGTCCAATAATGAAAGTTTTTATTTTTGGACGACGAGTGAATAGTAAATCGGGATTTCTCGATAAACGAACCGAGCTCGTTTATCAGAATTTCGAGAACGAGCTTGCGTTTTCTATATTTATATAGAATTACGAGTGTAATGAAAGTGAGTAGGAGTTAAGAGGGTGAGTAACGAAGAATGTGGGTAATTAGTCGTTAAAACGAGACGAAACGGGATATTTAACGACTAACGGGTTAATATCTTAAATATCTAAGGCTACCCCACCAAAACTGAAAGATATTATGGACTAGATTAGGATATATTTGATATATTCTAATACTAAGTAAGACAGTTCAAGTGTGAATTTCTTAGTCGTAATTGTTGACTCAAGTGTGAATTCCTTAGTCGTAATTGTTGACTAAGGAAGACAAGACAATTTAGAATTGTCTTCTTCGCTTATAAATAAGGGAGCTTGGTCTTACGAATCGATATATGAAAATATACGAAAACATTAGCTTAGAGCTTTTGACTTCCGATTTGAGCACCGAGACGAGCGCCGATCATCTTTTCGATCACGTATCTAAGTAGGTAAGATCTCTACCTACGTTTTGATGGTTTTCTTTTCGATTTTCGTCGACGTCGAAAAACGTCGATTCTCGACTTTATTTTGAAACGACGTCGGATCGTCGTGAAATTTTAGTATGTTGTTCTTGAGTAGATGTTGAGCATGTTTAATGAAGGGAGTAAGAACGGAACGAACCGTAGCTATGAAACCCATGAGGGCAGCCCCGTTTTTCACATATTAGCTTGTCTTTCGATTTTTGTTTGATCGTTTTGACTTGATATTTGTGCTTAGGGGTATGCTAGAATCGATATATATTAAATTCGTATTTTTCCAAGCACGAAAATTGTATAAATTTTTAGAGTATGATTATTTAAATTCGTGAAGTTAGAGACGTTGCATAATGAATATTATTGCGTATATGTGTTCTACGATATCACATGAGCATGCTAATTGATTTACAATTTATGGATGATAATTGTTGAACGAAATTAAAACTGGAATTCTGTCAAAATTTTACAGCAGTTTCAAGCTTATGTTTCGATGAGTTTTCATTGCTTGATGGCTCTGAAATTTTAGTATGTTTATCTATGATATGTGTATTTCGTTGCTGCAAAATTTCATGTCTTTTGGATGATGTTTGCTATTTTAAAGATATTTTGAAAAATCCTTGACAGAATCTGTCAACTATTGGTAGACTTCACAAAAACGTTTATATCTATTAATCCATGAAGGATTTTGCATCACCGTTTTTTTTAAACGAAACTAGACTTCAATACTTTTCTAAAAACATAAGATTTCAATTTTTATGACCTCTGAAACAGAGCAGTTTATTATTTCAAAAATGCCCTGTTCTGCTGTCATATTTGTCCAACAGTAAAAGTGTATGAGTTTCATTGTTTATTTGGCAGATCATATGAACGTTTTCTCTTGTGAAATTTTAACCAAATCTTCAAGGATACCTTTAGTTTTGGATGATTAAATTTGATGGAATTTTATTAAGGTTTGCCTTGGTTTCTAATGGCCTAAACAAAATTGGCAGAAACTGTCAATCTTTGACAGCCTGCACTAAAAGAGCAATATCTCCAAAAACCTTTAACCTTTTTGGTTAACTACCATTTTTAGAGTGAACTACACTTCATGAAGTTTTTGAGATCAATTGGTATGAGAGTTTATGATGATTGAGTTGGTTGTTATGAATTTTTAAAGATGACACAAAAACAGCAAAACTTTCTAGAAAACAACTTGATTATATTTGTTTTGATGGATGATACGATATGACTAAATGGTGTGAGTTGTGAGAGTTATGATTAACGCACATAAATGTTGGTATCTGACACTCGAACAATTGGTGTCGAGTATAAATGATAGTTTACTGATAAAGAGTTTTGATGATTTTGAATTGTTTGGTTTGCGTTGAAAAGATGTCAAGATGTTAAGTTTTGAGTCGAGAGACGAGTTCACGTAGTGAGATTCACGCGTTGAAATCTCGTGGCTGACATTATATATGAATAGGTCATGCCGAAATTTTTAGTGAAATTAGAATTTGAGCATAGTCAATTCTTGTTGACCCGTGACTCAAATACATGCCTAATGGAAAGTTTAACTTTCTAATCGGTTAATTAGACGAGATGAGAGCGAATAGATCTGCTAAGAAAGTGGACTTTTCGATGTGTTAAATATTTCTTTTAATTGAAGCGCTGCTAATTATAACATAAGGATGTTATAATTAATGAGTAATGACGAGAGATAATAATTGTAATATTGATTAACAATCAAGAGAGATGGACATTAGAGATACTAATGTTTCATAAAAGAGATTAGATTATTAATCGAGGTTTCTTTTATAACTTCTCACCAATTCTTCATAACGATGAAGGTCCTTTTGGGAAGTAACGACTTGAGGGAGAGAGTGACGTTACTCATTGATACAGAGACACAACGAGGTGGGCATTACTTTTACTATACGTATATAGAGATCCCCTGCGTGTCGTAGGCCTCTTATACGAATGAATGCATGAGATGATTTAACTGTTAATTTCAGTTTTATATATATCTATCAAATGAGTTTAATGTTACATTTGAGCAAGTTATTTCGTTACTAAATATTTGAGTTAAAGTTATTTCAAGTATTGTCTTGCCATAAAATGTTTAAATTTTAGTATGATATCTATCTGCTTTGGCTTTGCCAATGATGCAATCGAATTCGGGTCCTGAGCAGTTGATAGCTATCCTGCCAGGGCTAGTGTACACCAGTGACCGTGAGTCATCTAGCGGGTTGGCCGGTCAAGTGACCGTGAGAGGTGGCCACCTCTCCGGCACACAGTTTCAGATATGATAGATTACAAAAGAACTTAGTCTGATCAGACGAACTTTAAGAATCACAAATGAACTTAGTAAGCTTGGGCCTTTTTAGCGAAAAACTCCCTTGCTGTACTGTTTATGATGGCATGACAATTTACAGTTTTGAAGCATGTATTTTTATACCTAGGCATACGTGCCCACTGAGTGCTTTTGTACTCAGCCCTGCATATGTTTTCTAAATGTGCAGGTTGAGCTGATGTGATGATGGTGCTGCAATGAGCGGAGTCTCCAGGGTTGTTAATAAATAGTTAACCTGTCTAGAATATGTCTTCATACATATGTCTAGCTACTTTCCGCTGCAAGATGTTGTTGATGTTATAGTATGTTATGTCATACTTTGAGTCTTAAGAGAATGGTTGCATATGATGTATAACTTGATTAATGATATTAATTAACTTTTATGCAGTCTTTCATAGACTGTTTTCAATTGAGTATTAATGAATAAAAATGACGAGTTTTATTAAGATGAGTAAGTTTTACGGCTATAAATGACGCCCCTTTTCTTCCCCTTCTTCTTTAACCCCATCCCTAGTCGTGGATCACTCGGCCTAACTATCCCTAGTTAGGGCGGGCTGTTGACTCATCCAAAAACACCTAACGGATGGACTCGAATTTATACGAGGTCGTCCTAGGGTGGTAAGGTGACTCAAGTCGTCTCACAAGGAAGACTTAGCAGGGCTCTAATCGTATTGCTCACAAGAAACTTAAAAGAAATCTAAACACTCTAATCAGAAGTTTGGGTCTGACACTTTCTCTCCGATTAACTAATGCGTAATTAAAATAAAGCATATAAAGTTAACTAGGCAAAAGATAGAAAGCCAATAAGAATGCAAGAAGGCAAACAAAGCTAGGGTTCTAAACTAGCAATCTAGAAAGCAATCATCAATTCAACACCATAAACAACGATTATCTAGGCGAAATAACATATTAACATTTGATCAAATGAATGTTAAGCAAACACACACAATCAAAGAGAATTTCACAAGCAACTCAACGACGAACTAACTAGAACATGGCATTTGAACATTAACGAAATCAACTAGAGTTTCCAACTCCAACACTAAACCAAACGATCATAAACTTGTAAACATCAAAGATTAATAACTACCTAGGCAAGAAACTCAATCAAGCATAAGATTCGAATGCAAGAAAATCCTAATCTCCATAAAAGAAATCTCTAAATATTCATCAACAAGAAAGGAAAAGGGTAAACAATAGCAACAAACTACGAATCACGTAGATTATCTAAACTCAACAACAATTATCTCCAATCATCATATTAATCAAAACACAAAATAAAGATTCAAATAAACCAAAGGATTTAGAAAACCAAGAGAATCTAGAATCAACAACAATGAACTTCAATCTTCACATTCATCAAATACATAAAACACAAAACTCAATTAACCAAAAGATTCATAAAACCAAGAGAATATAGAATCAACAACAATAATCTTCAATCATCATATTCATTAAAGACAAGAAACAAAGACTTAAATAACCAAGGGATTCATAAACAAAGAGAATCAAATGGAGTTCTTACAAAACATAGCAATCCAAGGAAAACCAATCCGATGAAGTGTTAATTGACATCCAAAGCAATCCAATGAATCCAAGATTGAAAATAAGTGTTGTGGAACTCTAAAAACCTTAAGAAAGAGGTGAAAATCGCCTATGGAGGCTGCTGGAGACGAGAATGATAAAGTAAAACCCTAGAAAGGGGTTTTAAACTAAAAAAAGATGCTGTCGGATCTGCACAGAGGCGGCGGCGCCGTGACACGGCGGCGCCGTGTGCCCCCTTCGCAGTTTGGGCACGGCGGCCGCCGTCACACGGCGCCCGCCGTCCACTGCAATGCGCAGCGGTTTTGTTTTGGCCCGTTCTCCCTCGTTTCAAGTCGGATTTTGGATCCGTTTTCGCCTACGAACTCGTATCGAGACGAACTTCGATTCTTCTTCAAACCAATCAACTAAATTCTGACTTTATTTTTGTCCACATATCAATCAATTTGAGCACAAAATCCTGAGACAACAAAATTAGCACAAAAGCTCAAATCATTCAACTCTTAAGTGAAAGAGACCAAAATAAAAGTCAATATAAGACGTAAACACCCACAAATTCATCACAAAATAGGGCTAAACAACCCCCCCACACTTAAATCCTTGCTTGTCCTCAAGCAACAATCACAACATCGAAAGAAAATCCACAAGCGATTCTTCTCACCAAGCAAAACACCAACCAATCCAAGTCTTTCAAGATATCAATGTCCCCAATCAAGTGTTCAAAGTTAAGGTTTAAGATGCAACAACAAGATGATACCACTCGATCCGATCAGACCCAATTCTCCGCTAGGGGTGAATTTCCTAATGCAATTTCCTTTATAATCATATCTCCATCCTTTTTCACATTTTTTTTTTTTCATTTTTTCGCATTTCACTTCTCTTTTTTTTTTTTTTTTTTTTTTTTTTGGGTCAAGTTGTTTTCGCTCTTAATAGATAAGCCGAAAATCACGAGATTGAACTTTTGAAGGTGATCCAAAATGTTCTCGTGTGGTTTCTCATGCTCATAATGAAGCCATCAGGGGAGCAGAGACCCAGAGCTATCAAAAACTCAACAACCAACCAAACACTTCAACACAGAGAATGATATTAGGAATTTGCACTGAAAACACTCCCCCTAGCATCTACCGGACAAATCACGTCAAAAGTTGCTCATCAGGGTGCTTCACCAAAACCTTAAACTAATTACACTTCATTGGGAACAAATCAATCATGAAAGACAAGGATAACAAACAACACAGACACAGTCCAGAATCGCCAATGAACCACTATCAACATGCGATGCACTTAAGAACGAGCAAGAAAACAAGACAAGGGGACCATTCGCCCCACACAAGAAAGCCCAAGAACACAACAAAAAGACACCCACAGGATTCACAACTACCAACAAACACCCCCCCCCACTTAAAATTTGGCACTGTCCTCAGTGCAACAAAAAGAGAGGTGAAAGAGGAAACTTCCCTAAATACCGATCCAGTGGTGAGTCTGTAGTGTCCCACGATGTCTGCCTCTCTCTCATCCATAGAACAAGCAGTCTCCAACGCAACAACCTGCACCAAACAGCAGAAGCAACAAAACACAACACAAACAAAACGAAAGAAAAACGAAACAAGAAAAAGCAAGAAAACATGGGTTGCCTCCCATGCAGCGCTAGTTTTTAAGTCGCCAGCCCGACTAAGAGAACCTCTTAACCAAAATCTGATTGAAGATCCAGCTGCCTTAGCGCCCTTGTAAACACATCTTCTTGAATTGCAGCTGCGGGTCCTCTAAATGAGTCCTCCATGCTCGTATTCTGGGATGGCCCTCTATCCACACATCCCACGAGATTGAATGACCCAACCTCATCAAGCTTCTCTTCTAGGAGCAAGGCACACAGAAAGCCTTGCTCAATATCACCTTCCTCGTGCAGCTTATCCAGAGATTCCTGCTCAATGTCAGCTTCATCCTGCAAGGTAGCAAGGAATTCCTCCACAATCTCGTCCTCCTCCTTAAACTTATTAAGGAATTCCTGCACAATACAATCCTCATCCAAAACATCAAATGTTTCAACATAAGAGCAGATTTGAATTAAGGAAGTGGGGGTAGTAGGTTTTTTATCAAAAACTGAGAATGTTACCGCTCTACCTGCCCCTACCATACTTACAGTTCCCGTACCCACATCGATGCGAGTATGGGTGGTAGCCATAAAGGGTCGGCCAAGTAGCACGAGATGCCCATTCTCGCCTCTAATCCCTTTTCCCACATCAAGTACAACAAAGTCAGCTAAAACACTAATCCCCCTCACGACTACCTCAACATCCTCGACAAGGCCTCGTGGGCTGCTAATGGAGCCGTCAGCTAGTTCTATCTTAATGTTCGTGCATTTCAGCTCTTTATTTCCCAACCTCTCAAAAATATCAAGCGGCATCAAATTGACTGCCGCGCCCAAATCAAGCATTCCCAAGACCTTTTCAACCCCTCCTAAGCTAATATCAACGATAAAGCTACCTGGATCTCCTTGCTTGGGTGGTGGTTGGTCTGGTGCAACAGTGACAGGTGGCAGTGGCTCACTGGGGCATTGGGTTGCCTTGATTGCTTGCACGGTTCTGCTTCTCCATTTCCCCGTGGTTATTGGGGTAGTTTCCTTGATTACCGCCACGGCATGAGCTTGACGCGGCTGTTTGTCCTGGTTTAGGAACTTCCCAGTTGGCTGTTCTTGCTGCAGCTGATTTAGGGCTCCTGTAAGTTGCCCAACTGTAGTCTCGAGGCGCTTGATGGTAGCACTCTGAGACTCCATGTTCTGTTTGGTCATCTCCATGAAGGACTGCATGGTGTCCTCGAGAGACGGCTTCTGCGGTTGAGCTTGCTTCTGACACTGTTGGGAGGCATTCTGGTATTGCTGCTGCTGCTGAAAATTCCCTTGTTGCATAGGGAACTGTTGATACTGCTGATACTGCGGGGGCTGCTGCTGCTGATAAGCTTGAGTGTAGTTCTGCTGCTGAGCTCTCCAACCCGAATTGGAGCTTTGTTGCCCTTGATTAAAGATAGGCCTCTGTTCAAATTGAGGCCTCCCCGGATAGCTCTGAGCAGCATAGACCTCTGCTTCTCCTTCAGGTGTGAATCCCCCCATGCGATGGCACGCGTTGGTTCCATGACCAAAATCGCCACAAATTCCACATCCTTCTGCTGGTGGCGCGTGAACTGGTGGGGCTTCTGCCTGGTTCATCTTGAGGTGCTGAACTTGCCTCATCAATTCTGCTACTTGCTTCTGAAGCTCATTGTTGGGAGCTACTGCATTGGCTTCAACCCTCCTTCCTCTAGCTGATTTCTGTTGAGAACTCGCTGCAAGTGTGTTGAAAATCTCCTTGAGCTCATCAGCTGTCTTCCGGGCAATGTTGCCCCCTGCTGTACTGTCCACCATAAACTGTGCCGTCTGAATCAATCCGTCATAGAAGAACTGCATCAACATGACAGGTGGTAACTGGTGCTGTGGGCACTGGCGGAGGAGCTCTTGGAATCTCTCCCAAGCCTCGTGGAAAGGCTCGTCAGCTCCTTGCATGAAGTTCATTATTTGGCTCCTAATCTCTTGAGTCTTGTGATTAGGGTAGTACTTGAGCATGAACTTCTCACTTGCCTCTCCCCATGTGGTGATGGAGTTCGGCGGCAAGGACAATAACCACGTTCTCGCCCGGTCCTTGAGTGCATAAGGTAAGCACTTGAGTCTCAACTGATCCTCGGTGAGCTCCAGCAGTGGGAAGGTCTGCACTTGGGTGCAAAAATCACGGATGAACTGCAAGGCGTCCTCACTGGGCATCCCGTGAAAGAGCGGCAGCAGGTTTGAGTCGTTGGGCTTCAGATTATAATTCCGGACCGCCGTGGGAAACACTATCGCAGAAGTGCTAGTGGTCCCAATAACTGGCCTGGAAAAATCTCCCATGTACTGGACATTCTGCTCCGCCATTGCTTCTTGGTCAGGATTGGGCCGAGCTTCTTCTTCTTCTTCAGAATGCACGGAAAGTGTCTCCTCAACGGCTTCCAGAATGGGATTGGAAGCAATTCTCTCTTCACAGTTTTCCTCACTAAACTGTGATTCCACAAGGCTTCTCGAACTGGACTCGGACTCCTTCTCCAGGCTTGAAAGAACCTCCCGAGGTCGATGAATGTTGTCGTAGTAAGGTGCAAGCTTTCTCTTCAAGCTTCTACGTCCTTGCATACACAACACGAACAAACAAATCAAACGCACCGGAGGGAGAAAATAACCGAGTCAAAAGAAATAAACAAAAATAAACACGGAAAACAATGCAACACAATCAAATGCCTAAAGCCTTCCCCGGCAACGGCGCCAAAATTTGACTCATCCAAAAACACCTAACGGATGGACTCGAATTTATACGAGGTCGTCCTAGGGTGGTAAGGTGACTCAAGTCGTCTCACAAGGAAGACTTAGCAGGGCTCTAATCGTATTGCTCACAAGAAACTTAAAAGAAATCTAAACACTCTAATCAGAAGTTTGGGTCTGACACTTTCTCTCCGATTAACTAATGCGTAATTAAAATAAAGCATATAAAGTTAACTAGGCAAAAGATAGAAAGCCAATAAGAATGCAAGAAGGCAAACAAAGCTAGGGTTCTAAACTAGCAATCTAGAAAGCAATCATCAATTCAACACCATAAACAACGATTATCTAGGCGAAATAACATATTAACATTTGATCAAATGAATGTTAAGCAAACACACACAATCAAAGAGAATTTCACAAGCAACTCAACGACGAACTAACTAGAACATGGCATTTGAACATTAACGAAATCAACTAGAGTTTCCAACTCCAACACTAAACCAAACGATCATAAACTTGTAAACATCAAAGATTAATAACTACCTAGGCAAGAAACTCAATCAAGCATAAGATTCGAATGCAAGAAAATCCTAATCTCCATAAAAGAAATCTCTAAATATTCATCAACAAGAAAGGAAAAGGGTAAACAATAGCAACAAACTACGAATCACGTAGATTATCTAAACTCAACAACAATTATCTCCAATCATCATATTAATCAAAACACAAAATAAAGATTCAAATAAACCAAAGGATTTAGAAAACCAAGAGAATCTAGAATCAACAACAATGAACTTCAATCTTCACATTCATCAAATACATAAAACACAAAACTCAATTAACCAAAAGATTCATAAAACCAAGAGAATATAGAATCAACAACAATAATCTTCAATCATCATATTCATTAAAGACAAGAAACAAAGACTTAAATAACCAAGGGATTCATAAACAAAGAGAATCAAATGGAGTTCTTACAAAACATAGCAATCCAAGGAAAACCAATCCGATGAAGTGTTAATTGACATCCAAAGCAATCCAATGAATCCAAGATTGAAAATAAGTGTTGTGGAACTCTAAAAACCTTAAGAAAGAGGTGAAAATCGCCTATGGAGGCTGCTGGAGACGAGAATGATAAAGTAAAACCCTAGAAAGGGGTTTTAAACTAAAAAAAGATGCTGTCGGATCTGCACAGAGGCGACGGCGCCGTGACACGGCGGCGCCGTGTGCCCCCTTCGCAGTTTGGGCACGGCGGCCGCCGTCACACGGCGCCCGCCGTCCACTGCAATGCGCAGCGGTTTTGTTTTGGCCCGTTCTCCCTCGTTTCAAGTCGGATTTTGGATCCGTTTTCGCCTACGAACTCGTATCGAGACGAACTTCGATTCTTCTTCAAACCAATCAACTAAATTCTGACTTTATTTTTGTCCACATATCAATCAATTTGAGCACAAAATCCTGAGACAACAAAATTAGCACAAAAGCTCAAATCATTCAACTCTTAAGTGAAAGAGACCAAAATAAAAGTCAATATAAGACGTAAACACCCACAAATTCATCACAAAATAGGGCTAAACAGCTGTGACAGAGTGGTATCAGAGCGAAGGAAAGCTCTGAATTAGAAGTCTTGAGTTTAGTCTAGAATGAGTCACTAGACTAATAGTTATTAACAACCGTGAGCTCAGCGCACCATCACACCAGGCTCAACGAGGTATGTAAAATTTCAAAGTTTATTTGACGTTAAATTTTGAAGAGCACGATGTTGAGGTTATATGATGAGTTATGATGTTATGCTTTGAAGATGCATAGTTTGAGTTTGAGGATGACAACATGATTAATAATGAGTTATTATGTTGTAAGAGCATATGTTGACGTTACATGATGAATCATGAGAGCGTTTATATCATATGATGTTATATGATTGAAGATGCATAATTATGATTTATGATGTGATGTATTTGAGATGTTTTGTGATGAGAATTGTTTGAGCAGTTGTGATAAGTCACGATGATTTAGATGAAGGAATCTAATGTCATTGTTAAGAGAGATTTTCTACTAAGTAGAAGGATGAAATGAGAACTTAGAGCTAAAGCTTGAGAGAATTAGCAATTGCTTTAAGTACTTGTTGGTTTGAGTTATGAGTTTGAGTATGAGCTTGAGTATAATAGCATGATTAATGATGAGTTATTAGCATGCTGCAATGAGATATTGTACGATATGTTGAGTTGTTTTGTGACGCGAGTTTTGCTCACGCAACCTTAATGGTACTTGAAGAGGTATCATGAGCCATAGTCTTTGGAGATGGCTTTGAGAGAGAATTGTTGAGTTGTCTTACTGAGTCACGATAATTTAGATTAAGGGATCTAATATCATTGTTTAGAGAGATTCCCTACTAAGTAAAGATGGGACGTGATGAGAATTTAGATGTTTTGAGCTTGAGTTTTAAGATAACAGTACTACTTAGTAGGAGTTTTGCTAAGTTATGTTTTGTTTATTTCTGTTGCTGGAGCCAAGTAGAGTTAGTTCCTAGAGCTACCTTTAAGTTCTCCTTATAGGTTGGCCAGGACTGTTGGCACTGCACGAAAGTGAACTGTTGTGAGATCGAACTCAGGGAAGATCGAATACGAGGATGAGGCGTACAGTATGTGGTATAGAGATACCCTAACAGATTTTCAAACACATGTTCATAGACTATGAAAGGATGAGAAAGAGCCAAGGAAGGCTAGGGTTGAAAGGATGAGAAGTAGCCGAGGAGGGCTAGAGTTGATGAGGATGAGAAGAGAAACCGATATATGCTAGAGCTCAGGATGATCTTGAGAGTATGCGCGGTACACCCTCGTTTTTGATTAGTTGCAATTACATTGCGATGTATATAACTTACTTAGGAGATACTGGTACTTGAGATTTTGACATGATGATAGATAAGCATGCGAATATAGTACCCTACTGATGTTAAATAGATGGATGTTCCTAGTGTGCTAAAGTAGCAACTAGATGAGTTAACTTGTAGCAATTACTGTAGGAGGTCCAGACCGAGACATAGTACTATTAATGGTGTCGGTTAGAAGGGACATTACGATAGATACTATAGTTTTTGTAGGGTTTAAATAACCTCTTTATGTAAGCCCTCTAAAAAGAGGCATTCTACTGATGGATATATTAGGTTGACCAGAGTGGTCTTTTTGTTAGTATTTCGTGAGTGCTTATTGCCTTACAGATGAATGTTAAGGTGACCGTGAGGGTTTCCTTAAAGTTGAGTTAGTAAATTGAACTTGAGTTTCGAGGATGCTTAGAGCGTTGGTCGAGTTGAGTTTTCCTTTTGTGATTTCAAAAATGCCTCAAAGATGTCATCAAGAGTGTGATGTGAAGGATAAGCGGGATAATACTCCGCCACCACCACCGCAACATGAGAGGAGAGTAAAAAAATATTGAACTTTCGAAACAAGAGTCTAGAACATAGGACCCTGAGTTTAAGCTTTTAGCTTGCTGGTGTGAACTTAAGTTTTGTTATGTATAGTATGTTGAGGGTTTAGAAGACACAGAATTTCCAAGTTCGGGATAGTATATCCCGTGTGACTGGGGAGTGATTATGTTGGACCTGGCCAGTCCGCATGATCCAAATCTCAGTAGACGTGTTTTGGGTTTATAAACCCATGTGTTTCAACTTTCGGTTGAAAAGCCAGATGGGTTCTTACTCTAGGTCATTTTTGTTCGACCTGGTAGTTACTTCATTCTACCCTCTGGTCATTCATTTGAGTCTCTTGAACAATTTGTTTTGATGTCATTCTAGGGTTGAACCCTTACAACTTTTGAGTTATCCTAGTAGATTCTTTTGATGTATAAGACTAGTGAGAGGCACGTCAGAGGACTTTAACACCTGAGCAACTGGCAAACTACACTTGAGAACAATTGAACACTACTCTTGAGAAGTATGTACAGAGGAGTACAGTAAGCAGCGAGAGGCTGATTATCGAAGTTTGATGCAAGGAAAGAAATCGGTTGTAGAGTATAATCGAGAATTCTGTGAGCTAACACGTTCGCTCATCAGAAGATGGATACTGATGAAGAGATGTCTGAGTTTTAAGTGCCGGTTTAAGGCAGGACTTTAAGGTAGTATGGGCAAGTTATTGGATGCACCAGTTAGAATCCTGTTTAATACAGGAGCCTCGCATTCTTTAATTGGTTGAAGCATGTTACCTTCAAACTCGAACCAAAAACAAGCTAGTCCCGAGTTGAGAGTAATCACTCCTGTAGGAAGAGCTACTACAGTTTCTCACATGATTTCTAACTTAGAGCTTGAGTTAGGATCACTAAAGATGAAAGCAAGAACCTTGTATTTAATGCCTATGTGGAACGTAGACATTATTCTAAGGATGGAATGGTTAGCAGAGAACTTTGCCCCGATTGATTGTAAGAAGAGACAGATAACTTTTCAACCACCTGGGAAGGAACAGACATGTTTTCACGGCATTGATAGAAAGAAGAGAGTTCCAATCGTTTCGGCACTTCAGGCGTCGAAATTGGTAAAGAAGAAAGGAGCACAAGCTTACCTAGTTTACTTGAATGATGAAGGATAATCAAGTAAAAAAAATAAACTTTGAGGATGTAGCAGTGATAAGGGAATATAGAGATGTATTTTCCGAGGTCTTACCAGGATTGCCACCAACAAGACAGTTGGAGTTCACTATCGACCTAGAACCTGGATCAGCACTAGTGTCGAAGGCACCCTATAGAATGGCGCCTAAGGAGCTACAAGAGCTGAAGATTCAGCTACAAGAATTGCTCGAGTTAGGTTTTATTAGACATAGTGTATCCCCGTGGGAAGCACCAGTCATTTTTGTCAAAAAGAAGGATGGCACGTTGAGAATGTGCATAGATTATCGAGATCTGAATAAATTGACACTGAAGAACAAATATCCATTGCCGAGGATAGATGACTTGTTTGATCAATTACGAGGAGCGAGTTTTTCTTGAAAGTTGACTTGAGATCATATTACCACCAGTTCAAATTTTGACAGAATGATATACCTAAGACAGCTTTTCAAATGAGGTATGAGCACTATGAGTTCATAGTTATGCCATTCGGTTTGACGAAGGCACCAGTAGTTTTTCATGGATCACATGAATCGAGTGTTCCATCAATAACTGGATAAATTTATCCTAGTTTTCATAGATGATATTCTCATCTATTCGAAGAATGAGCAGGAGCGCCAAAACATTTGAGAACGATGTTGGAAACGCTAAGAGTTGAGAAGCTTTTTGCCAAATTCACCAAGTGCGAGTTTTGGTTGAACGAAGTAACTTTTCTAGGACATATTGTATCATCCGAAAGAATTAAAGTTGACCCCGTCAAGGTACAAGTTGTACATGAGTGGAGATCACCAACTACGCCTAACGAGATTCGCAACTTTTTAGGCTTAGCAGGATACTATCAGAGGTTTATTGAAGGATTTTCCATGATAGCAAGACCGAGAAAAGAAGCTAAGTACAATTGGAAAGAGGAGTGTAAAGAGAGTTTTTAAGAGCTTAAAGGAAATTGACTACAACACCAGTGCTGCTAGTCCCGGAAATGGATAAAGAGTATACCATCTACACAGATGCGTCAAAGAATGGGCTAGGATGTGTTTTGATGCAAGAAGGAAGAGTTACAGTCTATGCATAACGATAACTTAGACTCCACGAGATACATTATCCAACGCATGATTTAGAGCTTGCAGCCGTTGTGCATGCCCTGAAAATTTGGAGACATCATCTCTACGGAGTTAGATGTGAGATTTTCACGGACCACAAAAGTTTGAAATATTTTTTCGAGCAGAAGGATATTAACATGAGGCAAAGGAGATGGCTCGAATTAGTAAATGATGTTGACTGCAACATTAATTATCACCCTGGCAAGGCCAATGTAGTAGCCGATACATTGAGCCGGAAGGTCTCATCAAAGTTTGGATGTCTTCTCACGAGAGAGAATGAGCTTATAAAGGACTTTGACAAGATGAGAATAGAGATGATAAAACCACCAGGGACGATAGCGAGTATTGTTGCGACGATGCCTAGTTTGAGGAAAATGGTGATTGAAGCACAAGGAAAGATGAGACAATGAACAAGTTACGAGAAAGGATAAGAGCATGAGATCTCAAGAGTTACCAAAAAGCATCAGACAATGCTATTTTATTTGAGGGGAGAATATGCATTCCCCGCGATGATGAACTTAAGAATACGATCATGAGTGGGACTCATGACACGCCTTACACCGCCCACCCAGGAGGCACAAAGATGTATCAGGTTGTGAAAAATAGATTTTTGTGGGACGGAATGAAATGAGACATAGCTTCGTTTGTAGAGCGATGCTTAGCTTGTCAGCAAGTGAAAGCATTACACCAACGACCCTATGGGAAGTTAAAACCGTTGGAGATTCCCGAGTGGAAATGGGATCACATAGCGATGGATTTTGTGATAGCTTTACCGAAAAGTCAAAGAGGAAATACAGCAATTTGGGTGATTGTAGATCGACTAACAAAATATGCACATTTCATACCGATCCTAATCGCGTATGGACCAGATAAGTTAGCACAATTGTATGTTCGTGACATTATAAGATTGCATTGAGTACCAGTGTAGATCACCTCAAAAAAAAAAAAAAAAATTACATCACGTTTTTGGATGAGTTACAGAAAGAGTTGGGTACAAGGATGAATTTTAGCATAGCAGACGATAGAAGATATGATAAGAACTACTATCCTTGATAGAGGAGTAAATCGGGAGAATGTGTTGCCACTAATTGAGTTTGCATATAAGACGTGAGACAAAGTTTCGAGATAGGAGACAAAGTTTTCTTGAAGGTTTCACCCTCAAAGGGGATGAATAGATTTGGAGTTAAAGGACAGCTTAGACCCAGAGTTATAAGTCCTTACGAGATATTGCAAAAGATAGGTCCAATAGCGTATAGGTTGGTTTTGTCACCTAGCTTTGGAAATGTGCATAACGTGTTTCACGTGTCACAATTGAGAGGATATATATTTTCGGCAATTGAGTTATGAAGAGAGACCTCAGATGATGTTAGATCATAAAATTCGGCAATTGAGTAATAAGTCGATTGCATTGGATAAGGTCCAATGGAGATATGATAGTTAAGAAAGAAGTGGAAAGAGAGCTTGAGGATAAGATGTGAGAGAAGTACCCGATACATTTACAAGAGGTACAAATTTCGGGACGAAATTTATTTTAAGGGGGAAGGTATGTAATACCCGGGCTTTTGATGACGTGTTTAATTGCTTAAGTTTGAGTAAGTAGGGTATAAGATCCCTTGTTTGATTACTTTGTATAGAGATGAGGAGTTATATGAAGTTTTGTTGTTATATTTTAAAGATGTTGAGATGTTCTTTTGATGATGTGAGGATGATGTGTGATTTTATATCCGTAATTGAGTTTGAGTATTTGAATAATTCGAGATAATTATTTGAATGAGAACGGTGAACTCGGAAGTGAGATCTGAGTCCGTTAAGACGTTTTTGAAATTTTTGACTTTTTGACGATGAATAGTAAAATACTGCTATTTCGTCTTTTTGTCGACTTTCAAAATCTTACGTGCATGTCGTCGAGAAATATTCTTAATTTTTCGATACGAGTCCAATAATGAAAGTTTTTATTTTTGGACGACGAGTGAATAGTAAATCGGGATTTCTCGATAAACGAACCGAGCTCGTTTATCAGAATTTCGAGAACGAGCTTGCGTTTTCTATATTTATATAGAATTACGAGTGTAATGAAAGTGAGTAGGAGTTAAGAGGGTGAGTAACGAAGAATGTGGGTAATTAGTCGTTAAAACGAGACGAAACGGGATATTTAACGACTAACGGGTTAATATCTTAAATATCTAAGGCTACCCCACCAAAACTGAAAGATATTATGGACTAGATTAGGATATATTTGATATATTCTAATACTAAGTAAGACAGTTCAAGTGTGAATTTCTTAGTCGTAATTGTTGACTCAAGTGTGAATTCCTTAGTCGTAATTGTTGACTAAGGAAGACAAGACAATTTAGAATTGTCTTCTTCGCTTATAAATAAGGGAGCTTGGTCTTACGAATCGATATATGAAAATATACGAAAACATTAGCTTAGAGCTTTTGACTTCCGATTTGAGCACCGAGACGAGCGCCGATCATCTTTTCGATCACGTATCTAAGTAGGTAAGATCTCTACCTACGTTTTGATGGTTTTCTTTTCGATTTTCGTCGACGTCGAAAAACGTCGATTCTCGACTTTATTTTGAAACGACGTCGGATCGTCGTGAAATTTTAGTATGTTGTTCTTGAGTAGATGTTGAGCATGTTTAATGAAGGGAGTAAGAACGGAACGAACCGTAGCTATGAAACCCATGAGGGCAGCCCCGTTTTTCACATATTAGCTTGTCTTTCGATTTTTGTTTGATCGTTTTGACTTGATATTTGTGCTTAGGGGTATGCTAGAATCGATATATATTAAATTCGTATTTTTCCAAGCACGAAAATTGTATAAATTTTTAGAGTATGATTATTTAAATTCGTGAAGTTAGAGACGTTGCATAATGAATATTATTGCGTATATGTGTTCTACGATATCACATGAGCATGCTAATTGATTTACAATTTATGGATGATAATTGTTGAACGAAATTAAAACTGGAATTCTGTCAAAATTTTACAGCAGTTTCAAGCTTATGTTTCGATGAGTTTTCATTGCTTGATGGCTCTGAAATTTTAGTATGTTTATCTATGATATGTGTATTTCGTTGCTGCAAAATTTCATGTCTTTTGGATGATGTTTGCTATTTTAAAGATATTTTGAAAAATCCTTGACAGAATCTGTCAACTATTGGTAGACTTCACAAAAACGTTTATATCTATTAATCCATGAAGGATTTTGCATCACCGTTTTTTTTAAACGAAACTAGACTTCAATACTTTTCTAAAAACATAAGATTTCAATTTTTATGACCTCTGAAACAGAGCAGTTTATTATTTCAAAAATGCCCTGTTCTGCTGTCATATTTGTCCAACAGTAAAAGTGTATGAGTTTCATTGTTTATTTGGCAGATCATATGAACGTTTTCTCTTGTGAAATTTTAACCAAATCTTCAAGGATACCTTTAGTTTTGGATGATTAAATTTGATGGAATTTTATTAAGGTTTGCCTTGGTTTCTAATGGCCTAAACAAAATTGGCAGAAACTGTCAATCTTTGACAGCCTGCACTAAAAGAGCAATATCTCCAAAAACCTTTAACCTTTTTGGTTAACTACCATTTTTAGAGTGAACTACACTTCATGAAGTTTTTGAGATCAATTGGTATGAGAGTTTATGATGATTGAGTTGGTTGTTATGAATTTTTAAAGATGACACAAAAACAGCAAAACTTTCTAGAAAACAACTTGATTATATTTGTTTTGATGGATGATACGATATGACTAAATGGTGTGAGTTGTGAGAGTTATGATTAACGCACATAAATGTTGGTATCTGACACTCGAACAATTGGTGTCGAGTATAAATGATAGTTTACTGATAAAGAGTTTTGATGATTTTGAATTGTTTGGTTTG
This sequence comes from Salvia miltiorrhiza, assembly GCF_028751815.1. Lineage (NCBI taxonomy): Eukaryota > Viridiplantae > Streptophyta > Magnoliopsida > Lamiales > Lamiaceae > Salvia > Salvia miltiorrhiza. The sequence goes on along the minus strand of NC_080392.1, from coordinate 7,411,243 downwards.
CGTTGAAAAGATGTCAAGATGTTAAGTTTTGAGTCGAGAGACGAGTTCACGTAGTGAGATTCACGCGTTGAAATCTCGTGGCTGACATTATATATGAATAGGTCATGCCGAAATTTTTAGTGAAATTAGAATTTGAGCATAGTCAATTCTTGTTGACCCGTGACTCAAATACATGCCTAATGGAAAGTTTAACTTTCTAATCGGTTAATTAGACGAGATGAGAGCGAATAGATCTGCTAAGAAAGTGGACTTTTCGATGTGTTAAATATTTCTTTTAATTGAAGCGCTGCTAATTATAACATAAGGATGTTATAATTAATGAGTAATGACGAGAGATAATAATTGTAATATTGATTAACAATCAAGAGAGATGGACATTAGAGATACTAATGTTTCATAAAAGAGATTAGATTATTAATCGAGGTTTCTTTTATAACTTCTCACCAATTCTTCATAACGATGAAGGTCCTTTTGGGAAGTAACGACTTGAGGGAGAGAGTGACGTTACTCATTGATACAGAGACACAACGAGGTGGGCATTACTTTTACTATACGTATATAGAGATCCCCTGCGTGTCGTAGGCCTCTTATACGAATGAATGCATGAGATGATTTAACTGTTAATTTCAGTTTTATATATATCTATCAAATGAGTTTAATGTTACATTTGAGCAAGTTATTTCGTTACTAAATATTTGAGTTAAAGTTATTTCAAGTATTGTCTTGCCATAAAATGTTTAAATTTTAGTATGATATCTATCTGCTTTGGCTTTGCCAATGATGCAATCGAATTCGGGTCCTGAGCAGTTGATAGCTATCCTGCCAGGGCTAGTGTACACCAGTGACCGTGAGTCATCTAGCGGGTTGGCCGGTCAAGTGACCGTGAGAGGTGGCCACCTCTCCGGCACACAGTTTCAGATATGATAGATTACAAAAGAACTTAGTCTGATCAGACGAACTTTAAGAATCACAAATGAACTTAGTAAGCTTGGGCCTTTTTAGCGAAAAACTCCCTTGCTGTACTGTTTATGATGGCATGACAATTTACAGTTTTGAAGCATGTATTTTTATACCTAGGCATACGTGCCCACTGAGTGCTTTTGTACTCAGCCCTGCATATGTTTTCTAAATGTGCAGGTTGAGCTGATGTGATGATGGTGCTGCAATGAGCGGAGTCTCCAGGGTTGTTAATAAATAGTTAACCTGTCTAGAATATGTCTTCATACATATGTCTAGCTACTTTCCGCTGCAAGATGTTGTTGATGTTATAGTATGTTATGTCATACTTTGAGTCTTAAGAGAATGGTTGCATATGATGTATAACTTGATTAATGATATTAATTAACTTTTATGCAGTCTTTCATAGACTGTTTTCAATTGAGTATTAATGAATAAAAATGACGAGTTTTATTAAGATGAGTAAGTTTTACGGCTATAAATGACGCCCCTTTTCTTCCCCTTCTTCTTTAACCCCATCCCTAGTCGTGGATCACTCGGCCTAACTATCCCTAGTTAGGGCGGGCTGTGACAACCTAAGACCTTCGGTTTTAGACATTAACCCCTAATCGCTTAACCCATACACACACTACATCGTTTAATTTTGATGCAAAACTATGTTCGCCGTGCATCGCACGGGCAAATATACTAGTAATATATAAAAGAGGAGTTTTCTCCCTCCATTTTTTCTCTCTCTTCTCCCATAATTTTTTCATTATTTTTCACCTCTTTTTTTTTTTTTTACAATCTTAATACTTTTATAAATAATATCAAATTTAATTTATGAAGAAATATTTAATAAGCATCTCTTATGTTTAAGTTTATAACAAAATATTTAATATGGTATAAAAATTATTAAAAATAAATTTAAAACAAATAAGTTATTAAAATTTTAAAATATTCTATTTTCTTTCTCTTTCTCTTTGTTAAAATTTTACAATTCTTTCATTTATGTCTGTGTATAAAAATATTTATTTATATGAAAAAATTGATGGGAGAAGATAGAGAAAAAATAGTGAAAAAAAGGGAGGGACAAAACTCCCCTTTTATATATTATATAAATTTTTAAAAAAATGAATTTCTTAATTTTGTGAAAGAAATTTTGTTCATGGATTTAATTGTAGTACTTAATGAGCTTTGGGGTGTTAATTGCTATCAACGTTAGGTTAGGGGGTTAAGTGTAGCCAAGGTGGTAACGTTAGGGATGTTTTTGCATATTAACCCCTTTATTTTTAATTTACACAGTGAAGTTTGAACTGTAGACTTTGTTATTTACCGATAGTAATTCATATTGTTTGAATGTCTTTTTGAGGACGAAAAATTAATAACGTATTTTAATTTTGTTGATATTGGTTTGAGAAACAATCTAATGATTTGAGATGCAATCCAAATATCAATTACCCGCCATAGTTGGTAAAAATGAACAAAAAGGACTGTTAAAATAAATTTGATATTTTTTATATAAAAATATTCATCCTAAAGATATATATTATAAAAATGAAAAAATATTTATTTTCCACCATCTTCTAAAAAGTGTATCGTCATTTAACACGTTTAACTAACCAATTAAAAATTGGATGTGTCCGTGTGCATGTGTTAGTCTAACGATATATATGTGGTCAATATTTAAGGTCTGAGGTCTTAAATTCAAGTCTACCGTGGTGCGATCTTTAAATTTTTTTGTTTATTAACGTAATTATTAAAAAAAGTGATGTGCCACGAGTTTTAGTTAAACTGTTAAAGTTCTAAATTGTAAGATGTAAATCTTGAGCTATAAACCATGAGCTCTAAATATAATGAAGTGAGTACACAAATATGCCCACCTTAGATAATATTTTCGTCCTATAAAAATGTGCATGATTGTTGGTGCCACGAGTTTTAATAAATGTTAGGTGGGCGTGTTATTAGTGGAAGAAGGAGTCTATTTTTATTAGAGAGGAAAAAGGGTAATTTTTTTTTTGAATAATGCACACTCTTGTGAAATGTTCCAAAATGACAAAAAATGAACATTCTTGTAGGACGAAAAGTGTACTATGTCAAAAATATTTATTTTGATAAAAACATACTGAAATATATCCAATTTGGCTGATCATACTTGTTGATAATAAAAGAAAAAATGAATTATCTCATCGGACAACTGTATTATCCCATTAATGGGATGAGATTACTAAATTATCTCATCGACGAGATTATTACATTATCCAATTGACCAAATCCAATTATCCTAACGAATATTATCCCGTCGATATGTGACGAAATAATTGCAATTTTGTTGGATAATTCAATTTTATTACCGTCAATAATTGTAACCGATAAAAATGAATAGATTTCATATATTATTACTAAAGTGGGTATTTTAATATATACTTCAATCAAAATTGGGCTGAAATATTTCCAGTTTTCCACCCTATAGTGAACCATCGGCGAACACCTTATTAACGAATAACGTTTATAGTTTTAATTATTTAATATAAAATCGAGTTCAACTAATTCTTATGTTATTTAAAATAAACTAAGGGGGTGTATTCGTTGTGGAATTTGATGGATTTATATAGATTTTAAAAGTCTGGGTGTATTCGTTCAAGACTTTTAAAAGTCTGCAGAAATCTGGGTGTATTCGTTCAAGATTTTTAAAAGTCCATATAAATCTGGGTGTATTCGTTCAAGATTTTTTAAAATCCATACAAATCTAGGTGTATTCGTTATTCCATTGACTTAAAATTCGGAATGACTTTCATGGATTTCATCCAAAAAATACACACGACGAAATCCGGCCAAGAACCACGAGAATTGAAATCCATGAAGTTTTAAGCGAGCGCTGGAACTCAGCATCGTTGGAAGTCAGCGCCCGCGACAAATCAAGCCCACGTGAATATTAATATCTCCACTTTTCATAATCTTCTAGGCAAATTGCATCTCAAGCATCTGCTTTAATATCGCCGTTGAAAGATGGGATGGGATAGTGTAATTATTAACTCGTCAGGCCATCTCACACAAAACATCAGAAGGTTAATTCGACCCAAAAGTAAAAGGTTAGAGAATATATTGTACTAATTATTAATCTTAATGGTTTTGTTGTTAAAATTTTGTCTACATCTATCTAGACTGAAGGTTCGGCAAGAACCTTGCCCATTTATTATTATCAAATTTTCACATATTTGTTTGTAATATCATTATTGCACATGTAGTTAGGTTATTTTCACGTTGCACATAAATCAATCAATGACTCTCGGACACAACCATCATATGTTATGCTTTCAGCAGCAGATATGGGTTTCCAGCGCTCGCTGGAACTCAGCGGTCGCTGGATTTCTAGCGGGTGCTGGGACTCCGCGGGCGCTGGGTCTCTTCTAGCGAGCGCTGGTTCTCCGCGGGTGCTGGTTTCATGGAATTCAATTCCAAAATTATCCCGTAAAGTCTTCGAAAATCAGTGAAAATCCAACCACGAATTCTTTGAAAGTCGTTTGGAATCTATGTGAATTCCATGGATTTTAAATTCCATGGACTTTTTAAAGTCTGTGGAAATTCACAACGAATACACCCCCCTAAATAGAGGTGACAATTATGTCATAACAACTGAGTATCTCACATTTTTGTGCAGCTTTCGAGTTTTATATCCATATGATATGTATCGTCTCAATTTTTTCATTTATAAATTAATAATTAAATAAAAAAATATAAAGACCACACCACAATCAACTTAAACCCAAAATAATTAGCTTTAAATATTAGTAATATCCTATTACTTGATCAATATACACATTAATAATTAATAATTTATTGAGAAAGTAAAAGAGAAAAAGAAAAGAAGGACCCCATCCCCTACCCGCCCACAATAATGTACTCCGTCCACGTGCTTCACGTATTCGAACCAACCAACGTGTTGGTTTTGTTTATTGCAGTGTATAACTTGTGGAACTCAATGAAAATTGTGATTTAAATTATTTATATTATATTTATATAATATAATTATTTTTTAATTAATTTAATTTGATGTAATAGAGTTCACATTGGATTAATCTTAATTATATTCGTCAATTAAATGTTAATTTTTTGTTAAAATAATAAAAATACTATTTTATGTAAATATTATACAACTTTTTTATATTGACCAATAAAAATTAATTTAAGATCTCATTTGTCATCTAAGTATCATCTCATCTCAACTCTGTAAGATCAAATGATCATCAAGAACTCGAAAGACGATATCTGACTTTTGAACGTCATAGATGACCATCAAGAACTCAAAAGACAACATCTTATTTTTTAACGTCAAATTTATGAGCATTATTTCGTCTGGACCCTTAATATTATATCTGACTTTTATGTGTCAATTGTTTGAACATCACTATTTGATGCTTTAAATAACATAACTCACTATTTATTTGAAATACATATTATAAGTATTTTTTTATCTAGATTTTCCCATGATTAAATTTAATAGAATATCAATGTGGGAAAGATAGATGAGCTAATATATTCATGGAGATTGAGCCTTTTATTTAGGCTATAAATTAATGAAATTTCATATAAATTTAATGTGGGATAGATGAAAACAAATGTAAAAATATCATATAATGTAGAATTGAGAGTGTATAATGTAGATAGATTATTTATTTATAATACATCTAAGTATCATTTTATTTTATATGATCAAATTCGGGAATGATAATTGATTTGAAATTATTTTTATTTAAATTTTGAATTGTGATATTCAATATAGATTCAATATATATGAGAATGCGTTAGATCGATTAGGGAACAATAATTTATTAGAAATTATTTTTCATGATAAAATTAAATAAAATAATTTATTTTTTTAAAATACATCTCAAAAGTATCCTTTTATTTACGTTTTTTTCAAGGTGAAGTTCAATAAAAATTAATGCGAGAATGTTAAAAGATCGATGTGGGAACGATGATAAGCTAATAATGTACTCCATCCTTTAAACCAACCAAAGTCTTCGTTTAGTTTATTGATAAATTTTTATTTTTGTTTAATAAATTCATAATTATTGATAAGCTAATAATGTACTCCATCCTTTAAACCAACCAACGTCTTCATTTAGTTTATTGATAAATTTTTATTTTTGTTTAATAAATTCATAATTGTAGATAAATTGTAGTTAAAGTCTTAATCAAGCTATAATTAATCTCATTATTAAAATTAACTTAACATGTAATTTATGAGAATTATGATTTTGTCGCATATTCTTGCTATTTAATTTATTTATTAAACTATATTGCAAATTGTGTTTGATATTTTATATTATTTTTTTGAGCATTCCGTACCGTTTATTCTTATGTCTAAGTAGAATTTTAATGGATTTAAGATTAAAATTAAGCCATTCATTATAGCTATTCACATTCCATTAGTCCAACAATAAGTACTTTGAAAGCATAATAAGTCATACTCTTGTGCATTTAAAAAAAAGGTTTCATCTTTTTAAGAAATAAACTAATAATTCATTATTAATCGTTCAGAATTTTACTTTAACTTGAGGATTGACTCAAGTTAAAACCCTAAACTTTATCAATAGTTGGGACGAAGGGAGTATATGCAATCTATTGTGAGATTGTAGAATCTATTTGTAAAGTTAGCTTGCCATAACTAGAGGCGAGAGCTACTATAACTGTCTACAAACCACCATAGTTTGCCGAATAGAAACAACCAACCACCACAGTTTAGCCAAACAGAAATAACCATCCAGTCGTTACTCACCTTCCACATCCGGCCTCACTATTCGAACTAGCTCGACATTCGACAACCGCCGTCATCGCCGATCCCCTCATTCTTGTTTTATGTTTTGATGATTTTTAGAATTTTTTATTTTTTCAATTTATGTTTTTTCCTTCAATTTTATTATTAATCTTATTATAACTTCATTAAGAGTAACATAATCTAGTATTCCCTTCGTCCCGCTTCAAAACAACCAAAAAATTGGGCACATGATAAAGGTGTAAAGTGGTGACGGGACAACGCGAAAAATAGTGTTAAATGCCTAATGTTATTTCTAAATTTGGGTAGGGTCATTTGAAGTGGTACAACCCAAAATAGAAATTGGATCATTAAAAGTGGGACGAACCGAGTATTTAATAAGTAAAATGATAATTTAAAACTATTAACACTATCACAAATTACAGTAAAGGTGTGTTTGCTTTTTATTACTCTAAATAAAGAGATAATATAAAGATGTATAAATTTATAACTTAAAGTGAATAGCACATTTTATATTGTTTGGTTTGAATGATAATATATTTATCTACTCTTGGTATAAAATTATATCATCCTCTCTTAGATATATTACTCTTTTTCCAATTCAAAAGGTGTTGCCCCAAAATTCATAGTACCATTTATTCAATTTTTTTTATTTCATCAAAGCAAAAAAAGTATAAATTGATAAATACTTCATTCGTCCACCAATTCGTATCTTATTTATTTTTGGTAATTATTTTCTTAATAAATAGTACTAAATCATTTTTTCTTATAAATCGTGCATCCTTCTCCACTAAACAAATAAAGAATACATTTTTTTTCTTAAAATTCATATTTCTTTCCCTAAGATACGAATTGGTGGCTCGAGGGCATAAAATTTATGCCTTCCCCCTTGAGCGGTAGGGGGTGGAGTCAACTGAGAAAATTACTGAGCCAGTGTAGCAAACACACCAAGCAATGGAGTCAACTGAGAAATTACTCACCCAATGTGGGCGGCGCAGTTTCCTCCCCGCTTCACTTCATTTCTACCCACTCTCCTTCTGTCTATTCTACTTGCCCAATATTAAATAGAGTCGATTTCACCCCGATCCCCTTCACCTTCAATTTCACAGCCCCCCTTTCTCTCCTTTTGTCGTCGATCTCGAAGAAACACACGCTAAACATGAGACAGCCTCGAGTTATCATGGAGGTCGGTGACGACGGCGTTGCGATCATCACCATCTCCAACCCTCCCGTCAATGCTCTCGCACTTACAAGTAAGCTTCGCTCAACTTCTCACTCGCTAAAATGGAGCTGTGGCATGCTCTGTTTTGATCTCTCTCTCTCTATCGTTGCTTTTTTTCTTTTGCCTAGTTTTTGATGGACTGAAGGAGAAGTATAGTGAGGCGATGAGAAGAGATGATGTCAAAGCTGTTGTTCTTACCGGTAATTCTCCATGTTATTTATTGATTCGTTGCTTCCTTGATCCATGTGATTTTTAGTTTCGCTGTTGATAAAACTGATGGCTGATGGTTTCAGTTGGATCAGTCTGTTATTCATTTCTTTTTCTATATTTTGAGGTTTTGTTAGAGCATAGAGGATATAGCGGAATAGTTAGGCTCGCAGACACTACTGAAAACCAAGTGAAAGTTCATGTTCAGCTGCATAGTCTGTGTGTTTGCCGCACAAATAATTTCAGTGATTAGGTGCATGTATGCTGTGATGTGTGAATGTTTTTCTAGATTATCGTGGACTGTGTCGTGATACTTTTTACTCCTTCCGTCCCGCGAAACATGAGTCGTTTCTTTTGGGCACCGGATTTGAGAAAGTAGTATTTAGTGTGTTAAATGTGGTAGGTGAAAAAGTAAAAATGTGAATAAAGAGAATTTTTTTTGCCATATAAAGAAACGTAACAAGTTTCGTGGGACGACCTAAAAAGAAATACGACTTATGTTTCGCGGGATGGAGGGAGTATTAGTTATAAGTAAGGATCAAAGCTTGCCATATTAGAGTCATTTATGTGCCATGGTTGGATTGATGGCTATGATTATAATGAGCTCTGTCTTTGTTTAGAGAATATTTTGCCTCTTAGTTGAATTGCTAACTGATTTTGTAAGTGTAATAAACTTCTAGGTGATTCTGGAAAATTCTCTGGTGGCTTCGACATAAATGTGTTTGGGAAGGTGCATAGAACAGGTTTTAATTTACTAATATTTTTATGCACTTATCTTTTTTTTTTTTTTTTTTTGTCATGCTATAAACCTGCACCTAACGCTCGAGAATGAATTGAATTTCCAACTGTGCAGAAGATAGTTCCGTCTTACCTGAGACATCTATTAGCATCTTAGTCAATGTAATAGAAGGTCCTCCTCTAATTTGTCATTTCCTGAATATTGAAAACTTATTTTTAACACTTTATTTATCTGATTCTTAATGTTGTTTTCATTAGATGGAAAGAAGCCTACTGTTGCTGCTCTGCAAGGACTCGCACTTGGAGGTGGACTGGAACTAGCTTTGGTTTGTGACCTTCTCTGGACATGCTTAAAAGTGTCCAAAGTTACTGTCAGTTCATTATATATGGTGAAGTTTATTTCCAATCAATTGTATTGGTAAATATTTTTCAGGCTTCTCATGCACGAATTGCTGCACCAAAGACACTACTTGGTCTGCCTGAACTTACTCTTGGCATTATTCCTGGTTCAGGAGGTATGAACTCCTGCAATAGTGTTTATTAATTGACCAGTATTTCAAAGCAGATAATTTTCAGTTTTCACCAACTGATTGCTATCTTGGTCATGGTATTATTCAAGGCACACAGCGTCTCCCTAGGCTTATCGGGCTGCCTAAAGCACTTGAACTTATGCTGGTAGGTCTCCATCTCCATAAGTTGTCCAAAAATATACTTGGTGCACGACTGTTCGATCATATTTATAAGTTTTAAAAAAACCTGTTGTTTGTTCTTTTCAACATACCTCTTCATTCTTAGCTTTAATAATTTTCATTTGGTGATATGAAGTGTCATTTCTTTATAAAGAAATTCACATGTCAGTTTGTACGACCAATGGCATTTTATGTCTTGAGAAAGAAAGGGGAGAAATTGTCATTTCATAGCTGTTTGATATGCTTCAAATATCTCATTTTAAGCACTATGAATTTCTATGCCTAATCTGCGTTGCAATCATATCCTATAATCCTCATTGTAAATGTCTTAAAGGTCCAACATCAACTCTATATGATTATACCTCACACAATCTTTTATATTTGTTGTCCTTAGACCCCCTGTTTATTTGAGCATGTAAAGCTTATTTCTATTAGAAACTAGGGCATGTCAAAGGAACGTCTTTCTCAATTTCCTTCAGACATAATATGTCCTATTGAAGTGAATCTGCTGTGTGTGAAAGGTTCTTTGAAGTTTATGAAGGTCATTCGCTTTGAGTAATTAAAAACTGATATTAAAGGACACCTCTGTGTATAGGTAATTGCAATTCAGGTTGTGATAAGTTAGATACTATTATTTGGTGAAAATGTTGCAGCTGTATGCAGTTTGAAAAGAATGGATTCCATTAAATCGCACTAGTTCACTTCCAAAACTCTAGTGAAAATTAATTGGGCTGAAATATCATTTTTGCTGGTATAGGAAAATTTTCAATGATTGGCTAACTACAGTTCTTACTCTCATTTGTTAGTATAATATTATTTTAATAATATCGAAGATGATATAATAATATATTGAAAGTTAATCGGCATAATAATAATTCCTTTCCATATATAGAGAGTGAATTTCGGCAGAAAAATTGTCTTTCTATGTTTTGTCACCTCTTTGCTATAATAATATTTGTATGTATATAGCTTTTCTTCACAATCTTTCATGAGAGTGATGCGCATGTCTTCATGCAATGTGTTTACAATTAATTGGCATAATGCTCTTTGGTGATGTAACTGGTTGCAGTTTTCTAAACCGATAACATCAGAAGAAGGAAAAGATCTGGGCCTTGTTGATGCTGTTGTTCCTTCTGATGAATTATTAAAAGCATCCTGCCAATGGGCACTAGACATCATTGAGAGGCGCAAACCATGGATGCGCTCTCTTCATAGGATAGACAAACTTGGTTCCCTGCCAGAAGCGGTTGATACTATAAAAACTGCAAGGCAACAGGCCAAACAGACTTTTAAAAATTTGCCTCAGCACCAGGCATGCCTTGATGTAATTGAGGAAGGAATCATTCATGGTGGTTATCATGGAATTTTGAAGGTAATTTTACTTCTAACTTGGGTTTTCAAAGTTATCTTACAGACTTACACAATTTAGTTAATACTTCTTATAGAATATATACTTCTTGTTTGGCCATTATTATTGCAAGATAGATTAATGGATTTCTGGAAATTACTCTCCTCGCACTTTAGCAACTTATCAGCATACATATTTTTTTTGCAGGAGTCACGGGTATTTAAAGAGCTAATCTCTACAGACACATCAAAAGGTCTAGTGCATGCATTTTTTTCTCAAAGGGCAACAAGTAAGGTATGATCGCCCAGCAAACCACTTTCTGTTACCTACTTTTGTTGTTTAATGTTAGCAAGAATGGGAATGGCACATATGTAACTGCTCCATGTTGAGGTTTCATTAGAAAAGGTTGTCCAGACAAGTGTCAGTATGTCTGAGTAACATCCTGCAAGATACATTTATCTCACCAGCTATAACTCACCGAAGGAAATAAAGTATTCATGATTTGGTATTCATTTTTGCTGGAATAGCTGTAATCAGCTATAACATTTAACAATTAGGGATTTTACTTGAATGAATATATATTATTCTTCCTGTTCCTAATTGAATGGTGTGACCACCTCCCTGCTCCAGAATAAATGTTGTGCTATATCTTACTATTGTACTGTAGTGATGTGTGTGTGTGCGCGGGTGGAGTTTTTCTTGTCCAAAATTTCTTGGTACTTGGAAACTGATTCCCAAAAAATTTACATTTGCCTACAGTAGACACCTTTCTTCAGTTGTAGCTTTACAGGGTGAGGATCCATTACAAAGTGTCTCGGAAGTCTGCAGCTGAAAACACCTCTTGAAATTTCTACTAAATGAGATTAGTATTTTGGACTCATTTAGGTTCTTTGATTAGCTTCATTCCTATTTGTAAAGAAAGTACTTTAGGTTTACAAGAGAAAATATTGGCTTTGATGGAATTAGAATCAGAAAATATTAAGTTTTTATATAGTAATAAAAAGGAAACAGGTGAAGTATTGTATAATATAGAGTCATCGGCTGTGTTATGTCTACAAAATTTCTGTCAGTCCTTAAAAATTTTCATGAAAGGGCTGCCTTGTTGCATCTTATTGGTTCTAAACATTAAAGCCATCACTTGAAAATTCTGCATCTTTTTTTCTTTGTCAGTTGTCCTTTATCAAGTCTCATAAAACAGCATTACGGTATGCTGAATATAAATCTAACTTTTAATGATGAAGGTTCCAAATGTTACTGACATTGGACTTAAACCAAGAAAAATAAACAAAGTCGCTGTTATTGGTGGAGGGCTAATGGGTTCTGGTATAGCTACAGCACTAATTTTGAGCGATATTAATGTCATTCTCAAAGAGATCAATTCTGAGTATCTTCTGAAGGGGATAAAAGGAATTGAAGGTTAGTTGAGACTTGCTATTAAGATATCTTTAAATTCCCATGTTTGTTCAGCCTGGCCAACTGAGTCAGGCTCAGATGTTCTTTTGCTTTCTTGAATGTTCTATGACTTATCATTTCTGTGCTTGTCTGGAAGGGAATGTGCGAGGTCTGGTATCAAGGAAAAAATTGGCAAAGGATAAAGCAGAGAGAGCCCTTTTGATGCTTAAAGGCACTTTGGACTATGCTGATTTCAAGGATGTGGATATGGTTATTGAGGTAAGTTGAAAATATATTGCAATTTATCTCTCTAATATAGGTGTTCAGATCCGCGCTATCAGATTATGGATATCATCACTAGTGTTTGTTTTGTTGTTCATATGATACACGTTTGAGATATCTTAATATTTATCTATGTCCAGGTCTGGTAGTTCCCTAAACAAATCTCTCCATGCAGTCACTGTCTTCTATAGATTATAGACTTTAATTCTTGATTTGCATCTGATCTCCAGGGGTTTTGATTCCATAAAAAATGATATCTGCTCCATAATGTATTCACATATCCTAGTTGGTTCAACTCTAGATCTGCACATTTCTTGGACGTGGCTTATCAATGATACTGTTGCTATGTAGCTCTGCAATTCTTCTGACACATGTCTTATTTCAGGCTGTTATTGAACATATTCCTCTGAAGCAGAAGATTTTTGCTGACATTGAGAAGGCATGCCCACCCCACTGTATTTTGGCTTCAAATACTTCTACTATTGACCTTAATATAATTGGAGAAAAGACCAAATCACAAGATCGGATAATTGGTGCACATTTTTTCAGGTGAACTTGTCTTTGATAAATTTAGAACCCGTGTTGCCATTTCCTATGGCATCATTTAGGCAAAAAGTAAACTAAACAGAATTCATGACCTTTAGTCATGTTTGCAATCTAATCACATCTTTTAAATTTAGCACTGCCAGTAAAAGTGCTTCAATGTATTGCAGTTTCATATGTGGTTCCTAATTTGGGCAAATCTTTAATGGCATTGTTATACAAAATCATGACATCCCAGCTGGTGCTCTTCAGATTAATACATCTAATAAACAAATTACTAAAACCATGTAGTAAGATGTACAACTTGGATGCAAATTTTTATTTTCTCTGAAGAAGCTACTTATAAAATTTGGAACAAGGTGTTGCCAAATACTACCACCTTCTGCTATCATAAATTGCTTCAATTGCTAATTGAGATGCGATTGTTGACAGTCCTGCTCATGTGATGCCTCTCTTGGAAATTGTACGGACAGAGAAGACTTCTGCACAAGTAATTCTTGATTTAATGACTGTTGGGAAGATCATAAAGAAAGTTCCTGTGGTAGTTGGGAACTGCACTGGTTTTGCAGTTAATAGAGCCTTCTTCCCCTATTCTCAAAGTGCACAACTTCTGGTACAGTTGGGGGTGGATATTTTTAGAATCGATCAGCTTATCAGCAATTTTGGCCTTCCATTTGGCCCATTCCAGTAATTTTCTTTCCTTTCAATATATATTCATCCTTCTAAATTTTCAACTTTCTTCTGTGGCTGAGGTTGAAATTTTTTCCAGTTATGAAGATGCATATATTCATATGATTTATTGATTACATTTATGATTTATATTCAATCACCTCGTATAATTGCAATGATTCTTGATAGCAAGCTGTTGATTGTGCCTGATTCTTCTACAGGCTTCAGGATGTTGCAGGATACGGAGTAGCTGTTGCAACAACAGAAGTATTCCGCTTATCATTTTCTGACAGGACTTTTCAATCTCCATTGCTCAAGCTTCTCATGAAGAATGGGAGAAATGGTAGTTATAAATTATTTTCTTGTTTTTCATAAAAGGATTTAATTTCATCTTTAAATCATACTTACAGATATCACATCGTTGCAGGTAAAAGTAATGGAAAAGGATATTATATCTATGAGAAAGGAAGCAAGCCCAAACCTGATCCTTCCGTGCTCCCCATAATAGAGGAATCTAGAAGAATTACAAATATTATGCCCGGTGGCAAGGTACAAGCAAATTTTGTTGTTTCCTTGTCTCTAATACTTTTCCCTTTGTCACCATTCAATTCTGTTTGTCATTAATAATTTCTTCCGGAATCATCCATGCAGCCTATATCTGTTACCGATGAAGAAATTGTTGAGATGATATTTTTTCCAGTGGTGAATGAGGCATGCCGTGTATTAGATGATGGGGTGGTTGTCCGAGCATCGGATCTGGATACTGCTTCTATTCTTGGCATGAGTTTCCCATCTTATCGGTGTGTTGTTTATCCCAATCTTCAACTTGCAAATTTAAGATTGCTTACCATCTCTATTTATTCACTATTCAATTTTCATATGGGTAGTTGGATCAAATCACCTAAAGAGCTAGGTCACCTAGTTTTCTCTCTTCCTGCAAAGGAACAAATATTTGAGAATGGACAGTGAATTATATTAACTGATGATTTATTTATTTTTTTTGCCAACTGACGGTTTGCTAGGGAAAGACTGGTTACACATTCTAAATAGTTACTCTCAATTACTTATGGATATAATTGTCAAGGTGCTGGCTATGATTTGGCCAATAAATAAGCATGTGTTACATATCCAAACAGGCTCTTCCAAGCAAATACCGTGTACTATTAGGTTTGGAAAATTCCAAAAAGGATCTTCCAAGATTCTTTTTATTTTTATTTTTTTTAGATCTTCCTACAAAATATTGAGTACTATTAATTATGTTGGAAAAAGATAATACTGAAGAAAGCTTTTGTATTCTGTGGCAGCGGTGGTATTGTTTTCTGGGCAGACACCATTGGGGCAGATCGCATATACAAAAGTCTTCAGAAGTGGTCTGAGTTATATGGTAACTTCTTCAGACCATCAAGGTATCTGGAAGAAAGAGCGACCCGAGGCATCCCATTGGTAATTATTATTTTAAGCTTAATATCATGTTACTCTGCTTGCGATTTAGTTATACGATAAATTCTGTCCACGGAGAAGATGCATTACTTTTATCATGGTTGTCTATAGGCAGTTAAGATTGGAGATCAACTCATATATGACATTTACAAGGCTTTTTGCAATGTTTTCAATAGTTAGAATCCTGAACGAGCTTGAATCTAATGACTAAGGGGAAATCTCACCTGGATGAATACTAGTGAATCCCATCTTCAATGAAACTCAGTTTTTATGCAAATCTAATTCTTCTTTTCATGATTAGTTTGCTCATCAGTCATCATCGTATATAGAATCCTTATGCATATGTTAATATTTTCTGGCTTCGTATTTGTCTAGAATGCTTACTTTTCAGTTGTATTCAAAGAAGGAAAGATGGATCAGCAAACAAATTGCTGACTTCCCTAGGATAACTCTTTGGCTGTGCTCAATTCTTTTGTGGCCTTATTCATGCCCTAATATGTATGTATATATTGACTTCAAACTCAATTTTTATGCAGAGTGCACCCGCCTCAACATCTTCTGCAGCAAAGCCGCGCCTGTGATTCTCCTGCTGGATATTTTGGGTGAGGGGGAGAAAATAATTTTATTTGGTTCCAATCAAGTGATAGCATTGTTTAGCAATATTTAACATATGGCCTCCTCAATCAGCCCTTCATTCCGACTCCCAACTCCCATAGTAAAAATAAAGAGCAGAAATCTACATGTTTTCGTAGTGGTGTTAAATAAAATATTGGTTTTGAATGGTGATGGAAGCATCGATATATGTGTTGATCTAACATGTACGAACTTATTATCAGATTGTATACTATGTAGAGTAAGTGTGGAATGATTGCAAAATTGATGTTGGCTAGAGTAATACTCCCATCTCCTTCATCATTTGAAGATGTTACATCACATGCTATATTCATCATCCACTACACATGTTATGTTTGTGTGAATCTGTGCTTATGAATAGTAGACATATTAAGGTCAATATATCTCATTAGCTTAGTTCCATTTGGGGACATCCAAACCAGTAAAGATCTTTTACGTTAGCTGAGAGATCTAGGCTGAATATATATTGGTTAAAAATATGAACATGGGACATTCAAAAAAAAAAAAAAAAAAAAAAAAAAAAAAAACAAATCTGAACATGTAAAATATGTCTTCGTGCCTGAATATATTGGGTAAAAATTTCCTGTACAAAACATAAATCAGAGCAGCTGATAACAGAATTACGTAATCATAAACAAGAAGCAACCAACCGATTCTGCCAGTTTTGAACTACACCTTTTCCCTCTCTCATATGACCAACTCCCACTGCTGCTTTCTACTTCAAACATAAAATTATATCTATAGCATTGAACTACACTTTTTAAGCATGATATGCTTGGTTTGATTGGTCCAAACTGTAAGTCTCTATCTAGTATGTGAAGATGAGATCTTTTCAAGGCTGGGATGCACGCACACTTCTCCTCGTCTCAAACAAGCAATATGCAAGCAGACCAAGGGCGAAAATGCCTGAGCATATAACAAGTACTAGTCCAATGATGATTTTCTTCCTTGTCGTTCTCACTGCTGCAGATTGGCTCGGACGATCAGAGCATACGCGCTGCAGAAACGGACCACAGAGCTCCGGATTTCCTTCATAGCTCGAGGCAGAGAAAGTGCTGAACTGTGCACCTGTGGGCAGGGGACCTTCAAGATTGTTGTAGGAAACATTGAAAGAAGACAAGAAATGCAGGTTTCCAAGTGATGCTGGAATTTGACCAGAAAGAAGGTTTTGTGAGAGGTCCAACTTCTCCAAGTTAGTGAGATGAGACACTGCATCAGGGATGGTACCAAAGAAGTTGTTGCGACTGAGGTCAAGGGCTGTGATGAACTTCAGCCTACCAATCTCAACCGGGATAGCTCCGCTTAGGCCGTTATTGCCAAGATACAAACCTGGTGGTAAGCTTGAAAGTTGATTGTATTGCAACCCAGAAATTTGTGCAGGTTTAACAAACACAGGTAGCTCTAAGCTTCTCCCAACGAGATCAGAGTTTTTCTTTAATGCTAGCCTTCTTAGTCTAGTAAGTTCGATTGGGAAGTTGCCCGAGAGCAGGTTGCTTGACATATCCAAGTAGAAAAGGTCTTGAAACTCTCCGATCCAACCAGGAATCACGCCTCTAAGATAGTTGAAAGACAAGTCGAGAACCTCTATATTGGCTAGCTTGGACAGCCACAATGGGACAACACCAGTGAATCTGCTGCCCCCTAGAGCAAGAACTCGAAGATTCTGAAAGGCCTCGGACTCAACCAGCATTTCATCAGTAGGTAGCTCTTCATCATAGAAGTTCATTGACAGTACTAGGTGCTCAGATTCTTACACCCTCTCAAGATTCCAATGGCGCTTCTGATATTCGTTAGGCTGTTGTTGGGAAGGGAGAGGAACGACAAAAACTGCAAAGTTGATATCTCAGGAAGGATCTCTCCACTTAGTTTGTTAGAAGCCAAGCGAATGGCAGTGAGTTTCTTGCAAGAGAAGAGGCTTGCAGGCAAGCTTCCACTAAACATATTGTTGCCAAGATCAACTGATTTCAGCTCAACCAATCTTGAGAAATCAAGAGAAGACAGTTGGCCTTGCAGTGAGTTCACCCTTAAATGCAATATCTTGAGCCTTGTACAGTTTGTGAGAGAAGATGGAATGGTGCCATTTAGCTTGTTTATGTGTAGCTGTAGTTGTTCCAAGATGGAGAGCTTCCCGATGTCTCTAGGAATCCTACCTGTCAGCTCGTTACCATACAATGCGAGGATTTTGAGGTTGTTTAACTCGACAATCCTTTCATCAATGACCCCAGAGAGATGGTTTCCTGGTAAGAAAAGTTCTTGCAATGTTAAAAGTTTGTAAATATCAAGTGGGATCTCTCCTGATAAGGCATTGAAACCGGCTCTTAGACTCTGCAAGTATGAGCAGTTGCCAAAACCTCGAGTAATCGGGCCTGCAAAGTCGTTGTTGGAGAAATCAAGACGCTGTATTGAGGATGAAGAGGCGCAGATGAATGAAGGGATTGATCCAGATAAGCTATTATTGCTGACATCAAAAAATTTCAAGTTGAATGCTGGCTGAAGAAATGAAGATGGGATAGTCCCATGAAAAGAGTTGCTGGCGATGTTCAATGTATGGATGGAAGTTGGCAAAGTGTCTGAACAGACGGTTGAAGCTTAGATCAACGAATTGCAGGTTGGGGAAAGAGGCAAAGAGGCGATGCGGAAGAGGGCCGGAGAGGTGATTGTGAGAGAGATTGAGACGAGAAAGACTAGTGAGGTTCAAGAATGCAGGAGGTATTATGCCGGATAGTTTTCTTGATGGGAGCCATAGAGTGGTTACGTTGCCCGAATGATTATCACAGCCGACTCCTTCCCAGCTGCAACAGTCTAGTGATGCAGACCAGTTCAAGGGCGGTGCAGCAGAGATGCTCATGTTAAATGATGATAAAGAATCATGGCCAAGTATACTGCATGAGGCGTCGCCGTTATGCACAAAGCAAGTTGTTATTATGAGTAAGGTTATTTGAGAATGGAAAGATACAGCGCCATGGTTTTGCTTGTTTGATGAGAAGGAAGAAGGGGGACTACTCAGAAGCATCGCTGCTTCACTGCACTTGGTTTCTTCAACCACTATCAGAAACCAACATCACAAAGGTGGAGAGAGAGAGGATGCGTGGACTTTGTTTTTGGTTATGGTCTTTGATTTAAGAGAGGGAGCAGTTGAGTGCGAGCCTTCTTGTAATAGTAATTGTTTATTAAGAATAGGTCTATATAGGGAGATTTCTCTTCTGGTTGACTAGCTAAATGATGCATGCGACTCATGTAAAAGTTATGAATCTAAATAAGGGGGATCTCTTATTCTCGGTTTTTAACCAATTTAGATCCCTTTTCTGCAATCTCTCAATCGAAACTCAATCGCCAAACTTGTAATCAAGAAAACTCTGGGAAAAAAAAACTATCTTCAACCTAAAGAATGTTGTAAGATACAGGAAGAGTTGTTATGAGTTTACCTGTTCATAGAGTTGACTTGAATAAAAAGTTTGAATCCTGCCAATTGTCCCGGATTTGTTGCCAACAAGCTGAATGCAAATGCTTCCTCATAACAGAAGAAGCAAGAATTTTATATCTTAAATTGATACTGTTTAATGAATGGGAAAAAGAAAATCTGCATAACATTTGGATCAGTTTCTAAGGATGGCTTCTATATGTAGCTATTGCTGCAACACCGAAGAAAAGCCAGATCAACGACGGCCTAATATTACAAATGATGCAGCAGCAAATCTGGGTAAGTATCTAATTCTACACACTGCACATCACAATTGAGATTCAGGTTTTGTTTTTACAGCACCGTTTTCTGCATGCGTTACTCTTTGATGGGCTACATTATTGACTGCATCCAGTGATAGATTTACGACTGGAGAAGTTCTCTGTGCAGGAGTAGCAAATACGGCTACACCATTGCTTATGGGTTCTTGACTCCTACCAATGCTCTCATTTGAATAGCTGCTGCTAGTCGTAGGGTCATTTTCTATACCTGATTGTATCCGTGCCAACGAAGAATACTTTGTCTCTGTATGATGAACAGTCGGAGTCAGTAGCTCATAAAAGGAAAACAGAGCACATATTCAGAGGAATCAGAGCAAAGCAAATATATAAATGGGAAAAGTTCGATGTAACTTTGCAACTAATGCTTGATAAATAAACTATGAATTTTAGCAGCATAAATTCCAGTAGAGGACTAACAACACAACAGCTAATACAATTTAAGGGCATGCCACTAGGTGAATATGGAATGATCAATATCCATTATAATTCAATATTGTGAATCACATTTATGGTACCTTATGTACTTTTAGAATAACTCGAGTTCAAATAGTTCAAACCACAACGTAACAGCCCGTCAATGTTGACATAACTTATCCCTCAGATGAAGCTACAGCAGAGATTTACAGGCGAAGTGCTCCAGTGATAATGGAGTGCCAATATTTAAAGGCAACATGATCATCATAATTCAAATGATGCAATGAAATTCATGATTTTGCTTTAAGCCCTAGAAGAAACATAATAGGCATCTATGCTAAAAGTATGATTAATCCTAGTCTCCTAGAGCAAACCCAAGGAGGCATTTACTTTGAGTGATAAGGCATGATTGATAAAATAATTCAATTTAATCAAGTGTTGGTTTGCATGATTAGGCCCATGATGCATAACTAGGCAAACACTCTCATGCAATTGAGTGATTATATATCACCCCAAAGTTGGATAGATTATTTAATCACTCTCCAATCCTATCAATCTTATGATTCTTATCTATCCCCTCCACCAAACCAAACGCCCCCAAAGTGAACAAGGGTTTGTTTGGTCCACGTGTAGTAATCGATAATCATATTGGCCTAGACGTGAGGGGGCATATTGAAGCCTCGTTTGTTCCACATCTATTTGGTAAAGATCATGCTTTCAATATATAAGTTGGATGTGGAATAAACAAGACTTCAACATGCAAGAGAGGACATCATGTCCCGAATCAAGGCAATGTCAATGTTCTGGTACGTCCTCCAATCGAGGAATAGAATGGATGAAGGAGGTACAATCCTCATCAGCTGGCTTAAGGATAGAGCCAAGGATTTGTACGTTGAAGGGGGAGTGGTGGTCGCCCAAATTTGGCCCCTTCAATCTCGAAGTGTTTCTTTTTCAGAAGTTCCTTCTTTTGAGTTGTTGGAGGAGCACAAACATGACTCTTCTATTAAGAAGAGGAAACTCTATGCCCTTTCTTGGAAAAATGAGGGTTAGAGAGAGCGGACTTGTCACCTGACACTCATTGCGCCAAGACATGTCTGCAGAAAACAAAGACGTCAAATCTGCTAAAATGGAAAGAACAAACGGGGATGATAATTCAAAAGGCACATAATTAGACCAATAAAACTTCTGTTTACAAGGGCTAGGAATATCGTTGATAGAAAATGGAGAGAAGACATGGAAAGAAAGAACCATAAGATTCGAGCTAATATGGGCATGGAAAAAACAATATTTTGACTGACATGCTCTTTCAGCAGGAGCATGACAGAGTAGTCCTTGCCGAAGAGAATGGTTAAATCAGGACTATCTATCTGTTAGAATTAGTTTTGTATATAAGGTTTAATTGATGAATATAGAGAAACGAATTTTCCCCAACTTGTTTCTATCAACGAAGTAATATGGTACTGAGCCATAGAAATTGGGGTTAGGATTCGCAGACAAGGGTTTGGAACAAAACGGACAAGTTTCCCATTTCAAATCCACACGTCACCTGTCGACATCACCCAGTTAGGGAGGTGCGTCGTCCAATGACCTACCTTCGTCCAAAATCCAGAGGCCAGAATCGGTGCATGTGTGTCCCACACGCTGGCGAAAATTTTTCAGCCCTGATAGCATTTTCGGCACATGTGAGCATGCAAAATTCTGTCTGGCTAGTTGCATTGTGCTCACCTCCACTCATCTCAGGCCCCTTCACCAGAAAGACATCAAGAATGCCTTTTTCCATGGTGACCTAATTGAGAATGCTTATATGGAGCAACCGTCCGGCTTTGTAGCTTAGGGAGAGTCTAAGGTATGTTACCTTTGTAAATCCCTGTATGGTTTGAAACAGAGTACCCGTAAATCTTAGTTCTCTATATCTACAAACAATGTGAATGTGGTATTATTTTATTAGTTGTGTATGTAGATGATATTGTGATCACTCACTAGTAGTGATACTAAAGGGATTACTTCTTTGAAAGCTTTTCTCCCTACTAAGTTCAATACTAAAGGTTTGGAAAAACGTTTTTATATTTTAGGTGTCCAAGTGATGAGTAAGAAAGGAATTTTGATGTCTCAAAGAAAGTATTTGCTTGATTTACTCTCTGACACGGGAAAGTTAGGAGCTAAGACATGTAGCACTCCAATGATTTCAAATTTGTAGCTTACTAAAGCAGGTTTATTATTTGATGATCATGACGTGACTTATCATGTAGGTGAAGTGAACCAGCATAAATCATCACCAACTATTGATAATTGGAAGGCAGTAGAGCAGATTTTGTGTTATTTGAAAGGAGTGCCTGGATGTAGAAGTTTGTATGTTGACCATGGTCACAAAAAGATTGAATGTTTCTTAGACTGAGCAGGGTCGAAAGAAGATCGAAGATTTACTTCAGGATGCTGAGTGGAATTGACTAAACTGAGGTTTTGGAATCTCTAAAACTATCTAGCAATCTCATGTTGTGTCCTTCAGCTAGATAGCCAATACAGACTTCTTCTATCAGTCTTTACTGCAACAGAATGCACTTTGCCAACTCCTCCAAGCAAGAGTTTCATCCACATCTACATTCCCTCCAAATGCGTAAGAACTGAGTGCTTGTTTGGTTCTAGTAGAGGAATGGAAAGGGAATGGAATCAAATAAAGGGGAAGAATGCTAACAATAACTGTTATTTATTGAGTGTTTGGTTCAACAATGGAAATGAATCATTAGTAAGGGATTCCCTTTGTTTTGTTTCTCCTCTATTTTGAGGGGTAACAAATTAGGTGATTGGGTTACCTCAAGTAAGGGTAATGATGAACTCATTACCCAAACCAAACAACAAGTAATGAATTCAATTAAAAGAATCACTTTCCAAGCTCCAAAAAAGCCCAACCAAACATGGGCAACATCAAAGACTTGACTAAGCTCTCAGTCCAGGTAGCTAGACTTACCTTTGTTCATTTACGAGTCCCACTGGATCTTCAAGGAATCTTCCCTCGATGTTGGCTGAATCAAATCTTCATTGAAACAAGAGTAGCAACACAAGGTTTCCTCTGAGATCACTGAGGAGCTGAGAGAGGTGGTGATTTTCTTTATTTTCTAGGCACATCAACAATCTTCGGAGCTATTGTCTGTCACCAACATCCAAGTATGGGTGTGCATCTGTTCGGTTGGATTCCGACTACCCAAAATTCTGGAACCGATAACCGAACCGAAATGAGAATTTGGGAACTGATAACCGAACCAAAACGAGAATTTCGGAACCGATAACTGAACCGAAATAAGAATTCTAAAACCAATACCCGAACTAAAATGGGAATCCTGGGGCCAAACCGACTCCAATTGGAAAATCGACTCAAAACCAAACCGAAAAAACCAATCGGTTTTGGTCGGTTTTCTGATCCGACTGAAAGACTGCAAACTGACCAGCAGAGTGAAGTGCTGTAATCCTGACGACTGTGGGGTGCTGTCATGCGTCGTTGACCGCCGATGGCAAAGGGGGGGGCAGGCGGGGTGCTGTGACTGCTGTCGTGCATCACTAAGTGAAGGGGGAGACGACAGAGGCTGGAGGGAGGCGGGCACCAGTGACAACTGTGAGAGTAATGAGAGAGTGAGAGAGATGAAAGGAAGGAGGGACGAGTGTTTCTGGATCCGAACTGAAAACAGCCAAGTTAAAAGCCGAACCGCATCGAAACCTATCGGTTCGGACGGTTTTTCAGCGTGGTTCGGTTCCTGCAGGCCTAATCTCAAGAGTGTCCGACTGGTTTCACATGACCTCTTTCATCTGATTCATTTAGCCAATTGTTCCCACTAACTTGGATCTTCATTTCTCAAAGAGATCAAATTTCTAAATATATATATCTCGTATAAAGCATTGGAGGTCTCTTCTCAATAACTTTTTGAGATAGAGATGTTACGCAGATGTCAGCTATCCTTTTGTACTCCTTGAAGTAATTGGATCTGAGACATGAGTTTCAACATGTTCACTCTTAAGGAATAAGAGAGGGTGTATAACGCCACCATTGAAGCTCTACTAAATCTTATGTAAATTGGATTTTTTTTTTCATACACAATAAAATCAGCTATCTAATTGTCGAACAAACAGTTAACTGCAGATAATCAAACACCTCTGTGGTAAAATTTAATACACCTAAGTGACACAGTAATCAACAAAAAGGAAGCAAAGCTCGTCATATTCTACCACCAGAATTGTTCTAGTTGAAAGCATAATTCCTATTTATTCATAGTGTCCTATCAACCCAGACTGAATCCACTCACCCACCCCCAGGCACCTCGTAAAGATATTGCATGCAATGATGCAACAATCTCCTACATATTTGAGGAATTATTCTCGAATACAACATATTATCTTTGAATAAGGAAAGAGCTATGGTGTTCTCAAACACAATATGGGTCTTAACAAAAACAATCAAACTAGCATGAGTGCTCAAATTCAGAATAAGCTAAATAATGCAAAGGAAAGATAATGAGACTTGCCTTTTATTTCTCCTAACGTGATGAGCCTGTTAAGACATTCTCGAAACTTTGTTAAGACAATCCTTTCTTGTTCAGCGTAAGCCTCAGTCAGTCCTTGCTCAACGGGCAACTGTGATGGCTCATTACATTCCACTAAACCACTAGAGGAAGCAACGGAAGTGAACATTGTATCTCCTTCATCGCACATTAGAGCTAATGTACTCGGTGACATTGCCCTTCCTCTTGAAACATCTGCTCCATCTGAACCAGACTCCTCTGGTTTGGCCCTCTCTATCTGGCTTTCGCATGAGGGATCTTTAGCTTGAGCTCTCTCATCTGAAATATGCTTTTGGCTTTGAGACTGATCTTGTGTTGAAGAAACCAATATGCTTTCTCTGGAATCTTCTTCTTGCTTTTCTGTTTCATGATCCTTGTAAGTTCACTTAAAAAGAGATATTTGCACATTGACTTTAGTATCACCATTTAAATGTTTGCGATTTTGGAACCTAGCTGTTTTGAGAACTTCAAGGTACAACAAACCAGGAGTTGGGTGAAAAGCCCATTAAGTATGAACTTCTCATAAAATATGGTCTCATATTTTGTACCTTACATGGCATGAACTTTAACTGGAATTATCTGTTAATTACTTAGTTCAATTTTTTAAAATAATATAGCATTACTTTGAAATGTATATCTTCATGTTTAAAATTTGGTGAACTTGATATTGAACCAAAATACCCAAAAAACAACCCATCTTTTTACACCACTCGTTATGGTAGCAATTCGTACAAAGATTCTGGTTTTGATATGCTTTTACCAAGCGCATACCCTTTTCAAAATGCAGAAAATTGGATGAAAATATACATGCCCCTTTATACCTGCAAGCATTCTTGCAGTTTCTCGTGAATATACAACAAGCACCGAACAGAGCTCCTTCAAATCTTGGGGCTGAATGATATCAGCTAACAGAGACCTTTAATAAATGCACTAAAGTTAGCTCTCTGAAGAAACTGAAAAAAAAGAAATGAGAGGAAGGAGTGTAACCTGTAAGTAAACTTGGACGGATTTAGGACAGGCGAATTACCAGGGCCAGTACCAGGAACTGAAGGCAATGAGGAGGAAGGCACAGAAGCCTTAATTTGATTCACCTGTCATTAGCGAATTGGCTCTGTCAGATATAACTCATGCAATTCAAAAGCACAGAATGAAGTGTTTTCCAAAGACCCATCTATAAAGATACTTATGAGGAAAAAGAGGTGAGCATGAGCTTAAGTACACAAGATTTATTGAATCAGGAAGCAAATAAGTCTCACCACTACACCTATAATTAGATGTTCAAACAGATAAACTAGTTGATGTTCAAACTTTTGGCAAACAATATAACGAATAGGATCCAGTAAGAAACTTGTGGAGTTATTATGCTCAAATCCAGAAATTATTTCATGAGAAAGAGACTAATAAATTTTGCGCATCTGAAAGATCTCTGTTAAGTCTGTAAAAAAAGAAAGCCCGAAAATTTAGTTATTTGTCCACTTCATCCAACCTAGCATGTCTTTGCCAACTACTGTAAAATGTGCTCACTAGGCACTCCATTCTGATTTTCAATACTTCTAACGAAATGCAAAATTTTGTTTAGTGCAAGTCCCCTCAGGCCTCAGGAGCCCTGAATCTCAAAATTAGGACATTGTAATGATAGCCTTCACTTCAAATGACATTTTATTTGTTTACAGCACGTTTGATGTATTCGAAGAGATATTTGAAGCATGCAAAAATGTGGAAGTGTAGCAGTTATAACAGAAAAGTCTAATAACTTTTGAATTAAAGAACAAGTAAATCAAGATTCATAAAAGAAATACTTTTTGGAGAGAGAAACTCCTTTTCACTTCTCCCATCACAATTAAATCTGATGAATACCATTCAGCTATAGTTGAAAAGATAGAACTAAGCCATATAGTATGCCCGCATTCATACTATTCCAATTTCTAGTGTCTTAATGGGGCTAAAATCTTATAATCGGGAACTAACTTTGGTTTAACCCTGATACCAGAAAAACTAATAAATCCAACCATAACTGGCATTTGATTAAGATTTTTCACCTAATCGTAAGCTCAAGTCAGCCGACATATACTCTAGGCCCAGTCCAGCTATACTTGAAGTGGACTAAGTACACACACATTGTCAACAAGAACAGATCTATTACTTGCCTTTCAACTGGCTGAAAGTTTGCCACTTCTGTACATAAGAACAGAGCAGTACCTGTTGTAACTGTCCAAGCCGTTGTGCAGGATCTTTCACTGTTGGCCCAAATAAGAGGTCTTGACCTTTCCTTTTTTTACTTAATGGAGGAGACCCATAACCGGAAGATCCTATAGCACCCGTGATGGCAGCATTTGCTGCCTGCTGGATATATACAATATTATTGGCATGATCCCCATGAAAGAGAGCCTGTCGCTCTTCACTTCCTTCGTAGTTTTTGCAGTCCATGCATTTACAATTTTCAGAACAAAGAATATTTGCTTGAAAGCACTCACAGTACTTTTTAAGACATCCTGATTTCTTACAGTGGCATCCTTTGTTATGCTTTCCTGTAATTAAAACTTCACCAGCTTCTTCCTGCATATGCATAGAGTAATAGAATCAAATAATGCCATCATAAGTAGCAAACAGACAAACATGCATGACTCTCGTTCATCTTGAACGGAAGAGTTTGGTACAAAGGTATTAAAAAATCGTTAACAAATATGTCAGGTCAAATAATGCAAATACAGGTATGAGATTATATAACACAAAAAGTAGGAAATTAAGTAAATTAAGTGCAACCTTCATGGGATTGGGACTATTATGATATGACAAATATATGTAACTCAGCCATAGAACATAATGAAGTGCATGGAGAATCGTTCAGAAAAACAAAGAGCAAGTATCAATCGCATAATAAATTTTGAGGTTTCCCAAAGCATTTGCAGTAATGTACAATACTAGTCAGACTGTAACTCCTGTCATCTCGGAAAAAAATCAAAGGTCCCTATTAGAGAAAAGGCGTTAAACATGCACTTCAAATGCCAACTAGGAGTATCTAGGAGCAACATAGTTGATAGTTGAGTGGATGAAATAGCAAAATGAGACAAGTAGATATGTTACTACCAAAATTATATAGAAACCATTGTTTATATTAGATCCAAAACAAGAAGTATGGTGAGATGGCATTTGAGTTCAGATTACCCTGCTATCCCGAGCTCCATGTGGACTGCTAGCAATTTTTGGTCTGAAAGCAGTTGGGTTTCGCTCCAATGTTGCCTCAACTGCTTCCCTTCTGGCTGCGTCATTTTCGACATTGTTATGACAATTGACACAGTTGCAACCATCACAATATACTCCAGAAGCAAAGCATTCGCAATACCTGATCATAATTGTGAAATATGTGTTATGTACGCCATGCCAGAGATATAAAACAGAAGCATTGGACTATCAACCAGGCAAAGAATGATTACAATTTGTAAACTGTAGTTAAAATCCAAGTGCGTGGAAATAAAATATAAAGCGCTTCATAACATAAAATTGTCCACAGCTACAGATTATCTGTTAATGTTGCTCATTTACCTAATTGCCTGGCATGGTTAACAAAGTACGTTCTGGGGGATCTACTGGTTCAGTCAATTTATATACAACAAAAACATGAAGTGCAATAGCAGCTTACAACTTCAAACAACGTGAATGTTTGCAATTACACTGCTTTTGCTTCTTTGGAGTGCCATCTTTTACTTCAGGAACATTTTGTCTTGGACGCATTCTAGGGGATTCAGGTTTCCTGGAAGCAGGAGTATTAAATCATTAGATACAAAGAAGCAAGAGGACTACAAATTCATTTACTAAATAAACATCAGTTTGTTTCACGTTCTAATGCAGAGACACTTTCACTCTCAGAAAAGAAACGAATAAGATAGGGAAGAATGTGTGACCTAACATCGGATCTTTGCATACATAAGCGCTTGAGAAAGGAGCCATGCTCTATTTACTTAACAAATTAAAATCCTTATTTTGTGTATTTGTTGCAAGAAATTATGGACACAATCTCAGTAATGCTGACAAATTTATCTTTTCCTAGTCCAAAAAGGCCACAGAAGCATCTAATGAATGAGAAGAAATAACCTTGCATATCTCCATGCAAAAAACTTAATTAATGTTAAGACACCAAGAACAAAGACCCCAAGAATAGAAAGATGTCAAACAACACTACTAAAGCGCTGATCAGCGCAGCATTAATCGTTTTTTAATCCCTAGATAAATGTCTCAGCCATTGACTTGACAAACCTAACCACATTTACACTTACTCAAACTTCACAGCAAATATTTCTGTAAAAACTCGGCAATGAATTTCTAAGATTTAACATTTCAGCCTCTCATATATAAACAACTTAACAGATTTCAATGCAGAGCACTCGGTGAAGTCACCTTCCTCTATCACGAAAGTATAAGAGGATGATGGATAACTACCATTCCATGATGTTTTCTATACGTTTCAACAAATTATGTAAAGATAAAAAAAATTAATGGAATATAAAAATTACCAGCCCAAAAACCTAAACTCTACCAGAAATCCGATCCCTTCAGTTCTCAAGACTAGTGTTTCCCCAGAAAATTTCTACCTTCATGAAACGAACAATCATATAGAATTCCAGAATTGCAGAAGGGACTCACAAAAGAGGGCGTATCGAATGTTGAGCCGGCGGCAGAGCTGGCTGCGGAGTTTGTTGCATCGTCATGAACAGCATCTGCGGCGGCTGGCTCGTCTTCGCCAACTGTGGCTGCTGTAACGCGGGCTGCATCGCCTGTGCTAACTGCGGGCTTTCAACACTCGAGGAGGCGCTAAAGCCAGTAAAATCCAGCTGCCTCACAAGCTTCCTCGCCGGAAAATCCGCTGGCGCCGGAGAAGAAGCTTCTGATTGAGGAGGCGGCTGCTTATTTGGAGGGAATTCGTCTCCCTCTCTCTGCTCCATTAGGAAATTCGAATTGAAACAAAAACAATCACACGAGCCAAAGCTAGACAGCAATCCACCAAACAACTTCTCCGAGAAAAATGAAAATCAGGCATACGAAACCAATTCACTGATTTTCCTTTCAACGAATCAGCCCTATTCAACTAATTCCGCGCTCGAAGCATCGAAATGAAGATGAATGAATACATAAATGTCGAAATTCGAAATTCAAAACTCTGAATAATTTATGCACGAACTCAGATTCAAACAAAAGAATAAAATCATACAGCCAAGAATCGTGGCCGTTATTCAGCTTCAATCAGAAAAAATAATCAATCTTTACACATACAGAGATGCATCAACGCCTATCTGCTGAATGCATAAATCGGGAAAAAATGGTGGAATTTTCCGAAAGAGAGAGTGTCTCTCCTCCCTCTCTAGCTTAGCTTTTGAAATTCAATTTTCTAAATATTTAATTTCACTTTACCCCCACTATTTTAGCTTAATACCATTTCACCCCCTACACTCTTTAAGGTCTCTCACTTTATACCTATGTTTATTGTTAACGTACTATTTCATCCTTCCATCTAAACTATTTGAAGCTAATCTATGGTTCTTTTTCTTTTTCTTTCTTTTTCTTCTTTTTATTGAAGTTAATCTATAGTTTTTTACTCGTTAAGTCTAGTAACATTACTGTAACTATTTAATGACACTATCATGTATATCATTTTTGGAGGGAATACTAATATACTAATTTTCAACTACAATAATTTTTTTAGGTATATTCTATATCATGGAGTAGTTCTTAATATAGGGAGAAATTTTGAATCATTGCTATAGTCATTTATTACTTTCTTCAAATATATTTATACCTAAGTGTAAATATATAAAAATGGTTTTCTCAAAAACTATACAATTTTTGAAGTTGCCCTCATATTAGCTTTGCTTTTACCATGTCCTAGAACATTTACAAGTAGAGATGTAAATGAATCAAATCATTTTAATTTGGTTTAGTATTTGATTCGAATTTTTTATATTCTAATATAAAAATTTTATGATTCAAATATTAATACAAATATTTTTTTTTATTCAATTAGCTATCAAATAAGATTCGAAAACTATGATATTCGATTATAAATAGATATATATATATATATATATATATATATATATAGGAGAGCGCTCCAATGAGACCCCATAGTTTTAATAAGATCTTGGACACGATCTCGTGCGATTATTTTTCAATCCTATGCCTCATATTGTATCTAGAGGGCGAATTTTTTTCTCAAGGCTCAAATCCTGGAGGGAGAGAAATATTTTAAATTTCGTTATTCATCAGTATATACTGCCTTGTTCGTTGAAAAATAAGGGTCTCAGTGTCTCACGAAATATAAAGGTCTCATTGGAGCGCTTATATATATATATATATATATATATATAAGGGGGCGCTCCAATGAGACCCCCTAATTTTAGTGAGATCTAGGGCACGATCTAGTGCGTTTATTTTATCAATCATATGGCTAATATTGTATTTGGACTTTGGAGGGATAATTTTTTTCGCAGGGTTCAAATCATGGAGGGAGCAGAATATTTTAAATTTTGTTATTGCCCACCTATTTTTCGTGTAACACTAAGGACAAATGAATAAGACATATAATACTAATGAACAAGATGATCTAACGAACAAGATGTATATACTGATGAAAAAAACAAAATTTAAAAAATTGGTAATGAACAAGACATATATACTGATGAACAATGCAGTATATATTTAGATAAATGTATTGTGTGAGAGCATATTATTTAAAAGAGGCAAATATTAAAATACTCCCTCGGTCCCATTAAAGTTGGCCACATTCTTTTCGGCATGGGATTAAGAAAGAGATAGTTAGTGTTTAATTAAATGTGGTCCATCAAAATTAATGAATTAATTAAAATTTCCTTCAACTTAAATCTTTGTCTTCTTCTCAACCTCCACCAAAAATTTGGCCAACTCCGGCGACAGAGACGTCGGCGACCAGATTATTCAGACGAATCAACGCATAGCCAGAAACCAAACCAAACCAAACCAGAAGCCAAACCATTCCAACCATTTTCTGTTCCAATTTTCACCAACATGCAAACCAAGAAAAATCAGTGATTTCCTCAATAAAATCAGCCGATTCAAATCAAGAATCATTGTACCGAAGGAGGCGGTGGCGCCGTGGTTGGAATTGCAGCTGGCGACTGGAACACCACCACCGACCACCCTCAAATTCAAGAGCACCACCCTCAAATCTGAAAACAACAACCACCACTCTCAATCTCCAAATCCTAGTAATTCAAAATTTCTCCCAAAATCAAATATGTAAAATCCCCCAAAATTGAAGATCAGATGTCGACATGTCGTCCTCATCGAGCCCGAAAGAAGCGGCGCTGCCGTGGCTAGAATTGCCGCGGGAGATAACTTCGATCGCAGCCCTAACCCCCAAAATCGTGTGGCTGGAGAAAATGAGCCGCCACGCAGTCGATCGCAGCCCTAGCCCCGATTTTCGGTTAATCGAGGGTGCTGGTGTAGAGAGGGTGGTGTTGGAGCGGCGGAACTCGCCGGAAACTCGGTGTGGATCGCCTGATCTGAAGCGGCGTGGTGACGGGGAGGAAGAGAGATAGGGAGTGTAGGGAATTAAAATTTATGGACAATTAAATTGTGCCATGTGGAAATCATAAATTAAATATTAAATTATATATTTTATTTTATATTTTGGAATTAAATTAAATATAATTCCAAGATTAAATAGATATATAATTGATATTTAATTATGTGGATTTATTGGCCAATCAGAAGCTGCCATGTGTCAAATTCTGCATAAAAGGAAATAAATCAAGAAGATCCAATCATGTTGTGCCACCTCAGCCCTAGGCCCAAGATTTACGGGCTCAGGCTTTGAAGCCCAACCCTAAACTTCCTTAATTAGCTCTTCCTACAACTATAAATATGAGATGTAGGAAGCTCATTAGGACACACACAAAAATTATTTGAGAACTCAAGCATTGAAGGAGTAATTCATTACAACAAAGTCATCGCCAACAATCAAGGTGTTCTACAAGGAAGTCAACGAGTTCTTCATCAAATTCAACAAGTCAACGTTTGATTTAGAAATAAGGTGGAAGCCCTCTGGATCGACGTCATCAAAGCCAAATTCAAGTCATCAAATCAAATATAAATCCAAGGAGATCAAGAAGGCGTACTTCCCTCCAAAGATTTTAAGAAACTTCGAAGAGGATAATCAGATGATCAAGTAGAGATTCGCAACCCGCAACAAATTCATCTCAATCCATATATTTTGGATTTGTACACATTTTTTTGTATTTCATTAAATTGAATACAATAAAATTTGTGTTTACAAATTTTGGCACGCTCGGTGGGACCTCTCTACCTCTCATCTACCATCTTCAACAAAACTCAAGCAAATTCAAATAGAGAACAAAACTTCAAGCGCTGACCTAGACATCACTTTGGAGAATATTAGTGTTATCACGCGAGGAAAAGCTAGGCAATTGGAGGAGATTTCCAAGTCTGTTTCAGCGATGGAAAATCATTCAACCGCGAGCTACTCCCTTGAAGTTCCCGTCATGGTAACAAATGCTTCTACCCTGGAAGAGCAAGTTGCTAGCATAGCGAAGCTCCTCGAAAGCATGAACAAGCATATAATGGAGCAAGACGTTAAGATTTCAAAGCTCATCTCAGAGAAAGGAGAAGGAAGTCGAGTGAATGATGAAAATGATGAGGAAAGCGATGATTCAGAGTCATTCGAGAAGCACCGTGAAGAAAAGACACCTCGTAAGAACATTGAAGTCTCTTTTGATGGCTTCATTCAAATTGATCAACTCAAGGAGTTCATTGAAGGGACAATAAAGGCTAGTGGCAGCAGCTCCAAGTCATCCATGATCTACTCTAAGCCTTATACTAAAAGAATTGATCAATTAAAGATGCCTCTTGGCTATCAACCTCCCAAGTTTCAATAATTCGATGGAAAGGGCAATCCTAGACAACACGTGGCTCATTTTGTTGAAACGTGCAATGACGCTGGCACCTATGGAGATCATTTGGTCAAGCAGTTCGTTCGCTCACTCAAAGGAAATGCTTTTGATTGGTACACGGACTTGGAGTCAAACTCAATTGATAGTTGGGAGCTACTAGAACATGAATTCCTCAACCGCTTCTATAGCACTAGAAGAACTGTTAGCATGGTGGAACTCACAAGTTCTCGTCAATTTAAAGAAGAGCCAGTGATTGACTACATCAATAGGTGGAGAAATCTTTGCCTCAACTGCAAGGATCGATTGTCTGAATCGTCTGCCATTGAAATATGCATTCAAGGGATGCATTGGGGCTTGCAATACATCTTGCGAGGAATCCAACCTAGAACATTCGAAGAACTAGCCACTAGAGCTCATGACATGGAATTGAGTATGGCGGCAAGCGGAATCGAAGGGCCACCAATTCAGGAGTCTCACAAATTTAAGCAAGAATTAAAAGCCAAAGCACCAACAAAAGAATCTATGGCAGTGAAGGCAACGTCTGTGAAATTTTTGAAGAAAGAAACCAGTCAGGAGTACAACCAAAACACCTCCCGGGATAACCAAAATTCTTCCTGAGATATGGGGCAAAGAAAGCTTACTTTGAAGGAAATGCAGCGAAAACAATACCCATTCTTAGACTCTGATGTTTCAGGAATGTTTGATGACTTGCTCAAGGAAGGACTTATCGATTTGACAGAAATGAAGCGATCAAATGAAGCAAGACGAACGGATGACCCAAAATATTGCAAATACCATCGGTTGGTTGGACACCCCATACATGATTGCTTCATCTTCAAAGATAAAGTCATGCGATTGGCTCGAGAAGGAAAGATATCCCTTGAAGAAGATTGTGTTGCTGAAAATGTCACCACCAGTGACTTGAGTGACATAATGGAAGGTGTTGGAGCTCTGTATGATACATCTAATCAAGTAGATGAAGAATTCAAGCTAAATACGAATGAAGATGACGATGTATTGACAATCACATTCTTCGATGAAGATTTGCAGCTTGGATCTGAACCTCATAACATACCATTGTTCGTGAGTTGCTACACCCAGGAGCAGAAGGTCAATCGAATTCTCATTGACGGAGGTTCGGCGGTCAATATTTTACCACTAAGGACTTTGAAGCAATTGGGGATTCAAGTAGACGAATTATTAAATAGCCGATTGATGATTCAAGGCTTCAACCATGAAGGACAGAGAGCTCTTGGTACTATAAGGCTGTGATTGCTAATGTAGGATATGGATTCGACGACGCTTCTTCATGTGATTGACGCTAAGACCTCCTACAATATGCTTCTCGGTCGACCATGGCTTCATGAGAATGGTGTTATTCCTTCAACATTACATCAATGCTTCAAGTATTATCAAAACGGTGTTGTAAGAAAAGTGGTTGGTGATCAAAAGCCGTTTACGGAAGCAAAGTCACACTTTGCCGACGCAAAATTTTATTTGGAAATAATCAAAGTAACAATGCTGAAAGATGATACACCGCATGACGAGTCGAGATCTTTCCAGGAGAAGAAGAAGGTAGAATCTTTTCTAGAGATGGAAGGATTCACCATGCCTTTAACAAAGATTGATGCCAAGAAGCCAATTCTCCAACCGTTTGAAGGGTTTGTCCGACAAAAGCAAAGTGGCCTCACAGAGCATGGGGATCTCTCAGATAAAGAACTTTCAAAGCACTTTGGTCCGAATGCATATAAACTTCTTGTGACTGCTGGATACAATCCTCAAGAAACCTTTATGTCAAAGACTAGTAACACGAGCCAAAACCCCAAAGCAGGCTTGGGGTATGAAGTGCAGAGTCCCATTCGTATCGCCATCAAAAGAGCTACTAGTAACTATGCTGGCACCCAACAAATCCAGGAATCTTCAAGCATTCAAAGAGTTTATGTTTTCAAAAGGATGGGTAAAAGAGAAGTTCAGCGAGTATATGTCTTTAAAAGACTTGGCAAAAGCAAATCATGGAAAAGAGGCAAGACAAAAGGGAGTGATGGACTGCACGTGACAGAGAAGCTAAGGAGTTCGATTCATTCTCATATGAAAAGATGTACCACTTTACTTGTGACATGTGGGAGAGAATTGAAAGCCAGAATGGAGACTGTTATCCTTACAAAGACGATCAAAGATGAAGAAGATAGAGAAAGTGTGGCTTCTTCCGATTCAAAGATGCTCGAAAACGAAGAAGAGAGAGAAAGCATAACTTCATCTTACTACACTACTAATAGTGCTAGTAATCCAGTTCCTCATACTTCTCAAAGTCAAGTTCGCCGAGAAATTACAAGTTTCATTAGAAGTGGCGTTATCACAACAAGCGTTGCAGATAATATAATCTTCATACGCCAGAAAAATAAAGGAATAAAGATGTGTATTGATTTCAAGGGTCCTTGCCAGCAAGATGAAAACTTTGTCACATCAAACCACATCACCTGCGAGAAAGTAGTCGCTGGAGAGGAGAATCTGCACTTGCGCATCAAAGAACTAGAAACCCTGGATATGGAGAGACCAGAAACACAACAGAAATTGGAATACCATCAAGCTCATCCTTCAAGATCCTTCAACAAAGCGGCGCGAGTGCGCTCTTTTCAAGTTGGAAACCTTGTCCTCGGTGCAAGGAGATCGATGGTCATCACTCTCAACGGCAAGTTCTTAAAGCGCTACTATCCTTGAAAGGTGGTGAAAGTTGAAGCATGTGCATATTTAAAAAAAATAGAAAATGGAAATGCCAAAAAAATAGAGAGAAAAAATCAAGCCAGAAAGCAAGAAAAAAATGGAGCATATGAAGACAACTCCGTGACGCATGAGCCTAAACTGCATGTTACTCCTGGCCCATATGAGTATAAACTATGTACGACATCCACCAAAGAAAGTGTATGTGGTTAAACTGCTAAACTTCTCCCACCAAAAAGTAAATTTATGTGGTTAAACTATATACACTCCACTTTGTCTATATAGTGGTAAAATAAATAGTCACTCCTGGCCCGCAAGAGTATAAACTGTGTACGGCGCCCCCTATCAAAACTCAAATTGATCTTTGAACTACGTTTTGACTTGATTCCTTTCAAAAGGGTACGTAGACAGCTTAGATATTTCTAAGTTCAGTCATGATTTGGAATTATCTTTTCAAGTTGGATTATTATCATTCAAAGTTGGTGAATAAAATGAATGGTGGATAGTTGATGGTACATTAATAAGAAACAATGAATTTTGCTTGAAAGTTATGAAATAATACAAGTGAAGAGGCAAGTGACAAAACGGGTCCAAACCTTCAAAGCTTTTTTCTTGATCAAATTTAAACTCCGCGTCTCCATATCTAGCTTCAACACACTTTGAAAGAGCTCTCTCCAATCTTCAAGTTGATTCTTGGATGGTCTTTGAGCAGCCTTTGAGAGTTGTGTCTTCGATCTTCTTAAACTTGATCTTTGAGCTTTATGCGCTGATGCGGAGTGTTTCACCTTGCTTCCAAAGTATGCGCCGATGCGGAGTGTTTTGCCTTGCTTCCAAAGTATGTGCCGATGCGGAGTGTTTCACCTTGCTTCCAAAGTATGCGCCGATGCGGAGTGCTTTGCCTTGTTTCCAAAGTATGTGCCGATGCGGAGTGTTTCACCTTGCTTCCAAAGTATGCGCCGATGCGGAGTGCTTTGCCTTGCTTCCAAAGTATGCGCCGATGTGGAGTGCTTCCCCTTGCTTCCAAAGTATACATCGATATGGAGGGCTTCACCTTGCTTCCAAAGTATGCGCCGATGCGGAGGGCTTCGCCTTGCTTCCAAAGTATGCGCCGATGCTGAGTGTTTCGCCTTGCTTCCAAAGTATGCGCCGATGCGGAGTGCTTCCCCTTGCTTCCAAAGTATACATCGATGTGGAGGGCTTCGCCTTGCCTCCAAAGTATGCATCGATATGGAGGGCTTCACCTTGCTTCCAAAGTAAGTGTCAAACTTTGAGCTTTATGACGCCTAGGAATGAAGTAGAAGCATGCGCTCACCAAAAGTAACAACTCCTTGAACTGGTAGTAGTGGAGTGGAAGCACGCGCTCGCCAAAAGTAACAACTCCATTGGAACTAGACTCGAGCAATCCTAGGTCCGAGCGCACCCAAGACCTATTAAAGAATTGAGTCATCTAGTCCACATAGAAGCACGCTAAGAGAAGATGTAACAAGCAATCTTTAAAGGTCAAACTCGCAATGGCCCAGATTCGAGCGCACCCAGAATCTGAATAAATGCCAATTGAGAGCCACCTAAAGGTGCAAGGTAAACATCATCCAATCCATATTGAGAAGCTCCGATGAGTAGATGAAGAAATCCCTCAATTTGTATCAGCAAAATTCTTCTATTGAATGCATTCCATCAATTTGTATCAGTAAAATTCCTCGGTTGAATGCGCTCGATCAATAGTTGAAGTTGGGGCAACATAAAACTTCTACATGAAAAAAAAACTCCACAGCTTCTCAATAGATGCGTGCATAATCACCAATTCCTACAAAAAAAAAAACAAAAAGAAGAAGAAGAAGAAAGTCACAACATAATCTTGACGAGTGTAGCTATCCCACAGAAGACGAATGTCGCACAGGATAACTTTGAGAATATGGTGAAACAGATGGTTGACCATAATCATGTTGTTGCTGCTGTCATCTATCTGCATAATTTGATTGAGGAGCCATTAAAGATTGCCTCCAACTCCCGCCGCCGCTTCTCTTCACGCTCGAATGTGATCATGCAAAGAAACTCCCTCACCGAGTACAACCCCACTCCATCCCTCCGTGCTCAAAGCCGGTTCCTGCTGCTGTTGCGCCCATTCCGAAGAAGTCGGTGATTGCCACAAGTTGTCCCTGCTTCTCCAACGCTCGCACTCAAACTGAAGGTCGCCATAGAAACATAATCGAGTCTGCACTCTCCACTTCTCTCCTTTTTTTAAAAAAATATGTCGACGCCGCTGTTGCCTCGGATAGATGTCGCACCGCTGCCATGGTTCGCTGTCATACTTTCTCCACTTCGGTCCCCACATCCTGAAATCCGGCGAGAAGCCTCTAAACTCCACCCCGCTCCAAGCCGGTTCCGACTGTTGCTGCGCCCGCTAAAAAGAAGCCAATGACTGCTGCAAAATCGAAGTCTGAATTCTTCAACAAATTGCCGCCTGATGTCGCGTCCTATTTTTCTCTGAAAAGAAAACGGGTCTCAGCTCCCAGATTTTCGACTCTGGATTCTCGTGTTGTTGGAGAAGAGTTTCAAAATACTGCAAGCATTGCTGCTGAATTCGGATGGATTCGATCAGGATGCCGAGATTGTGCAAAGCTCATCTACTTTTAGAAAAGGGTGTCCAGGGCTATCAACAACTAGTCCGACGGCTCATTCCCAGACGACAAACTAAGCAAAAAACTTTTGTTTGCTCTGTTATTAAAGCTAAAAGAAAGTGCTCCGGAGAGAAGGCCAATCAGTAGTATCCTGCACAAGACACGTATGATTAAAGAGGGATTGAGACCATCAATCAAAGCAATTGATTCAAAAAGGAAAGGGTGCAACAAAGAAGGAGGGAGCTTCAAAAGGTATAATCACTCGAAGTGTCGTGCTTGGGCCGACAAGTTAAGCTCTTCGATCAAAAAAATTCCTGCAAAAAAGAGAGAAGCTGATATCCTTGGGGAAACAACAACAACAAAGAATTCCACCCACATAAACTCCAGAAGTTAGCTACATGAATCGCAAGATGAAAATCAAAGTCTGGTCAGAAACACAACAAAAAAGGAAGGCTGCAAAATGAGTAACTCTCTCACAGACACTTTGTCAAACACATACCAAAAGGTGTGGAATTTGGCTTCTAGCTATTATGGAGGATGACGATCGATCTCTGATCAAACGATCCCCTGCAAGCACAAACAAAGAGCCTGGTCAGGAATGAAGAGCAGAGTCGAAGAAAGCAAGGTAAAAGAAAGGAAAAAGTCTCTCAAGCATTCTGGCAAACATATGGTGTGCAAGACCATAAAGCTGAATTCTTGCATCTATGGAGGGTTGAGCTTACCAAGATTTCGGTCAAACACACCCAATGACAGAGAAACAAAGGCAGAAGTCGATCTCCACTGCTGAAATTCGTGCCATTGAAAGAGCCTTGTGACCCCTTTAAATAGTAGAAGCAATTTACTCACACATGGAATGTTTCCTTTCTTTAGTTTCTTGGGGAGGAGAGAAAATCTTATGGAAACAAAATTTGTCATCTCGATTCCTTCCAAGACAAAGTGAGAAGGAAAGAAATTATTGATTTTAATTCGCTGCCATGAAGATGAAAGAAATTTTCATTCGTGAGTTGCTTGGGGAAGAGAAATTCTTATTTGGTCAAGATAGGGCTGGCAAATCGTGCGGGTCGGGTCGTTATCGGGTCGACCTGATATCGACCCGACCTCATAAGGCCAAACCCGAACCCGACCTGATAAGGGAATGCTCGAACCCAACCCGAACCCGACCTGATACACCTAAACCCGAACCCGACACGAATCTGATATCAACACGATTTGAACCGGGTTGACACGACACGATAGCGACACGATCTGATAACGACCTGATAACAACACGATTTGAATCGGATTGACACGATAAAATAACGACATGATCCGATTACGACCTGATAACAACACGAATTTGATTTGATTCATTCACAACAATAATAATAATAAAAAAAATACAAGATTCGTCACATATGCTCAACATATCCAATCGACATAGGAAGAATTTAGAATGAAACATAAAAGTATAATAAAAGAAACAATAGT
This sequence comes from Salvia miltiorrhiza, assembly GCF_028751815.1. Taxonomy (NCBI): domain Eukaryota; kingdom Viridiplantae; phylum Streptophyta; class Magnoliopsida; order Lamiales; family Lamiaceae; genus Salvia; species Salvia miltiorrhiza. The sequence goes on along the minus strand of NC_080392.1, from coordinate 7,370,921 downwards.
TAAAATATGGAAGATATTGAAACCCTAAACTAAACTAAAGTGAAGATAAACTTGGGTGTGCGGCGGAAGTTGGAAGAATGGAAGATATTGAAACCCTAAACTGAAGTGAAGATAAAAAATTAGAAATCAAAAATTAAAAATTAAAATAAATATTTAATAAAAATAATAATATCACTATCGGGTTACCTGAATCCGACCCGAACCCAACCCAACCCGACCCGAAATTATCAGGTCGACCCGATAAGGACCCAAACCTTATCGTGCGTGTTACTAACCCATTAATTTTGTACGATTCCGTGTCGTGTTTTCGTGTCGTGTCGAAAATTGCCAGCCCTCAAGAGATTAAGGTAAATATGGATTATTAATACTTTGCCAAAATCTAGTTTCCATCTGCAAAACAAAGAGAATGGAAACTTACCTATTGAAACTATGCGCATGCAACGAGCTCCTTACGAAAATTCGAAAAGATGAAGAAAATTGGTGTCAGGTTTGGGCTCTTGGAATTTCTCATCCTAAGGAAAACCCGTTGGATTTGGGCTAATTAAGTTACATAGCCTTAAATAACCAATAATTCATTTGGGCCACATATCATACGCCAAGTCCAAATAAATAAATTTTGGGCATTCCTTTAGCTATGAAAAATTCGGTCAATGTGAAACTGGGCTGCTTAAATCAAATTAATATCATAATATCTCAATTAAAGTCAAATCAAGAACTCTTAAATACGAGTATAAACTATTTACAAAGTCAAAGTCAAATTCAAATTTAAGATTTCAAATCAAGAACTCCTAAATACAAGTATAAACTATTTACAAAGTCAAATTCAAATTCAAGATTTCAAATCAAGAACTCCTAAATATGAGTATAAACTATTTATAAATTTAAATTCAAAAAACTCCTAAATACGAGTATAAACTATTTATAAATTTAAATTCAAATTCAAGGAACTCCTAAATATGAGTATAAACTATTTACAAAAAACAAATTCAAATTCAAGAACTCCTAAATACGAGTATAAACTATTTACAAATTCAAATTCAAAACATTTTCGAGACTCGTCCATTTACAAAGTCAAAGCGTCCATGAACAAGTCTCGATGGGGCAATTTGTAGGGAATTAAAATTTATGGCCAATTAAATTGTGCCATGTGGAAATCATAAATTAAATATTTTATTTTATATTTTGGAATTAAATTAAATATAATTCCAAGATTAAATAGATATATAATTGATATTTAATTATGTGGATTTATTGGCCAATCAGAAGCTGACATGTGTCAAATTCTGCATAAAATGAAATAAATCAAGAAGATCCAATCATGTTGTGCCACCTCAGCCTTAGGCCCAAGATTTACGGGCTCAGGCTTTGAAGCCTAACCCTAAACTTCCTTAATTAGCTCTTCCTACAACTATAAATATGAGATGTAGGAAGCTCATTAGGACACACACAAAAATCATTTGAGAACTCAAGCATTGAAGGAGTAATTCATTACAACGAAGTCATCTCCAACAATCAAGGCGTTCTACAAGGAAGTCAACGAGTTCTTCATCAAATTCAACAAGTCAACGTTTGATTCAGAAATAAGGCGGAAGCCCTCTGGATCGACGTCATCAAAGCCAAATTAAAGTCATCAAATCAAATACAAATCCAAGGAGATCAAGAAGGCGTACTTCCCTCCAAAGATTTTAAGAAACTTCGAAGAGGATAATCAGAGGATCAAGTAGAGATTCGCAACCCGCAACAAATTATCTCAATCCATATATTTTGGATTTGTACACATTTTTTTGTATTTCATTAAATTGAATACAATAAAATTTGTGTTTACAGGGAGGAAGAGAGAGAGTGGAGTTTTGGGGGTGATAGCGAGGGAGGAGGAGGCTGAGAGAGAGAGAGAGCAGGCCGGCGCTGTGGTCGTCCGACGATGTCAGGCGGCGGGCGGCAGGGGTCAGGGGGTGGGCGGCGAGGGTGGGGGTGGGAGGGAGAGAGGCTGAGTGTGTGTTTTTTTGGTGTGTGTGCCTTTATTTAATTAGGATTTAAGTTTATATAGAAATTTTAATTAGATTAATTAATTAGACTTAATTAAAGTAAATATTTCCAATTTTATAAAGTGGCCAACTTTAGTGGGACAACCAAAATAGAAATGTGACCAACTTTAATGGGACGGAGGGAGTAACTATTTTGCTTTAGCAAAGGTTAATGATAACTATAAAAATATATTAATTGTAAATAATTTTACCAAAATATCCTTATATTTTCAAATCTATCAATAATTTAAAATAAAAAATTAAATCTATTTACAAAAATTAAAATCGAAAAAAAAATCAAAACCCCACACCCAGTCTCCATTATCTCTCTCTTCCAGTCAGAAGCTCGCGCTGTTGTTCGCATCGCTGCCGCTGCAAGGCACCTACATCACCGCCAACGACACTGACTGGCGAGTCTTCTATTATAAATTCTCAATACAAAATTGAAAATGAAATCACGACAGAGGAATTGAAGGGGGTTGGATTGCAGTTGCAGAGAAAAAGGAAAAAGGGTGTGGGAGAGGTGAATGACGACAAGATCGAATGGAGTGTGATTGTCGATGTAGAAACGAAGGAAAAGAGAAGGATAACGATAGATCGGAGATAGTTACAGAGAAAAAGGGCCGACAACCGTGGTCTGGGTAATTGGTGGGAAGGGGAAAGGGAAAGAGAGTTAGAGGAGAAATATCGGCTGGCGGCATGGGTAGTTGGCGTGAAGAAAAGATGGGAGAGGAGGGAAGGGTAGGGTGTGCAACAATTTATTTTTAATTTCTTATTTTTTCAAAATTTTATTTATATATATATTTATTTTATTTTTATATATTTTGATTGTAATTTTATTAAGGATAAAATAGTCTATTTCTACAAAAATAGTTTAAATCAATATATTTTTATTTTTATGGTTGTTATTATTTTTTTCCTTAAGCAAATTGGTTATCTAGGAGTATTAACACTATTTAAAATAATAGTATGTTAGAATTTTTCTCCTTCAAAATTGTAAATTGCGTATATTCGATTCAAATCAAATAATATGAAGTCGAATCGAATATTTGATTCATAGTGTTTAAAATACACTTGTGAAAAATTGAAACGAATATTCAAAAATCAATGTACGAATCGAATACACATAACAAATAAGATTCGAAAGATATTCGAATGCCGAGTTAAATATGCAATTATTTTTACGAATATGAATCGAATTCAATGATATTTGCTTCGATTCTATTCGTTTATATGCATTTACAAGCTATCATCTTTATCTGTAGGCTCACTACTCGTTGTTCCCTCCCCTTGCTTGTCTAGTTATTGTGTCGGTCATCCCAAAATTGGGTCGGGCCGGATTCTTTAGATCACAACTCCGCTCAAATAATCATATATATCCAGCACCCCTAACTCATTTTCTTGCAAATCACAAACTAAAAACTGATCGAGATACACGAGAATTCTTTTCTAAAAAATCAAAACCTGTCATCATTCAACAACAACGCCCTCTGTTGGGAACTCAATGAAATATCTTAACCCTAGTTTTGATGATACCAAAATCGTTAGGTTTTCTTTTGTAATAGACTAGAACTTTTCGAACTCAAGTGTTGGAGTTCATTTTCTAGTTTATCTAGTGTTCTGAAGACTGAAGACCGGAGGAATGAGGACTGAAGACTGAAGACCTCAACTAAAGACTGCTGTGAAAAGGCCAAGTCAAATACTAATGTTTGACTGATCGAGTTGCTTACTGAAGAATCAGTTATGGCTTAAGTAATAATGCAGGCCACGTGGATTTAGCGGACTGATACTAAAGTCAAGTATCAATTGACATTCTTCCTCGGACTGAATCTCCTGAGTAAAGAGGAAGCCACACACTTTCAAGTACAGCCGCATTAAATGCAGAGATATTGAATATCGTCATTTCTCTGCAAAGTATTCCTTTTTTGTGATAACTTTTCAGATGCGCCTTACCTCCTGTACCTAAGACGCCGTCCTTCACCAAATTAAGGAACCTCAAAGATTGAAGCCTCAGCCAAATTCAAATTACTCTCACAACGGATGAATTCTTGAAGACCATCTCCGCTAACGGATCTATTCAAGACTTCTCCTATAAATAGAGCTTAAGGAACACTACAATCTTCACCGATTCAAACGCACAAGCTGAAACTCTGCCAAATTCGCAACTCAGCCATTCACTACATTCAAAGTTTTGAATCGAAAAAGAGAATACCCAAAGCCAAAATTAGTTTACTGATTTCATACATTCTCTTAGTCTCTTAGGCAAATACTTTGCAATATCCAAAGCCTAAGTTCCCGGTTACAGAGAGTATGTTCTGTGTAATCTAGTTGGTACTTCAAACCTCCTTTCAACTGAGCGAAAAGAGTGTTTGAGTAAAGAGGAGTTCAGACCAGTGTTTTGACTCTAAGAGATCTTAGCCACCCGCTGGTAAAGGCATTGTTGTGTCTTAGCGTGCTAAGAGTGAGCGAGAAATCCAACCCAGAGTGTTGGTATTGGAAATTGCATTTTCAGTCTAAGGTTTGTTGTGCACCCGTAAGCACAAGCCCAGAGTGATAGTCAGTGTGTTTAATTGACCGTGGACGTAGGAACCTGTTCCGAACCACGCAAAAATCATTTATCATTTATCGCTTTCAGTTTTACCTTCTTATCTGTGCACAAACTTGTTTATAGCTGAAACTAATTAATCGCAAAGTGAAACTATAACCTGACAACGTGTTAATCAAAGGCTATTTCAAAAGTTAAGTTTTCCATTGCTAGTGTTATTGGTCTAACTAATAGATCTTCGGATAATCAGTAAGATTCATAACACTCCTCTGTTTCAAAGTCTGACTGAAGCCCTTTGTGGATATCAGTCAAAGCTCTATCGCTTAACTGAAATTGTTTTTATTTGTTGACCTCATCAGTTATCTTCAATAGTTTTTGAAAAATAGCCTACAAGTGTATTCTCTCTCCCCCCCATACACCTGTTATACAACCCTCCGGGACCCAACACCCTCTCAACATCACAAAGATGAACAGAAAATAAAGGAACCCACAAGCTCTCCCTCCACACCAAAATCTTAAAAGTGGTATTAATTCCAAATTGCTCTCTTATAACGACAAACACCCACCAAATCATGAACATTCAAAAGATGATCTGCTATGTCATTGTTCATAGTGAATGGTGGTAAATCTAAAAATGAGAATAATTCACTAGTTATCAAGGTTGTTAAAAACAGAGGCGTATCTGTGGCGTTTTGTCTTTGAAAGACAAGGCGTAAGCCTCGGACTTAAAAAAAATAAAGATTCAAAAACATTATAAAATCAAAATAAAACAAATTAAACAATAGATAATTAACCATACATTAACTTAATAACTTATAAATCGTAAAAACATCACAATAAAGTCATAAAATGTTCAAATTCAAGCACTATAGTCGTCTTAACTCTTCAATCTTAAGTTTAAACCCACCTGAAGTCATAAATACTTAAACATCATAGTGATCTACTCATCATTGTCATCATCCTCCCAATCCTCTCCTCGTCGTCCTCATCCTCATCAAGCAAATACCTCTGAAAGTGGCGCCGAAAAATGGTGGAACGTCAGAGGTTGGTAGCGTCGGAGGATGACGTGTCGCAAGAAGGTCGCGGTAGAGGGTGGTGGCACGAACTAAGTGAGAAGAGAAAGAGAGCAAAGAGGGATCGACGATGAAGCTTATTTCTTCTTTATATTTTTCAATTTTAACATTGATTAGAGTTGAGCATTTCATTGATTGACGTGGGCCTTGCAAAAATTCAAAAAATTTAACCAAAAAGCCCAAAACATGCTTAATTTTGAAACCTACACAAACGCGCGCCTCTCACAGATCGAGGCTTAAGGCGCGCTGGGGGCATACGCCTCACACTTAAAAGGTGTGTAAGCCTCAAATTAGGCACATAAGGCTTAAGCCTTGGGGCGCTTTCTTAAAGCCCCAACCTTCGAGACGCGCCTTGCTGACGCTTTTTACAACACTGCTAATTATTGAATAGTGGTAAATCAGAAGAGGAGAAACATTTACTAGTGAAGTCAAAAAGTCAAATGATACAACATAATACCTTGAAGCTATCCAATAACAACTCCGGCTAATATAATATCTATAAATAGAAAGAGATTAATTTTTATAAACTTACTAAAATAATAAAAATTAATTATTTTTCAAGAATGAAGGGAGCCTTAGATACCTACACCAAAACCCTTAACCAGTCAAACCAGCAAGAATTTAGGATATATATATCCACACTAGCTAGATTTAAATAAGGGAGAAATCTTTTTAAATACCACATAATAAAAAGTAGAAGTTTTTTACACCCATTCATAAGAGTATAAGTTTTTCATACCAAAATGTGTTAAATTACTACATTACCCTTACTATATACTCCCTCCGTCCCATAAATAATGGCATGTTTCTTTTGGCACGGAGATTAAGAAGTGTTGAATTTAGGTGTTAAAGTTGGTGGCCCACCTATTTAAGCATTCAATTCGTAAAGTAATTGTAACCATTAAAGAAGGTGGTGGCCCACTTTTAACTTTTTGTAAATTTAAATATTCTTTTAATTTTATTACAATAATTTGCTTTCCTTTAATTTTATTAATGAATTCTGCCAACTTAAAATAATGAACCAAAATGGAGTCTGCCAATTTTTTTCCCTCCTGAATGCAGCGCCAAAAATGAATGCAAAACAGTTGGAAAAAATTCAACACCCAAGTTCATTTAACTTTTCATAGAATTTGAATTTCCCTCTCTTTACAACCACAAAAACACTTATAAATACCTACAAATGTAGATTTAGTTTTGCATTCTAAACAACCAAAATTATAGCAAAAAGAAAAGAAACATGAGAAGAAAATATCTAAGTAATGGTGAAAGGAACACCGTTGTTTAATTCCTTCTTCAAGATAGCAAAAACGGCAAGCTAAAGAGAGGGAAGATCCAAGAAGCCATCGTCAAGTTTGGAAGCTCGAGGCGGACCGTAAGTCGACTTTGGGCTGCGGCAAAAGAACAACAAGAAAGATGTGAGCACATTCAATCGGCAAGCATGAAAATACATCGACCACATCGAAAGAGAGTGCAAATCGACCCAGAGCTAATTTCCATCCTAGAATAGAGCAAAAGATCAACTATTCGAAGGCTTGCAAGTGGCATAAATTGCAGTAAAAGTACAGCAGGTCGATGTATAAACAAAGGATTGATCAAAGCTCACACAAGTGCAATTAGACCCGACATAACTGCTCCTAACAAACTTCTACATCTACGATTCAGCCCTGAAGCCATAGAATACGATCGTATTCTCAAGGTACTTCAGTTTAAAAATATGCACAACACTGTGCATATCGACGAGAAGTGGTTTTACATCACAAAAACTAATCACAGGTTCTACTTAACCCCTGAATAGGCAGAACCGCACAGAACATGCAAGTCAAAGAAATTCATCAAAAAAGTGATGTTCATATGTGCAGTGTGTAAACCCATATTTGCACAAGATGACAACGTGTTATTCGACGAAAAAATAGTGATTTTTTCGTTTACAGAAATGGTGCCTGCTAAAAGGAACATCAAGAACAGGAAAGTTTGAACTATGGAGTTAAAACCAATTGAGAGCGTAACAAAGGCAGTTATCAAGGATTGCTTTATCATTAAGGTATGACTTAGTGATGATTGTTGTGACAAATGTAACAGTAGAATAGTAGAGGCTGAATGCATATGTATTTTTCATTAATTTCTGTATTTCTAGTTAATTTATAATGAATGAAGTGGTTAATGCACAGATGGTACCAGTCAAAAAGAGAAAATGGTCATAATTTGCAAGCAAAGTGATTTTCATTCAACAAGATAATGCAAGGCCTCACATTAAAGATGATGATCCAGATTTTAGAAGGGTTGCAAGTTCTGATGGCTTTGACCATCAGAATTGTTCACCAACCCCCCTCCCCCCAACAGTCCAGACACAAATATCAATGATTTGGGGTGGTTTAGAGTAATCTAGAGCTTGCAAACAGAAAGTGTGTGCAACAATGTGGAGGACCTAGTGGCTGCAGTTGAGAAGTCATTTGAAGACCTCTCACCCACTACTCTAAATAATGTGTTTTTAAGTCTTCAAGGATGGATGGTGGAGATTTTAAAGGTGAAGGGTCACAATACATACAAACTACCACATATGAAGAAGGGCACACATATTAGGCAAAATCAACTTCCAATTAATTTGGAAGTGCCTAATGAGCTAGTGAATGATGCATTACAATATCTTATTGACAATGGATTTGAGGAGGGCATGGACCATCTAATGAATGATTTAGGCATATGATCCATATCATTAGATGGAATTGAATACCTAATGACTAACTTAGGTATTCAACAGCCATGAAGTGATTTAGGTTGTTTTTTAGGGCTGCATTTTGAATAGTAAGAGATTGCATTTTGTAATAGCAAGATATTGCATTTTGAGGGCTGGAATTGAATGCCTAATGGCTGCATTTTGTAATAGGAATTGATTTTGAGGGCTTAATATCGGAATGAACAAAATTGATGCAATTTATGCAAGTTAGGCACACAAGTCACAAGATGGCAATGGCACACAAGGCACAAGATGGCAATGACACAAACTGCCACACAGGGCTAAATCACACACAAAGCCATTCAAGACTTAAGCACACAAAGCCACACAGGGCGAATAACACACTGCCACACAGGGCGAATCGATCAAAGCTCACACAAGGCATAGAATACACTGCCACACAAGACTAGAGCACCAAATAAGGCACATGCAACGAAAAGCAAGACATAGCCAGCAAGTTAGGAGCATATAAACATCTCATACCATCAACCATTCAATTACACTTGAATCATTGATGCCTTTAGAAAAAAATAACAGTGAACAAGGGTTTTTATCATTTCAATACCCAAGTATATCTATCAACCATTGTACAAGCACATGCAATTATCACCAAACAACCACCACAGCAGAAGATTTAGGTAAGAAGGTAGATCTCACCTAAAATAGGACTGACAACAAGATCTGAAGCATGGAAAGATGTGTCGATGTGTAATCGAGTATCCATTCAGTGTCCAGAACGTCGGAACATGATTCCTCACAAAGTAAAAAAGGGTATTCATTGTTAGAGGGGGCTGAAATCGATGGTGCAGTGGGAAATAACCTTATAATTTTCTAAAAATCTCACATGGATTTTTGAAAGGCGACGGTAGATCGTGCGCCTAGCCACAAGAGCCGCTTCTTCCAAGGGTGAGGCCAGAGCAAATCCATCTCCACACGTGGCTTCCGATGAAGGCAGCCCAACAGAGGCGTCTCCAGACACCAGTGAAGGCCACGAAGATGGGAATTCCGCCCGAGGAAGAAAGGACAGGAATTCTGACGGCGAGCGCCAATCGCACAGATCTTTCGTGTCAGGGACGAACTCGTCGCTCAGGTAACCAGCCCACTGGGATTTCATCATCGTGGCGCAATAAAGAACGGAGAATCGGTGGAGAAGGGGGGCGCACGGTGGAGATCGGTGCAAAGGGAGGCGGCGCCCCTTGGAAAAGACGGAAACTAGGGTTTCCGTTGGAAGATATGAAAAGGCGAAAAAGAGAGGAAGAGAGAGCAAGAGAGAGATAGCGTGTGATAAAATGATTAGGGTTAGGTGAAATTGAATTTAATTTAGAACACTTAATCAAAAAGTAAGTAAGCTCTAATTATTTCCAATAAAGAAAATAGGCCATTATTTGTGGGACAACCCAAAGAGGAAAACATGCCATTATTTATGGGACGGAAGGAGTATTAATAATTTAAAAGAAATAAAAAAGTATAAGTTACGATTTGCACATGATGGCAAGACTTGAGCCTTCGTATGCACAATTAGTAGTATATATACGTGCACACGATGGTTGCACGCGGTGGCTACACGACCGTGTCTTGTCATCGTGTGCAAGCTGTAACTTATACTCTTTTATTTAAGAGTGTTTTAGTCTTTTATTGATTTTGGTATGAAAAACTTATATTCTTATGAATGAGTGTAAAAAACTTCTATGTTTTATGTTTTGGTATTAAAAGATATATTCTCTCTTTAAATAATATCCACACTAGCTAGATTTTTATAAATTGGCTTCTTTGGGCCACTTCTTTTAAGCTTCAAACATTTTAAATAGTAATATTTACATAATTTTTAGATGTTGTTTAGGTCATTATTGATTCAAGGGTTAGGCTACAATCTCCAAAAATCTCAATGTTCACTTGATTATTAGGCAAAAAAATCAAAAAAATATTAGTCAAATTTTTAAATATCTCAACGTTCACTTGTTGTCGTGTATAAGTTGATTAGTTAATTCGCACAATATCCGCCATATACATAAAAGGCTCAATTCGTTTTGATTGGGCTGTAATCGGGCCTTTTATGTAAATAAATGGGCCTATATATTGGATAGGAAATCATGATATTGTTATTGGGCTGACAACTGTTTTTTTATCTGAATTTTCAACGTGAAAATACTGAACTTCTTAAGACCCACTATTATAGAATATCATGCATACAACAATATAGTTTTCATGGTTTTAGAAGATCTTTATTGCTTAAATGTCTCTGAATATCTTAAATTAAATCGAAAAATTTGTGTACTTTTCATCTTCAGACAAGTACTTAAACACTAAATTTGGCCGAGAAAAATATAAATTTTAAAATTGATGTGCAAAATGAGTATTCTTTTTTTAAGTTTAGTAGTTTATAAACAGTTAACACGCTTAAATATTCACAATGCATAACAACTGGTCAAAAGGATTAGCTATGTCCTCTTTTGTGGGAACTTGCTATAACATAATCTCTTATTTCTAATATCTCTTAAAATCTACCAACGATGTTAAGCACACAAACTACACCATGTATAGTGAAAAATCATGACATTCATGACCATCCTATTGCCCAGCGTTAGGATCATCCTTTGTGAGTTAAATCTCATTGTCATTAGAAGGACAATCATTTCTTGACAAATAGACGTCATATTCCATTGGTAGATGTCCTTTTGAACTTCTTCATGGAGTATCGCCTTAGCACCTTGTCTATGTAAGTGGATTTTGATAACCTAACAATCTATTAGCTCAAACTCAATAGATCTTGATCCCAAGGATATAATAGGCTTTACTCAAATCCTTCACCATGAAGGAAATTTACAACCAGTCTTTCATGGACTGCATCATGAGTACAATAATTTTCATTTTCAATATGTCATACATAAATGATGATGAAAATTGTGTTCTCATTCCTGTGTTTCCTATAAACACAATGATTTTCTTTGCTTATGACCAAAATCAAACGATTTGATTTCCTTGTCAAAATATTTGTTCCATATTCTAGAAGCTTGTTTTAGTTCATAACAACAAGTAAAATCTAAATGGACTTCACTTTTGCAATTGACGGAAAGATTTCATCATAATCAATGCTCTGCACTGACTATAATCTTTTGCCACTAACCTCTAGCCTTGCAGGTTTGCACATTGTCATTAGCATCAATTAGGTATTACCCTAAATGATAACTTATTTAAGGTCTAACCAATCCATTTCAAATTTTATGGCTTCTTGCCACTTTTAAGAATCTATGACTATCATAGTTTTCGCATAAGTTCTAAGATCATTACCAGTTTCAAATTCTTTCTTGTATTGATCTTAGACCAATAGATTAATTCCTCGACTGGTTTACGTTCTCTAAAACTTATACGACGTTGCATTTATGCAGGCTTTTCGTTATTCTGAACTTGAGGAAGTTGATCTGCTATATCGTGATGAAGAATCTTCGACATCCAATGTCATATCCATCCCTCCCGTATTGAAGAATCTTGCATTTCTGCAAAATCTTCAATACTGGTCTTATTGGATGTAGATGACGCTCTAAGTAGTTCATCAGTACCAATGAGATCATGAACAGCTCCCACTAAATCCTTGTTTAGACCATCTAACAAGTTTTCTTCCTCTATGTTGACTTTGTAACTCTGAAATTTTGTCAAGATCTAAGTCATAATGATCTTGTTCTCTATAGACTAAGTCTTTTCAAGAAACATCGCAATCCTAAACTGAGAACCTATATTTTCCAAGAAAATAGTAGTATTCTCATGTTTTCTTCAGATGTCCCACAAAGTAACACTTCTCACTTTTGATTCCAACTAATCAGTGAGCATTTTCTCCACATATGTAGTGTAACCCAAGGTTCACACATGTGTAAAACTATGCTTCTTTCAATACCACAATCATATGATATTTACTCAACTAATTCAATTGGAACGTAGTTCAGAATATAAGCAATAATAAACAAAGCATGGTCCCAAAGATACACCAGAAGTTTTGAGAAGCTCATTATGGATCGAACCATATCTAATGAAGTTCGATTTCTCCTTTTGGATGTCAAACTCAAATGAGGTATCCCTAGAGGAGTCCATTGTGGATGGATTTCATATGACTTCAAGCAATCGACGAACACATGGTTTAAGTACTTCTTTCTCCATCTAATCTTAGAGATTAAATACTTCTCCAAGTTGTTTCTGGACTTCTAACTTAAACTCCATAGATTTATCAAAGTTTCTGATTTGTGTTTTATAAGATACACATTTCCATACCTTAAGAAATCGTCTGTGAAAGTTGTGAAGTACGAATATCCACTTTGTGCTTGAGTTAGAAACGATCCACACACCACTATGTGAATCAACTCAAGTACTTCTTTAGCTCGTATTTCGTTCCTAGAAAATGGCTCGTTGGTCATTTAACCTTGAGATGTGATTTCACAAGCACTTTAAAACTTTACGTCAAAAGTGTGAGATAGTCTAACTTTCTCGATCTTGCTAATCATTTCTCATTAAGTGACCAAGCCTACATGCCAAAGTTAAGTCGGACTATTCGCATTGCTTGTGATAGTTTATTTTACACATTGAGGATGTTTTGTTCACATTGAGCAAATATAAAGCATTCTCAAGTGAAATATTTTCATCTCCATTAAGCAAAGTAGAATAAATTCTATTCGCAAAATGGAAGAAAAAACTTAAATGTCTAACACGAGAATGGAAATTATATTCCTCATAATTCCAAGAATAAAATAACAATGTAACATGTCCAAAAACCAAAGGTATATCGAATCTATATGATTTTATGCATTCAGCAGCAACAATTGCTCAAAACAAATGTGTTAGTCAATTTCCTCGGTCTCACTCTCTTGTTTTTAGTTAGGTAACACCTATGATGCACGAATTCTTCAAAAATTAGTATGTACGGCGAATCGGATTCTTTTAGGGTGCGATTCTCTCGGATTCTCGTCGGATTCGCACCCGATTCGCCACGTGGCGTATCTTTTAAAACAATTTATAAAAATAAACCGAATTCACAAATTCCATAGGCGAAATTCACGTATCTCGTGCACGAAAGGCCTACACAAGGTTATTTTGATAATTTTATTTTCAATTATGACTTATATATTGGATATATTGGACTAATAATATTTGAATCGTTATATTGTTGCTCAATTAACTTATATAATTGAAAATACTTAACTTTTCAGGTAAAATAAAATGTAAATTACATATAATTAATTTAAGAAAATTTAAATTGTATATATTTTATAAGCATTATATATAATAAAATTTTAATAATTAGATGTATCCTTGCCGAATCGCACCCTATAATTTTTAAAAATCCGTATCCCCGTACTCGTATCGTATCGCCCCCACATCCGCATCTCCGTACCTATGCAACATAGGGTAACACACATTTGTTAAAATGTGTGAACCATAACTTGTATCTAATACCCAGGAGTATGAGTTGAGTTGTTAGTAGACATGTTCACCTCAATGACAAACATACCAAATCCTGCTATCGAAACATCCAATGTTTTGAACATCAAGCAGTATCCCTTCCAGTGTCCTTTTCTTGACAAAAGGGCATTTCATCTTTGGGTAACTTCTGCTTCTTTTGGTTTCCATCTTAGGATGCAAAATTTAGTTCTATGATTATTCTTCTACCTTTTCTTTCCTGTTGGGTCAGAATTGGCAGAAGCATTAATCATAAGAACTTATTTGTTATTAGTGGAAGACGATTCAAAATCGTTCTTAACATGTTATGAAACTCCGGCAGTGTCACTGTCCTATTGTTAATTTTGAATTCACTATAAAGTTCTCAAATGAGACAGATCATTACTGCAAGATTAAGTTGATTGAGACAAATATCGGATAGTCTCGTTCCAATCGTGGCCAACCTCTCAATTAACTCAATCTTTTTCAAGACATTCATAGAGACCTTGTCTACTCCATGTAGATTAATCCTAAAGAGATCCATGAGTATCTTATACTTTATGGTCTTAGCTTCTAAAGCATTAACACTCTTCAGGTGTATCAACATCTCAATAGAAACATGTAATCATGTTGTTTATGCAGTTCCAAACTCATAGACACAAACGTGATACATTTAGCAGAAGTTACATCATCCATATGTTTCTTATAACTTTCATTGTCAAACACGTTGAAAGTTTCTAAAGTCGCATTAAGGATGATGTAGATTGATTTGTCCAAGACATATTCAATCCTATCTAGCCTTAGCACCAAACGCAAATTGCGTGGTCAATCCAGAAAGTTTGACCTAGTCAATTCTTCGTATCCAACAAACATATCAAAACAGTTGCAGATATAACAGAGATAAAAGAAAGCAATAAAAGAATTCTAATCAAATAAGATCACATTTATTTTACTAATCAAACAAGGCATTTTTGTTTTGATTAGCTCCCACTAATTTTAACATATCTTATGCCCCCAACATAAAATACGGATTTATAATCAATATATATCTTAGTGGTCCAAGATCCAAGTCAATATTATGCAGTCTCTGCTTTGCTAATGACTACAATAATATCACTTAGTAGGACTCTAAGCCAATTGCAACAACAATTTTGCAACTCTTGGTTGATTAATCTAATTAATCTGCGTCCTTAAATCATTCTTGCTCGCTTTGCGTTCCAAAATAATTTAAGCAAGTCAACCTCATCACACGGTGTCAACCTATGAATGAGCCTTGGCCTTGTAGATTAGAGCATACAATTTTATGTAAATACCCTTGATCGAAAAGGATGGGTTGCTCAAACAATTATGATGGACGACGCGTATTGTGCTTACACAAAGACTTATATTTAATTGGGATTTAGCATGTGATACTAATTGCTTATATTTAATATCCAATATTAAATAGCAAAAATAATTACTGTGTGCCGCCTACCCAGGGCATACGAATTGCGGACCACACATATTGGGTGCCGCCTATCCATACATAGTAACGCGAACTACATATAGTGGGCGCAGCCTACCCAAGCATAAGAGCGGTCTCTAACTACTATAGTTAAATAATAAGCATAAAATCAAATAGCATGCTTATCACAAAACAACATAGAATCTCTACGAATAAAATTTATTAATCCAACTAAAATTTTATTCTCTAGTTAAATTATGGGTTAATCAATTCGTATTAATTCAAAATTAATACAACATTATTATTTCAAAATAATAATTCCATATATTAATTCAAAATTAATATAAAAACTCATCAAATATTATTATTTCAATAATGATAATAATTCATTATTTATAAATCAAATTAATGAATTAGTCAATTTATATCAATTCCAAATTAATATAAATATACATTCAACATTATTATTTTAAAAACAATAATACTAAATAAAAATTCATTAATCTAATTTATTTATATTAATTCCAAATTAATATAAACATACAACAAATACTATTATTTCTAAAATAATAATAATTAACATTTAGTAATCTAATTAATAAATGTATTTCTGAAATTGGGATTAATATTATTGATTCCAAAATTAATAACATTTTTTTTAATAAACAGTTACAGCCCAATTAGGCATTTAATTAAAATTCGCAAGCCTAGCCCGAAGAAAACAGTAGCAGCCCAGCAAAAGAACCAGGCTCAGCCTAGGGCCCAAGAAACCCACGGCCCAGACCCGGTTCTGCAGCTAGGGTTTACTGCCCTTCTCAGCAACATTCACCGCTTTCAAGTCAACCCGTCGCCGCCACGCTCGGAGCCCGCCGGAGGAGGAACGTGACGTCACCGGCGTGCGGCCTTGCCGAACGGCTACCGCCAGTCGTAGACGCATTGGCGTCCAAGACCGCGTCGAAGGGAGGCGTTTTCAGAGGATGAAGCAGTGGTGTTCTTGTCGCGACAGAGCAGGTCCGCCGCGCGAGACCACCGCCTATGCCACGCCTCTTGCGCCGGAGCAAGCCACGCCGTCTCGCCACCAACACCGCCACCTCCCCGTTGCCTCCCACCCGGACTCCAAGCCCGAGATGGCGGGACTGCCAACAGAGATGCAGCGGCGCGTCGGCTGGAAGCCATGACGCAACCGGCGGCAGGTGGTCGGGCGCTGCACGCCGGCGAGCCTCGAGCAACCCGTCGCCACTTCGTGCAAGAAGGTGGTCGGCTTGGATCAGGCGAAAGTCCCGGCAACAATCACACAATTTCAAAACATATTTCAAAATCTCCAATTCCAAATTTTTTATTTCTAAAATTAAATTCCTAAAACTGATTTCAAAAATCAAAATTTAATTAACCCATAATTAATTAGAACACAATATCAATTATAAATCGAGTCCTGAACTCTGATACTATTATTGGAAATCTTTGACATCTTCTAATGATACGCAGCGGAAAATACAATTAAGGATAAGATCTAGATTTACAATTGATTCATGTGTAGAGATTACAAACACACAACAACAGTTAGAATAACTTACTTATTGTGTAGCAAACAATCTTGTAGCAATTCTTCTAGCAATTCCTGTAGTTGAATCCACTACTATGGTACCCACGTATATTTCAGATTCGATGCAGGAACAATTCCTGATGCACAATTCAATCTTCGAAAGCTAGAAAATCTCCGATTGAATTCTATAGTGCTCTTAAGTGTTTTCTATCTTGTGTTTTCACGTCTCTCATGTGTGAAATCTTCGATTGAATTCTATAGTGCTCTTAAGTGTTTTCTCTCTTGTGTTTTCATGTCTCTCATGTGTATCTGACAAAAGAAATATAATCCTATTCTTATAGGATTAATACACGCCTGTAACCCTAGGTTAAACAGGCCGGGCTTTTCTTTTGTCTCCAATTAATTAATCCAATAGTCAAACTATTTACTAATTAATTAAAGCTTATTAGAATATATCAAATATATCCTAATCTAGTTCATATATCTTTCACACTTTCATCTTCAAACAAGTACCTTTTTTTTTTACTTGGGGAAGTAGGGGAGGGGGAGCAGTAGAGTTTGAACTCGAAATCTCACTGTTTACACACAGGAGGTCACACCGTTTGGTGTCCATTTGGGGACATCTTCAGACAAGTACTTAAACACTAAATTTGGTCGAGAAATGAGCGAGATAGTAAATTGAAAAAATATTAATAATTTAATAATTTAATATAAATTTTAAAATTGATGTGCAAAATGAGTTTTTTTTTTTTTTTAAGTTTAGTAGTTTATAAACAGTTAGCACGTTTAAATATTACACCTATTGGAATTATATTCAATTAATACAAATTCTAACAACTTTTTTTTTGCTATTTTCAAACACAAAATGAAATACTATTTAGTAAAAATTTATTTTCTAGATAATCATTTCTTTAAAAATAACATTTTTTATTAATA
The DNA here is from genome assembly GCF_028751815.1 of Salvia miltiorrhiza. NCBI lineage: Eukaryota > Viridiplantae > Streptophyta > Magnoliopsida > Lamiales > Lamiaceae > Salvia > Salvia miltiorrhiza. The sequence goes on along the minus strand of NC_080392.1, from coordinate 7,353,201 downwards.
TTAATTTTCTTTTAAGCAAACCTACCCTCACAGTTTGCATATACTAAATGAAGGAAAAAAGAAAAGTAAAAGAACTCCATGGGGTGAATGCGAGAAACTTATACAAATGAATTCATGAAAAAGAAAAAGAGAGAGAGAATAATCATGAACAGTCATGTCATCATTTTTTCGGAAACCAAAGTCATTGCTCTTGACTATCATAGTTCATAATATTTTTCATTGCCCTATTTTATTTTTATCGACCCCCCACTCCCACCCCCACCCCCACCCCCACCCCCACCAAATTAGCTATAAAGCCTAATTTTAAATTAAGACAGTAGTCATTAGACTCATTACCCGTCTTTGCCATGCACCAAATTATTTGAAACTCGGTGGCGTAATTGGTTCGCCATATAACAAATTAATATATACATGTAAATTTTTCCCATGTCAAATCGAGATATTTTAAATGTATCACGCATAACGAATTATATAATGGGGCATACATGTGAATTTTTTTCCATGTCAAATCAAGATATTTTAAATTGTTCGTTAATACAGACAAAATCAGAAACAAGAAGAAGAAGAAAAAAAAACTCCACATCTAGAAATTACATTGTCAAGCGCAAACCTCGTAATCTTAATTCTCTATTTGCAGTGATCCCAACTAGTAACGTATAGCAATTAATTGATATATATATATATATAGTCAAACATGTTAAGTAACATGTGTAAAAACAAAAAAGAAAAAGCACAAGATAAAAGAATATTCATTTCGACATTTATAAAAACATGAAACTCCTACAAAAATGGACGAAAAAAAAAATCAAACAGCAAAATACATTAAACCAGGTAGGGTTGCTGCAACAAAGGGAAAAAGGTAAAATTGTCGCATATATCACAATACCTTTAAATATTTATCATCATCATTATTATTATTACTTATTTTGCCCTTTTTGAGAAAAACTGATTAGGGTTCAAAATCAACGGATCAATCCATAATGAGACGTTCACTTTGAAGGATTAACATTAATAGATAAAAATAGTAAGACTAATCTCTTATTTCATTTAAATTAATTTTAATTGATTCTTATCTCATTGAAAATGTGGAATTAGAGAAATCTTCACTACAAAAAAACGCTAAATTTAGCTACGGAATTAGCTACGGATTTATTTCCGTAGCTATTCTGTGACGGAATCGCTACGGATTCGTGACGGATATATTTTATTAAATTTCCCAACGGATTTGACAACGGATTTCCGTAGCAATTCTTTCGCTACGGATATAATCCGTCACTAAAGTTTAAAAAAAATAGTAATTTTATTAAAAATTCTTAGCTACGGAATAACCGTAGCTAAATTCGTAGCTAAACTGAAATTTTATCCTTAGCTACGGATTCTATCCGTAGCAAAATCAGTGTGACTTACTAGCTACGGAATTTCCGTAGCAAAATTGGATTTGCAAATCTAACGTTCAAGTTTTTTCCCCCAATTAAAACCTAGTTTTTTCTCACTATTCCAGCCGCGACTGGTCTTCCATTTCTCCCACCGCCGTCCTCTCACCGGCGTCGCCACCGTCCTTGCTCGGACGCTTATCGTCGCAGCCGCCGTCGATTGGTAAGCTCTCTTCGATTTGAGGGGGTTCTCTTCTGGTTATGGGATGTTAATAACTAAGCTTTGTTATTTGATATTATACTCCCAATTTAGGGATTGCACTGCCCTCGCCCAGCCCTACCCCGTCGCTCGACTCCATAGCTGCAACAATTGGTAAGCTTCGTTATCAATTGAGAGTAAAGAATCTAATTCTGTCTTTTAGGTTAGATATTCGACCTATAATTTTCCGAATGATGATCTTTGTGTGGGAGCTGAATGCTTGCACCTTACATATTTGGAATACAATTTGGTATGATTTGTGTGGAAGAAAATTTGACTGCTTCTGTCTTACTTGAATCTTTCGTTCTTTAGCTTAATAGAGGAAGTCGGAGACTGTTTGAATTACACCCATTTTTGGTGCCTTAAGTTAATCTGATGATGCAGAATTCATGCTGTAATATTCTTTTTAGAGAATCAAAAAGTTTTGGTGGTTGTCTGTGATTTATTGGTTGCACGAGTAGTTCCCCTTGAAACTATGACTAGTATGCATTTTGATGGTGGAATATTTACCTTCTTCTATAAGTAGCATTTATTCTACGCCTTGTAGCTGTAATAAGCTTTTGTTGGCAGTAGATACAGGTTTCACAACTCTGCTTTTCAACATGTTTCCAAGTTTTTCCCGATGCCCTGTTTCAACTAACAAATGTTGCTTCTTTTATGTGCTTTTAAACTATTATACTCCATTCCAAATAGGTTTACTAAATTTTGCAATATGTGCTTTTAAACTATTAACTCTGTGCACTGCACATAACATATGAAAAGTTTTGCATAAGATTAGTTAGGCGTGTAATGTAATCTAGTGTTTTCCCTTAGCTTGCGTATGCTTGAGTGTATAATTGTGAAGATAAGATAAGGTAGTTTTAATTGTTGCAGCAGTTGTTGACATATGATCAGATCAAGTGTCCTTGATGTCTTGCTACCCCAATTTTATAGTCTCTCTCTCTCCAAAAAAGTATACATGCATGTGTTAAAAGAGGAGGAATGGTTCCTTGCCTAAGTTCTGTATCTGATGACAAAATTAGCATGGATTCACATTTCAACCAAAAATAGCTAGCTAATTCCACACATTGTAACAAATATTGGGAATCATGTGATACTTTGTTCTTGGTCCACTGTTTCAAGAGGAAAGTAGGAGTAATGTATACATATATATGCACACATTTTGAATTGAGAGGAAGGTGCATATACAATTATCATTATTTTAAATGTGTCTCAAACATTTTGTTGGCATGATCATTGAAAACTCTGGTTGAAGAGCATGTAGAAACTTCTATACAGAAGATTTTAGACTGCTTATTGAATGGGACTATCTATCTGCACTTTTAGGAAAATATTTTAGATATAAATTCAAATTGTTTTCAATAAATCCAGGAATCATAAGTTAAATTATTTATGGGGCCTGGTTAGGCAAATTTTCTGATTGTGAATGTAACATGCATATATATTATTACACCAAAAAGAGGCCACTTGCAGCAGCTGCTGGGGCTTTTCCAGCAATTAAACAGCAGTCATAATGGGCTGTGACACAAGCCACCACAAAGACTTAATCTCCAAAGTTTCTGGATATTTATGGACACCTTCCGTAGAATAATAAACTCTTTTCTTGTAAGGTGAGTTCGGATTTGCCTCTGAATGCGCTTGACTGCATGAGCCAGAACTTCTGCTCTTCTAGCATCTAATTCAGCCATCTGCCCTGCTCTCAGAAATACCTTGCTTTTCCCAATTTGAGGTGCAAGAAATGACAATGCTAAATTGCTAGCAGTAATTAAAGTTTTTTAGATTTAAATAACTAGTAATATTTCTTCATGTCGAGTGAAATTCTTCATGTCTTATTGTTGATTGTTTCCTATCATTTCAGACTTGGTCTTAACTGATCAGATTCAGCCCCCTTGCCTCCTCTTCACAACATAACAGGTAATGTAGATCATTCCTTCATATTTCTTGTTTTATAAACTAGGAAATGCAAGAATGACTCATCTTATTTGAAAATTCTTTTTTACTGAATTAAGGTATAACTATGTGTTTGTTGTGTGATTTTTCTTTTTGATTGTTGAGGATTTGGATCTCTTTTTTTTAGAGGGTTATTTGAAAATTCTTTATTATAGTATATATATTCTCGATTACCTCATTTAGTGGAATTTATTTATTAGGAATTGCAAGAATGACTCAGAATCGTGAATGGATGTATAGTCGATATCTTTCTGATGGTAGTTGGAATCCCACATTTTTGTCGGGACTTGAAACTTTCCTTGAGTTTGCCACTAGTCAGCCAAACTTTATGAGTCGAGATAAAATTAAGTGCCCGTGCAAGAAATGTGACAATATATGGTATAGGGATGTGGATGAAGTTCGATACCATGTTTCAAAGGCTGGGTTCGTTTGGGATTATGAATTATGGAGGTTTCACGGAGAAACATCAATACCTTCAAATGAAGATATAAACATAGGTGTTGACGAGCAAGCACCCAATACCTATCATGCGATGATTATGGACGTTGCAGGTCCTCAGTTTGATATTGAGGACATTGAGGACATTGAAGAACTACCAAACTCCAAAGCAAAACAATTTTATGACATGTTAGCTGCTGCTGATAAAGAGTTATGGCCCGGTTGCAAGAACCATTCCCAATTGTCTTTTGTGGCTCGTTTAATGAGCTTGAAATCAGAGAATCACATGTCAGAGAGGTGCTTCGATCAGATGATAGAATTAATACAAGAGATTTTGCCAGAAGATAATTTGGCTCCTGATAACTTTTACGAGACAAAGAAACTACTTCGTGGCATGGGATTGCCTGTTGAGAAGATAGACTGTTGTCCGAATAACTGTATGATATATTGGAGAGATGATGCTGAATTGGTTTGTTGCAAATTTTGCAATACTTCACGTTTCAAGGAGAACAATGAAGAATCTGAAAGTGGTAAACAGAAACAAGTACCAGCCATGAAGATGTACTACTTTCCACTGACTCCTCGATTGCAGAGGCTATACGCATCTAAAGCTACGGCTAATGATATGCGATGGCCACTAACAGAAATTAAGACATATACGCCTCTAAATACATTAAGAAATCCCAGATGGCATGTCTTAATTTTCCGTAGCTAAATCCAAATAGCTGGTGAAGAAACTCTTGTCGCCGGATTCGGATTAGCTACGGATATTTCCGTAGCCATTTAGCTACGGATTTTTCCGTAGCTAAGTCCGTTGGTGACCGCTAGACGACGATTATGGCGACACACTCCGGCGAGGGATTTTCCGTAGCTAAATCCGTAGCTAACATTAGCGAGGGATCGGATTTCCGTAGCTAAAAATTTAGCGACGAGCGATATACCTACGGACGATATCCGTTCCCGATCCGTAGGTAAAACTGTTTAGCTACGGAATTAGTGTTTTTAGCTACGGAAATTTCCGTAGCTATTTTGCGCGAATTTTGTAGTGCTTACTCTTGAAAATAAAAATACCAATCATATATTTAATCAATCATGTAAAGTATACATCCCTAAATAGCATATATCTTATCAATCATATTAAAGTATACATCCCCTAAATAAATAAATGAAAAAAGTTCGAGATTAATATTTTCAACTCCAAAAACAATTCCGACTTAATTTAAAAAGTGAATCAAATTGAACCAAGCATAAATAGGTCTGACTTGAAATCAAATCGATTGTTCCAATTGGCATCCCCACCTCTACGTAAATAAAAAGAGAGAAAGTGGAAAAAATTAAAAAAAGAGAAACGTGGGTGTCGGTGAGATTAGAGTATAACGCATGAAAGGGTGAGGGGGCAACATAGCATAAGAGACAGAGTTGGGTCCAATTTGGCAATAGTTTCTAACCACCGAATCCAAATTAGTTCGCTTACAGTTGTAAGATTCATTTCTTTTTCCTCGCGCCAAAAAATTAAAAAAAAAAAAAAAAAAAGATCCCCTTTTTCCTGTTGAAAGCTACTTACTTTTAGTAAATGCAAACAACTGTAAAAGTTCACTATTAAATACATATATGGCTTCAATAAATAGATTTTATTCTTTTATACGTTTTGTTGAAGGTCTCAGTGTTTCGTTCCTGGTTTTGGTTGTAAATTATCTGTGACACTAATTATTACTACAAGCATACGAATCACAATATGTGTATAAATAATTAAACAATAAATATTGCAAACGAGAGTATTTTGAGAATTCAAACCGAGACAATTTGGTATGAGTTTTGTTACCACGCTTCCTCTCACTCGCAGGTAACCACGTTCGAGATTGCTCACGTTGCCGGGAAGGTAACCACGTTGCCGATTACCTCGCTTCCTCTCACTCGCAGGAAGGATTTTGGCTTCATTCTATTCCTGAGATTGCTCAGCTGGTTTTCGATGATGTACATTCTTCCTTTGTTCGCATGGTGCGATAGCTTGTCCTGAGTTGTTTGTTCGGTGCTTGGTGGGAACCGGGGAGATTTGGGGGTGATGGTACGGCCGGAACTTCCGAAGTCTCCTCAACTCAGTTTCCACCGCACCTTGTTTCTTTCATGTTTTCTTTGTATCTAGACGGGTACTCTTTATCCTCGTTTTGAGGTTTTAATGAGGCCCGGCCCTGGTCTTCTCTTTGGGTTTTTTTAGGTTCCGGTTTCTTTAATAAAATTTCAATTCAGCAGTATGAGTTTTGTTACCCTTGATATTGTCGGTTATGAGAATTATTCGGTTTTCAAATAATTATAAAATGCAAGATGCGATGATGACTATTTCAATTTTCACATAAGTTGGGTGCAGCGTCTCGGTTTACGTGGAATAAGTCAAAATTGGGTTATATCGAAAGAGGAAAAATCCAAAATATTATTTTCTCTATATATTGTCCACATATTTAAAACAAATTCGTAGGTCCGACCGATACACTACTCAAAACGTTAACAAAAAGAACAAAGATCCGACTCCTTCATATAAAAAAAAATAAAAATAAACGCCCCAAGTTGTAATTAAGTTGTAAAACATGATCAATCGACCAAAAATAACTTGAAAACTAATTAGTAATGAATATTCTTTTTCTTTAAAAAGAAAAAGAAAGAACACCTCTTATACTATTTACGTATGAAACACACAAGTGACTTATGAAAAACGTAAGAAATTAACATTAAAAACATTGAACATATAAATAAAAGAAAATCATATATAATTTAAAGCTCATAAATAACTTATTTGACATTTTATTGAATCTTATAATATGGTTTTGAACTGTTGCTATTTGTGAAAATATACGAACTCAACCTTAAAAATCAACAACAAAAAACCTTAAAAATCAACAAAAGTAGTCTTGCAAATAAAAGAACAATAAAAAACAACAAATTTCAAAACACATAAATAGTAAGAACAATTGAAAATAATGACACAAAAAAAAAAAAAACAAGTGTAGGGTAAAAGTAAAAGTATATATAAAGAAAAAATAAAAAATAGTATGAGTTGTGTATATATATATATATATATATATAATTTATAGGGTTAATTGCCAATAAATACTCAAATTTTAGTTTTTAACTAGATCCATTTTTTTTTTTGTAAAAATACATAAATTTTTAATTTTTTGAAATTTGGCCTAACTCCAAAAGTTCGTTGGCCAATAATTCGATTGTCTGAATTCTGATTAGCAATCTAAAAGTACAGTTGGAAAGCTATTGACGTTATCTTTTTAATGATACTTATATTGTTAGATTTTGGTCACCGGAAGTGTTAAAAAAAAATATATATATATATATATATATATATATATATATATATATATATATATAGGGAGAGGTTCAAATAAGAACCACTAAATAAAATTAGAACAGAGAACCATTTTAAACCATTCGATCATCAAGATCTACGGTGGATGCATCATCTTGGTGGATGAATGCAGATCCTGGGTTCGAATCCTGAAGAGAGCAAAAAATTTATTATTTTCGGATGCATTAAATTTAATAGCGAATGCATTAATTTATATAGTAGATGCATTGATTTTAATGGTTCTTATGTTCTCACGATAAGTGTGGTTCTCACTATAACCGCACCCTATATATATATATATATATATATATATATAGAGAGAGAGAGAGAGAGAGTGTGTTAGAGTATTTCTATACTCTAAGTTGTTGTTATTGTGTAGACTAGCATGAGTGTCTCCACGAGCTCTACATGTTGTTCCTTTATGAGTCGCTTCCGATATTACAATATTCTGGAGACAACCTACGCAGCTTACTTGCGGGATTTTGAAGATATGATTAGAGATATACATGTGCCTTCCTACGGATATATATATATATATATATATATATATATATATATATATATATATATATATATCTATTGGATCTCCAGTTTGCATGAGATTTCTTCTACTTAGGGTTTTAGTGAACCCTATTATGGGCGGCCACCTAGAGCCCGCCAAGAGCCCATATCTTTCTAGGGTTTACATATACATATATTGAAGACGAAGAGGATCATGCTGCTGCTGCGTTTATTTGTTACTCTTATTATTTGTGAGAGTATTTTCGTGCATATAGGAGATCATACAGTTTGTGAGGGTGTGCTATTGATTTATGCTTTGTCTCTTTGTAAGCGTGAGTTTGTTTTCTGTTCTTGAATATTACTTCAGCCTGTTGGAGTGATATAATTCATTGGTGTTGAGCGTGGATTGAGTAGCAATCACGCTTAGGGAGTAAGTTCTCATCTTGCTTTCCGTTGTTCACGTAGGTGACGGTTTGGGAAGATATAGAGGGTAAGAAGATCGAGTCTTCGCATGTAAGTCATTTGTATATCTTATCAACACTAGTGAACTGTTTGAACTTGGCGTGGCCCCCCAGACGTAGGTGTTTTATCACCGAACTAGGTAACCAACTTTGGTGTTCTTGTGTTCTTCATATTTCTGCACGAGTTTCTGTTTATGTCTCTCTGTGAGTTATAAATTCTGGGTCCCCGAGAAACTTCCCAGGGGTCACCCATCATGAAATTACTCCAAGTCAAACACGCTTAACCTTAGAGTTTCTTCCACGTGGGCACCAAAAAAGAAGATGCATCTTGTTGATATGAGTAGCACCTATCAAATCATTTAAGCTCTCCTCGAATATGCAATCCCATACCTGCATATTCTCGGAATCCTTCTCGTTCGGGTGTGTTCCGATTCATGCCTGCGGCCCTCCACTTGAAAGTCTTAATCGGAGCCGCTCCTTGTCCGTGCCTCTTTGCACCGGCGATCACTCCGTACTTTGTCCCCGGGCATCACAGTTTCGCTTCATGTTATAACTTCTTCATGTGTGCAAGATTATATGTGTTTGGATTGGTGAAACTTTCATAGAGTTTCGTGACCTTAACTTACATGCCATTTTTTTTACCACTTTTGGTTATCAAAACCCAAAAATGTAAGAATCATTAGAAAGATAATGTTAAGAGTTTTTCAACAGTACCTTCGAATTGTCCATCGAAATTCAGACAATCAATTTATTAACCGGCGAACTTTCGGCTTAGATCAAATTTCAAAAATATAAAAATTTATGTATTTTTTGACCAAAAAAATAGGTTTGATCAAAAACCAAAATTCGGGTATAGTTCGTGTATTTATAGGCAATTAACCCTAATTCATAATTATAAAGTTATAAAATAGTAAAAAAAAAGGAAATACTAAAATAAATTTTAAATATATTTGGAAGCCAAGAAAATAAATCTACAATGCAAATTGATATTAAAGAATTAGCTAAGATCCAAAAAAAACCTAACAAATGTTGGGTTGTTCTTCCATTGAAGTAATTGTCATTTAAACAACGAAGTTTAATCTAATTTTCAATGTTGACTTCACCTTTTAAAATTAAACATAGCAAACAAGTATCAAAATATGAATAACACAGTGTGGGTACGTGGCGTGCTAGGAGCATGACACATGGCAAATTTCCTTTTACGGATTTTCAAGGCAAAATACATACAGATGTAGAATATGAATAAATTTTTTGGAAAAAAAAATTATTATTATTATTTGTCAAAAATTCATTTTATTGGCACGAACGCCGTCAAAATATGCATATAACTGAACACAAATATGAATAAACATTAAAATAAATATGCAAAATGTTGGATAGAAATATGCATGTGAAAGTATTACTATACGACCTCTCTGATGCCTCTCACTGCTGCTTGTTGCTGCCATAGTTATGCATATAGTTGAACATAAATATACATAAAGGTAAACACAAATAAGCATAACGTTGGATAGACATATTACACAATAAAACAATACATATTATAAAATTGAACCATGTATTATATTTAGAAACGAGAAACCAACACCTAATCTAGAAAGCAATAAACGACACGGATTTACGTGGTTCGGTCGAGAAGACCTACGTCCACGGGGGTTTTGGGGGTTTTTCCACTATAATCGAGAGAGTATTATATTTTACAAGAGATGAATGAGTAAAAATGAGATCCGCTTCTAACCCACCCCTAAGTCTCTATTTATAAGCATGTAAATAAGCCCTAGGGCCTCAAGCCCATTTACTAAGATAATTGGGCTTAAGCCCTTTTAATACATTGACCTTGGTCTGAGTCGCCTATGCTTGCTTGACTACACCGGAAGCTCTATTATTTCTTTTACTATCCCAAATCTTCAATTAAACCTGCACTGGTTAGCTTAATAATAATAACACTAATCATAAGCATAAATAGAAATGTTCTCATTATATAGTGCACATCGCTGGCGCATATTTCAGTCCTCATCAGCATGTGAAAGTATTACTATACGACCTCTCTGATGCCTCTCACTGCTGCTTGTTGCTGCCATAGTTATGCATATAGTTGAACATAAATATACATAAAGGTAAACACAAATAAGCATAACGTTGGATAGACATATTACACAATAAAACAATACATATTATAAAATTGAACCATGTATATTGTGTCAATGAACCTTTTATATTGTGTTAGTGAACCATGCTTCTCGTGTCGATAAACCCTACAACATGCATGGTTCACTAACACAATATGCAGGGTTTATTGACACAATATGCATAATTCAGTTTATATGAATGCATGATTCGATTCAAATATTTTTTCTTGCAATTAGTCGTGCATGGTTTTGTTTTATAATATGCATTGTTCTTGTTAGAGTATTTTTCATACTCTATATTTGTTGTCATTATGTAGACAACATATGTGTCTCTGGATGTTCTTCTTTTAAGTTAGAACAGTTTCTTTCAATGTTCTAACTTATACTGGAGACATTTAGCAGTCCTTTACTTGCAGCATTTGTGATGGACTTGGAGTTATCCATTCCATGTCTTGTGGATATACATGAACCGAATCTACAGATTGAGATGGTGATATTCGGTCAGCACCTTCAGATAGACTTCAATCAGCCTGCAAATGTGATCTTTGAGAATTTTTTTCAAGCTTGGACATATATATGCGATGAAAAGGACTTGAATATGTTGCCACTTTGATTGTTACTCTACTGCATATTGAAAGTATTTTCGTGCATTGCGTGTGAGTGTGTTATAGTTTGTCACTTATTTTCCTTTGTAAGCATTGGGAGTTGTTTGTTTGATTCCTTACAACAGCTTGTTGGTGTATGTTTATTTGTTGAGTTTAAGTGGTGAATGTGTAACATTGACACTTAGAGGGTGAGTTGTTGTCTTGCTCTTAGTTGTTCATGTTGATGGAGATTTGCGAAGATATAGAGGCTAGGAAGAACGAGTCTTCATGTGTAAGTCCTTCGCATATCTTATCGTCACTAGTGGATAATTTACTCTGTGCGTGGCCCCCAGACGTAGGTGTTTTATCACTGAACTAGGTAATCAACTTTAGTGTTCTTGTTCTTTATGTTTAAAGCACAATTACTATTGTTGTATCTTTGCACGTTCTAACTTTGTGTGATGCGAGATATGTGTATTGGATAGGTACAATTTCAGTTCTGTTGTGCAATACAGTGTTCTATTTTGTCATATGTATGATTTTTGCAAGAAACGAAAAAAATGATTGTTTTGTCACTCCGTGTTTTTTTTAATAATGTCATCTTTTAGTGTCAACGCCACGTGTCATTCGTGTGTTCAATTCATTTTTTTTAATTAATGGTCCCGATTTGGATCTATATACTACCTAAGGGAAAGGTTCAATGAGAACTCAACCATATATATATATATATATATATATATATATATATATATATATATATAGGGTGTGGTTCCAGAGAGAACTACATTATTTGTGAGAACGGGAGAACCATCAAATTTAATGCATCTACTGTAAAAAATAATGCATTCGCTGTTAAAATTAATGCACTAAAAAAATAAAAAAAAAATGCTCCCTTCAGGATTCGAACCCAGGATCTGCATTCATCCAACAAGATGATGCATCCACCGTAGATCTTGATGATCGAATGGCTGAAAATGGTTCTCCGGTCTTCTTTTATTTATGGTTCTTTCTTGAACCTCTCCCTATATATATATATATATATATATATATATATATATATATATATAGAGAGAGAGAGAGAGAGAGAGAGAGTCAAATGAAATTGACAAATATGGTAAAAAATGAGAATAAATCTGTAACGTTGAATTTTCATATTCTATGGCTGAGCCGCTGATGTTTACTTAGAGGGTGCGAAAATTTACCGATGTTCAAATTTTGGAGGGAACAAAAATTTAATTTATAAACACAAAAACTCTTGGGTTTCGAATGACACTACTTCAACATACAAATGACACATTATGTTGTTAAAGTAGTGTAATTCAAAACCCGGTTTCACCGTGAAATCGGTTTCACAGTAGACCACATGTTTTATAAATTAATTAAATATTATTTTTCAATCATTACAAGCAGTTTATGCAACATTATATACTGACTTATGCATTATTCTCATTTCTATTTTATAATGATGTATTATTAAATTACTAACGTCAAATTTTCAGAGCTTGCATTTGCTTATTAAATTACGAATGTAAGAGCTGTCTATAAAGCTCTGAAAATTATAGTTTGATAGTTTTCTGTCATTTAAATAATATGCCATCCATGCATTATTAATAAAGTTATATATGTTTGAGACCCCATGAATAAGTTGATGCCCATTATATTAAACTTTCTCCACGCCATCATGCAAGATTTTGGAAGAAGTAATCTTGATTGGGTTGCATTTTGTAAACACTGATCCTGTAGTTTTATAAACAAGCGGATGCAATGATGCAACAGAATATAAAATTAGAAATGCATGCATGCCCCAAAAGAGATCAATTTTTTTAATTTTTTTTAAAGGTTAGTAATTGTTTAAATCAAGAGATGTTGGTTATCTGGTGGATGGGAAGAAAAATGGAATTATAATAAAATGATGATAGTTGCTTGATGCAGAAGAATGATCGTATAAAATGAATATATGATGATATATATCTAAGAAATTGAGAGTCAAATTCCGCTTTACTACTGAAAATTATTACATATAACAAATTCTGTAGCCTTAATTGGTTGAACTTTTATAAGAGCTAATATTATTGAACAAATTAAGATTTATTTAAATTTCAGCTTATACTATTGTAAAAGGCATGGCCATATATCTGGAAGTAATTAATCTAAGATTACATGCTTAAATATGCATTGAAGTACTTCCTACACTTTAAATGTATGAATTCCCCAAATACATCATTAACATACTTATAAGATATAGTATAATGTTATTATAATTTATAAGATATTTTATGGCTCTTTAATTTTTTTAAATTGTATTATCATAACACGTGTATAGTATCGTTACTTACCAGTAAACACATTAAAATATTGAAAAGACTTTCACATAAACATTAAAAAAAAAATCCAATCCTCACTCGGGCGAAACACTAGTTTAAGTTTAAACTCAATAGGAGGTCATTAAGAAATAATTAATGATTGTTGATTGAAAAAACAACATGCACAATGCATGCTCATATGTGTATGAGTTTATTTAATTAATATAATGATGGAAGATAAAATCATATAGATTTTAAATGCATAATTAATTAATTAATATATTGTTAGGGTGTGTTCTTTTGGGTTAATAAATTTATCATGAAAAAATGAAGGATAACAAAAAATTCTCGCTTTGAATACCTATTTTCTTTTTTCTCATTTCCTACAAAAGAAAATTTCACCCTTTTTATTCCCATTTTGATTTCAAGGAAGCGATAATATTATCACACCAAAAATTGAGGAATAAGCCCAAAAAGTCCCTTTTCCTTTCTTGAAAAAGTTTTTCTCCTAGTTTTTAGAGGAACTACAAGAAAAAAGAAATATATCCATGATAAAATTTATTTCTGATCACATCACAACACTTGGAGTCGGACTCATTCTTTCGATAGGTATTTTTTGTTCTTTTAAAGCTGGCCAAGTTTTTGAACGAAGTACTATGTTGAAACATATACATGAGTTTGATCTAGAGAAACTAAAACAAAAAACCCAGCATAAACTAGAAATGCTTTTCAGGGAGTATTGTAATGGAAATGCAAATTTTGAAGTACCACAAGAACTAGATTTCAAATCCATAGTAGTTATCCCTGTTCGGATTGAATAAAACGAATGAAAAATGATGAAATTCTCTTTTATAGAAAATGAGGGAAAATAAATCAGATATTTAAAGAGAGATTTTTTTTGTTATCCCTCATTTTTTTCATGATAAATTTATCAACCAAAATGAACATCATATCTTTATGGAATTTTGGGAATTTAACTCTTTTTCTTTTAGTATAAAAGTGAAGTGGAACCACAACTATATTTTTTAATTAATGTAGCGACTGAATATGAAATCGGATAGAATTTTTATGTAAATCTAATAATTAATGTTGTATATGTATATATATATTTATATATTCTTTAAATTTGTAGCAATATAGAAGATGAAATTAGATAGAATTTTAGGGCTCGTTTGCTACGTGGTTGATCACTAATTTAATAGCAACAAAAATTGTAATTGTAGCAATAAACAACAAGCAAAGTATCGTATATATGAGGACTGATAAACGAAAACACCCTAAATAATCCTAATAAATTCTCTAGCAATATTTAGGCAAACGAACTACGATGGATAATCACAACTAAACTCAAAACAAAGCAAATAAAAATCAAATAGAAATTCAGATAAATAAACGATTGATCTTAGGGAATGTAATTCCGTTAATCAAATTGACACAATTAATCTATTAATCCTAATTACCAATTTTTGACGAGAGATCGCATATATAATCACACACTCTCGCTAAAGCAGCTTATAATAGCAGATTAGTAAATTATCTATCTCCGTTAGGTCTCAAGAAAATCTACTAACTCAACTTCCAAAAATTCACAAGAATAGCTCCCTATGATCCACATATCTCCGCTAGGCATCAAAGTTAAAATCATATCACACATTCCTAAATTCGCTAAATAGTTATCTCCGCTAAGCCTCAAATTGAATAACTAAATATGCAAATTATTGGTCAGATAATCCACACGAAATCAAGCACTAGGAATTATAAATAAAAAAATAGAATGAAAAAAGGCCTCAACAAGTCAATCACATAAATTCAATCAACCATTACAAACGCTATAATCACAAAAGAAAACTAGATAAACATAATAAATGAAAATAAAAACATAATAAAAAAGAAAGTAATTGAAAAGACTGAAATAAATAAAACCAGTAAATAATCGTGAATGAACAGCTTGAATCTTGAATATTGAACTTGCAGAAAATAAATTGAATCTATAAAACTATAATATTCTAAAGCTAAAACTGAAAAACATGAAAAGAGGTTGAAGAGATGTGTAGAGAGGTGTCCATAGGCACATAAAATAAATATAGTACATAATTTGAAAATATTGATAAAATCCAAAATTTTGCAAATTCCTATAAATCCCGTCGGCCGCTATTCACTAATGTGTGCGACTTTTTTGCTTCGGCTATATATTCCTCACCTGAACTCCGATTTGCAATCCGTTTGCGCTCACAAACTCGTATTGCGACGATCTACAACTTTCATTAAGAATATATCTCCAAATTCAACTTCGAAATTTCTGTATATTTCATCAAAGTACGAGAAAGTATCACATTTCACAAGATAAAGCGATATAAGCACAAAATAACTATTAAACACTTAATTCCCTACAAAATTGATATCTTCAAAACATTAAAAATCATAGAAAAATGAGTGTTATATATCAGTGATATGGGATGGTGTGTGATATCTTTGACTGAGATATATCTATTAATTTGTTAGATATTAATATCATGTTTGGTAAGATATACTATAAAAGACGTGTTACGCTATCACATCTCTCATGTGTGATGCATAATCCAAAAGATATGGATAGTAAATAACGAACCATTAATTTATAAAGGGCTTAGATTTTTGAAGTAAACAAAATATTAGAGTGTTATAGGTATCTATCCCACACTTACCATGCATATCAAACGAGCCTTATAATGAATCAATATATATATATATATATATATATATATATATTATTGGATATAGATATTTATTTATAAATCTATCAAATAAATTTAGTGTAATACCTAATTAATTATATATAATTTATAAATATATAGGGGTTATTGTCGAAATATACCCAAAGTTTTTCAATCTTTTTCTTTTTATATCATGGCTTTTTTTTAATAGATAAATTTAAGATTGATTCTCACGCGGAGCAATTTAGCCCAAATCCAATATTAATAATCCACTTGATTAAGGGGTTTAGGCAAAGTTGCAGACCACTAATAGAGTGAAACATGGCATTTTTTCCCAAATTTAATATGAATAGTTCCATGACTTGCTATTTTTCACTGCGACATTAGAATGGATTTGATAGAAATTGTCTGACGTGGGACAATTCAAAATTAATCTTAAATTCATATATTTTTTGGAAAAGAAAATTATTATATAAACCATAAAATTGATAAATTTATTTTCCGTCAATAATTTCAATATAAAATATTTAGACAATCAATATTTTGTACCCACGACACTTTTATATTATATATATAATATTTTAGTAATAGTTGTTAATACAAAATATTAGTCATAATATAATAAATTCTCATTAATATTTATTAACTGAGATCTGGAACAAGAACAATTTTAAACCACAATTATGAAATAATCATTGATGAATTAATATTAAAAATTAAATACCAAAGACCAGTAAAATATATAACTATAATTGGTTATAATCAATCCAGCTGGCAACGATTATAAAATAAAATTAAAGCATACCAATTTTTTTTTGACAAAAACTTGATGACTTGGTGAATAGGATAATAGACGATCTCAAGTAGGTCGATGAGAAATACTATGTTGTATGTGTGTGTCAATGCTTGTACGTATAATATGTTAGTATTTGATTTATTTTAAGTCATAGTAGTATATAATACAAGAACTAATGTCTATAGACTTGATCGAACCTAAATTCAAGCTAGATACATATCCTTGTCAATGCCTGAAAATCACACGGTATATATATATGAAACAATTACCCTTGTGATATTTTAGAAGTGGTAAACAGATGAAAACATCACCAATCTAGTAAATAGGCGTGTGACATATTTCCATAGACTTGGGCTCAAAAATATTATTGGCCGGTGCATAACAGTAAAAAAATATTTATTTTCTTTTTATAATTTATAATTTATCGGGGAATCTTTTAACAATTTGAACATCACTTGCAGGGTCATGTTATATAAACATGCATGGTTTATTAAATATGAACTTCAAATAATTAATAACTACGAGTTTCAGTTCAGTTTATTAATTGAAGGGAAAATATCTTGCTAATTAAGTTGCGTTTCGTCGTTATTGAAGAAAAGGTAAAATCAAATTTCAACTCTCCTAGTAAGTAGTTCAAAATATTATAATAAGGGTAAAATTTTAAAACTACGTACGTAACTTGCAAGAAGGTGATTATAAAACCTCAACATTTGAAATTGAAAGCTTTTGTCAAACGTATAAAACTTGTAGAGCTTTTGAGCTCAACCCTAAAATGTCCTCCTTTTACACCCAATATGGCAATTAGACGACTAGAAACTATACTTGCATAATGAATCGTAGTGGCAATAAGTATGCTATTTCACCCATCTATATTTAGATAGTGTTTTGCTGGATATGACTCACAAACCAATTATTTAGATAAAATACATCAACCTCAATTAAATACTGAAAAACTTATAGGTGTCTAACAAATTATCATTAAGAAGCCTAATTATGAAATTGATAAATTTTGTCAATCAGTGAGTGTTGCAATTTAATCATTTAGTTTATTTATATTAATATCACATAAGAATTTCGTATTTTAACAATTTTAAAGTGTCATATTAGAGTAAGTGAGTGATCCGCACCGTACGAACGGTCACACGAGATAACTTCTATTTTGTTATACACCTCGAATTTGATCTATTCAATTGTACCATTACATAAATTTTGTTGGAACTCAACATGATGCATGTATCAAATCTCAAATTAAAAAAAAAAAAAAAATTGTTGCGCTATATTTTTTTGACACACATTACACTACACAATTTTACAGTATATGATCTCAAATGGGATCTTGTGAAACTTCCAATTTACTTGTTCCTTTTTTTTAAAATAATAATAATAATAATAATGGTTTCTCATTTCTTCTCGTGGACCGTGATAATTCGAACCCCCAACTTCAACTTATTAATTAGAGGAGAATCGTTTTATTATTAATCGGCGCTTCGTTGTCCGAGTTACTTATCCCATCATAAAATAGGAATAATACACGGTTTTAGACTTTTAGTCTAACAATAAGGGGGGTCAATAACAATTTTAGCATAATAAATTGATAATACCAATATCAATCTTAATAAACATATCTGTGTGTCAATTTTATTCTGGTACCATCTTAGGAGGAAGTGATTTGCCGTGTTGGGATTTCTTATTTTTTAAGTCGTGATTCTTTTATGCTTTTAAAGAAAACACATAAAACAACATGGTTTTACTTGCATGGAATATAATATTCATTTTAAAAAAAGAAAATACATTAAGCGACTTCATTATATTTTTCCAAGCAAAAATGTCGTGCCCTCTTGCTTGCCAACTATGCTTTATAGAGCTGGAAAATGGCATCAGAATACAACTGATAGCGAGACTTATTTAATTGGACTAAAATGAGTATTATTGGTCTACTGATATCAATCCTTCTCATTAGGATAAAACAATAATATGCATGATATTGACAAAATAAAACAGATGTATTTAAATTGTGCAACTTTGTACAAAGGTCGTATATGGATACTTTTAATTTTTATTCCTATAAAGATTTATTTATTATAATCACCTAAACAATTACCTGGTCCAGATCATTTTTTTATTTTTCCTTTTCTTTTCTTCTTCTTCTTTCATGCAACATTTTCCGTCTCTACTTACTGCAATTTGATCGGCAATTCTGTAATTTAGTGCACATACATTAATTGGAAGCCCATCGATATGACATTTCACACCATACCTTATTCCAATAAACAAACAAATCCTACTTGGCCCAAATTGTCTATTTAATTATGCTATTTATTTGAAAAACAAATACTATTAATTACTATTTTATTTAAGAAACTAAACTGCATGTCCCATTCACCCCACAAAACGCCACCCCTAAACCGACGGAGTTTGACGCGTTTATATATAATTGTACAGTTGGCCGGCGTAACGCCGTCACGCCTAGTATTTGCATATTCCATTCAACCGCTCTTCCACATAATTTTGTATCTATACCTTTATATTAATTAAATGAAAAGTAATCTGCTTCCCCTCCATTATTGTAGTCGTTAAAGTTTAGTTAAGTTGCCACGTATACCCCCATTTGAATATTAAAAAAAGAAGCAGCAAATAATAGCACTGTGAGCCTGTGATACTCATAATATACGATAATTGATAATTCCCTTTTATTTTAGTCATGTACATTTTGGCCGTTTATAAATAAATTAGTAGGAGTAATATAATATGCGCGGTTGTTGCGTTCCTTTATAGGAAAAGGAAAAAATATAGAAATCTTTTTGAGGGCATTATTCGAAACTTTAGCTGAGGAGGAGCGCGTTGAACATAAATGTGTTAGTTCGAAAAGAATAAAGTCGCCTCTTGTTAGAGAGAGACAGAGTGAAGAGAGAGAGAATCTGGTGGGCTTTGAGCTGTGATTTAGCTGTAAGTCTTTTTGGGCGTCTCATTCTCTCTCTCATCACACTTCCAATTTGGCCTCTCACATTCACACAACACAATCCCTAAACACAAATACAATAGAAACCCCCCTTCACTCTCTCTCTCTCCCTCCCTCCTTTCCTCAGCCACCCATATTTCCAAAGCTCAAATCTCAATTTCTCCACTTCCTCTCCCCATTTTCCGCCCAGATCTCCGCCGCATTTCGCAGGTGTTGGCAGAAATAGGGCATAGAAAGCCCATTCTCAGCTGCAGATAGATGTCTGGTGTGAAATGAAGCAAAGGAATCGCTGCATTTCGTGGAGCGGTGTCGCGCTGCTGCTGCTAGCTCTGTTCCTCTCTTCCTGCGCCTCCGCTGATGCTTCCGAGGTTCAAATCGGCAGCAATGGCGGCCCGCTCAACGATGCCCAAGTCCGCTACATTACGAAGCGCCAGCTGCTCTACTACCTAGACGAGTTCGGCGACAGAGGCGAGAACGTCGCCGTCGATCCATCGCTCACCTTCGAGAACTCTCGCCTCCGCGACGCCTACATTGCGCTGCAGGCGTGGAAGAAGGCCATTCTCTCAGATCCCTACAATCTCACCGCCGATTGGGTCGGATCTGACGTCTGCAACTACTCCTACGTCTTCTGCGCGCCGGCGCCCGACAATTCGTCAATCCGCACCGTCGCCGGAATCGATCTCAACCACGGAGACATCGCCGGCTATTTGCCGGAGGAGCTCGGTCTCCTCAGAGATCTCGGCATTTTCCACATTAATTCCAACCGTTTCTGCGGCACGGTGCCGAAGAAGTTTAAGAACTTGAAGGTGCTGTTCGAGCTCGACTTGAGCAACAACAGGTTCGCCGGAAAGTTTCCTTATGTTGTTCTAAGCTTGCCTAAGCTGATCTATTTGGATATACGGTTCAATGAGTTTGAAGGAACGGTGCCGCCGGAGCTCTTCGACAAGCCATTGGATGCTATCTTCATCAACCACAACAGGTTCGCCTTCGAATTGCCGGATAACTTTGGTAATTCACCGGTTTCTGTGATTGTGCTTGCCAATAACAAATTCCACGGCTGCGTGCCGGCGAGTCTTGGCAATATGAGCGGGTTGAATGAGATTATTATGATGAACAACGGGCTGAGGTCGTGCTTGCCGCCGGAGATTGGGATGCTGAAGAACTTGACGGTGCTTGATGTTAGCTCCAATGGACTGGTGGGGCCATTGCCGGATAGCATTGGAGGAATGTTGAGTTTGGAGCAGCTGAATGTGGCCAATAATATTTTCTCCGGCGCTATTCCGCAGAGCATATGCAAGCTGCCGCGGCTGGAGAATTTCACTATCACTAATAACTTCTTCACTGGTGAGCCACCGGTGTGCTTGGCCCTGCCGGAGTTCAATGATCAGCGGAATTGTTTGCCAAACAGGCCGGCTCAGAAATCGGCCGCTCACTGTAAAGCGGTTTTGTCTAAGAAAATTCATTGCGGTGCGTTCCGGTGTCATCGGTTTATTCCCACTCTTCCAGCTCCACCGCCTCCGGTTGTGGTTCATTCACCTCCACCGCCGCCTCCTGTGTATTCTCCGCCCCCACCTCCACCAGTCTATTCTCCGCCACCTCCAGTTTACTCTCCACCACCGCCAGTTTATTCACCTCCTCCACCACCTCCGCCGCCACCACCACCACCTTCTCCTCCTCCTCCATCACCACCCCCTCCTGTATACTCTCCTCCACCACCACCGCCGCCGCCGCCGCCTCCACCACCTTCTCCTCCTCCGCCATCACCTCCCCCTCCTGTATACTCGCCTCCACCACCGCCGCCGCCGCCACCACCACCACCACCTTCTCCCCCTCCACCATCACCTCCCCCTCCAGTATACTCGCCTCCACCACCTCCTCCTTCCCCTCCACCGCCGTCTCCCCCACCACCATCGCCTCCTCCACCTGTCTACTCGCCTCCACCACCTCCCCCATCTCCTCCCCCTCCCTCGCCTTCACCGCCACCTCCACCAGTGTCTCCGGCACCTTATCCTCCATGTATACGGACACCTCCACCGCCACCTCCGCCACCTCCTGGTCATCCACCCCCTCCTCCCCCCCCCCCTTCACCCCCACCACCCAGTCCCTATTATTACTACTCACCCCCACCACCATCACACTCACCACCTCCACCCCCACACTCTCCCCCACCACCGCCACATTCACCACCTCCACCGCCTGTTTACATATACGCATCTCCGCCCCCACCACCGCATTCACCACCTCCCCCAACCTTTTCTCCACCACCTCCACAGCCTTGTATAGAACCACCCCTGCCCCCGCCCCCATGCCAAGAACCCTCACCTCCTCCACCCTCACCCCCTCCGCCTTACGTCCACAAGCCCCCACCATCACCTTCACCCCCACCCCCATATATCTATAGTTCACCTCCTCCGCCATCACCATCATCTCCGCCACCAACACCCGTCTACGAAGGTCCGTTGCCTCCGGTGACGGGAGTCTCGTATGCCTCCCCTCCTCCACCACCCTTCTATTGATTCTTTTTGAGGTTTATCCTCTAAACCGTTTCCAGAAAAAGAAAAAGAAACAGGTATCTACTTGTATTATTTAGTTATATTTACGTCTCAACGCTTACCATTGTCCCTTGGCATACATGATTCTCATCACTGGATGAGCGGAAAAAGAATTCCGAAACAGAGAGAGATAGAGAGAGTGATCCAATTACGAATTGGATGAGAGCATTTGTGCCTGAACTGTATAATGTATTGATTTATTTTAGTTGCCCTTGTGGAAGAAGCAAGATGATTGGGGTGACGAAGAAGAGAGACATGCATTAAGAGCAGAAATTTCTATATATATCTTTGGAATTTATTGTGATGGATGATGAATTTGAGTTGTGAAATAAAGTAGGTATATTGCAGGGAGGTGTATGTATCATAATCAGGAACTAGAACTGCTGCTGCTCGTGGCTGTTCTAGCTCTAGTTTGCTGCTTTTCATTTTTATTTATCATACTTTTTTCTTTCTTTTTTGCCCAGTTTATAGAATAAGAATCATCATTTAACATTTGTATTGAATACATCAGTTTTCTCCAGAATGCCAGCCCCTTCTTCTTCTTCCCTATTCTTATTTTTTTCCAGTTTTTTCACAATTGTTAGGTTCCTTTCTCTGCACATGCATCTGATGATATTTTGATCATGTATTATATAGTTTCTTTCTGGAGCACCTAAGTTTTGCTAAGATCTAATAAACCCATGTGAGAATTGATAAAACATAGTACTAGATTAGATTTGATTTATCATCAAATTTTAAAATTGGGGTGTGTAATCTAGAGTGGAGCGTGGAAATATTAATGAGCGGAAATGTGATATCGTGTTTGGCAAGGCCTAACGTGAAGGGGAACCAGTCACATGATGATGATGATGAAGTGGATGAAGGCGACATCAAATTATGATATCACAAAATTATTCATAATACTTCCAATTATCCATTCTACTCTTCCATTATAAAAAATACTAATTCTCAGAATAGTCAGACTTTCATAATTTATTTTAATCTAATTATTTGTTAGCAAAATTTATCTAGGAGAATCCTTACGTTTCTTTGGAATTACAAAATTGATCCACATGGCATAAATGATAATTTTTTAAAAAAAATCTTTTAAACTATCTATTATATTCTAACAATAACCTCATTGGAATATTATTAATACTATAGAACATTTTGATATACAAGTTGGTGTTTCGGATACTAATTGGTTCCGTTAATTAAAAACTAGGAAAGATTAAATCAGAATACAAAGTTAAAAGTATAAATAAGATATTTAAAAACGAAACAAATAATGAGGAATATTTTAAACAAATTTTGCATACAATATCCATGAGAGGCCCCCATATGCCAGTTAACGACACTATCCATATCAATATGAATTGACGGTCTCAATCTGTATTTTAAAATTTAATTATGTGAACTGACAATTTTGTCCTCCTACTTCTCTGTAGCACTTTTTCACTTTTCTCCTATTTTATCTCTCGGAAAATTAAAATCTTTGGAATGTTGCCGACAAAATTTTCAAATTATTCCATTACCATATGCCTCCCATCATTACCGTCGAGATTAGTCATGGAACAAAAGTATTATTATTTCACTTGCTTTGTTTGTTTCTAAAACACAAATCAAAATTCAAACATTTTTCGTCCTATGTCCAAATTTGGTTTAATTTGTTTTGTTTTGTGGCGTTCATTAATCGGAACACTACTAACTATTTATATACTAAAGTTTGCTCGATAAGTTGGGTGATGTGCCAACTCAAACTTAAGATGCTTTTAAGGCACAAACTAACAAATGAAAGAAAACATTAATGCAATGCTAAAAAAGGCACAGGTTGTAGGATTATTGAAGAGTGGGGGAACTAGTTGTTCAAGTTGCAACTTGTGGGGAAACCCTAGTCAACTTATAATTGCTCATAAACTTATCTAATCATTCAAAATATCTAGTTTCGTTGCAGCATGAATTGCTCTCTTCGTCCTATAAAAATGTGCATGATTGTTGGTGGCACGAGTTTTAATAAATGTTACTAATGAATGTGTTATTAGAAAAGACAGAGCCCACTTTTATTAATGGAAAAAAAGAAACTACACTCTTGTGAGACGTACCAAAATGATAAAACGGAGGGATTTTTAAATATATATATATATATATATATATATATATTTATATATATATATATAGAGCCAAATTTGTCACACTTGATTTTCTAAGTGCTTTGCAAATTGTAAGCTAATAGAGGAAAATAATTTACCTAATGCACATCTTGAGTAATTGTTTTGAATTATTCTGGTCGTTAGAAAAAATCTAACTTTATGAAACTTGATTTTTGAGTTCCAATTCCGAAACTTGGAACAGTTTACGAAGTAGTAGTATTTTATTTCTATTAGAGAATAAACATTCAATTGTGTTACTTTGAAAAAGAAGAGTATGTCTCTTTTGCGAAGGCCCATTGACCAAAATTCACTTGACCAAAAGATATGGTTATAGTTTGAAATTAAAGGTAACACTACACGTAAAATGTTACTAATATATACTCCCTCCGTCCCTA
This sequence comes from Salvia miltiorrhiza, assembly GCF_028751815.1. Taxonomy (NCBI): domain Eukaryota; kingdom Viridiplantae; phylum Streptophyta; class Magnoliopsida; order Lamiales; family Lamiaceae; genus Salvia; species Salvia miltiorrhiza. The sequence goes on along the minus strand of NC_080392.1, from coordinate 7,328,327 downwards.
AAATAACTTCCTTTTTTTCCATTTTGGGACGTCCCCTAAATAACTTCCTCTTTCTTTCTTTCCATTTTTGGAAACCTACCCCACCACTAATAATACTTTATTTATTCTTACTTTTCACTTTTCACCACTCACAATACTAATTATAACACTTTTCACAACTTCCAATAATAATTATATCACTTTTTCTCCACTATCAATACACTTTACAACTTTTTATTAAAACCCGTGCCGTCCCCAAAGAGGAAGCCATTTCAGGGACGGAGGGAGTACAAACATGTTAAAAGTTCAATGAGATTTGTGCAACCATTTCATGTAAGTTTTCGTGCGAGCAAAGAAATCAAGCAAAAAGAATGGTATAAAGTAAGAAATTGCATTTGACTATTACGTGGAAAAAGTGGTGATGGATCCATCTTTGTTGGAAAAAAAAAGTGAGTGAAATAGAATTTGTGGCATACATGAAAAGTGAGAGTTAATTGACAAGTTGTGGGCGAAACTAAATCCTCGAATTGTGGCACTAAAATCCCGCCTCAATTGGTGTTAAATACCACTAATCAATTGGCTCTCCCACTTATTTATTATCATCAACCATAATTCCACCACTCACCATGTGCATATTCAAGTTTGCTTCAACTTCACATATCTTCCTACTAATATAAATTCTACATATTGTTTTTTTTTTGTATTAAAAAAAGAATAGCTTATAGGGCCAAATCCCAATGGTGCTTTGAACTTTTAACATATGAATGTAATAACGGAATTAACCCATATCTTGATGAAATTTTATCTAGCACCTCCTTTTAAAGTGGCCTCGGATTTGATTCTCGAATTTTTGAATAGCTTTGCACGTAATGAATGTTTAAAGTGATCTCGTATGTATAGCATAGGAAAAATGAGTGATTGGTTAGTTACTTGTTGAGTATTACGTTTCATAATAAATAAATAAATAAAATAAATATTTTTATACACAAATATAAATATAAATTAATATTTAAAATTATATTTTTAATAGATATAAATAATTATTCATTTACAAAGTTATATAATAACAAATATGTTTATATAATAAGTAATTCATACACAAAACATAACTAAAAATTAAATAAATTTGTATAATATTTTAAATTCTAATTTTTAGATATATAACTAATTTTTTATTTGCAAATTTTTTATATAATAACTAATATATATATATATATTAATTAAATATAGATTAATAATCTATTGATTTCGTCCTCTATATTTATACATATTTAAAAGAATATATTAATTTATAATTAAAAAAAATCTACATGAATGTATCACTATATTAGATTTACCTAAAAATAAATTTTGATTTCATCTTTCATCGGTGTATTAAGAAATATATATATATATATATATATATATATATATATATTTGCAATTTCGTATCACTTTCCTAATAAAAGAAAAAGAATTAGATCTCAAATATACTATAACAATATAGTATTAATTAAAAGAATAAATAAAACTTAACCATTAATTTAATTAAAATAATAACTAAAAAATAACCATTAACAATATATTATCTTTCATCGGTACATTAACTAAAAATTTATCTTTGGTTTTATACTAACAATTAAAAGAATAATTATTATGAAAATTATTATTAATAATATGAAATTTATTATTAATAATAATTAAAAGAATAATTATGAAGAAATTTATTACAATTATTTAATTTTAACAATTAATTAATGTGAAATTCATGAATTGTGTGTAAATGTACACACTCTCTGTTAGTACTAAAAAAGATATATCGAGTTTTGATTTTATTATAATTTTTGTAAAAATAGTGGTATCATTTTTTTTTTTTGAGATATTAAAATCTAAATAAATGTAAGAATAAAAAAGTTAATGATACTCACAAAAGATGAGTATCATATGATTCCTCTAGGTCATGTACCACATATATATAATTAAATGCATGTCGACGAGATCCATCCTAAATTGGTCATCCCTCCCATCTCTTTCACCCATTCCAACCTTGTTCGCTTCCTAATACTTGATTTGTCTCCTCTTTACCATTTTTTCTTATTTTTCAATAGTTACGTTCAATTTCGTGCGTTCATAATTGGAGGGATGATAATAAAAAGATAATATTGGATAGTATAACAGCAACGTTTTGTCGAATTTTATTGACCATGTCCTCAACAAGCCAGTAAGATTAAGGGTATATTAATTGGTATTGTGTCTTTGTGTAGATAAGACATATAGATACCATAAATTAATTGTTTGATACCGTAGTTTAAAATCTAAATTAAACATAGAATTTACAATTGTATTGATCTCCGGCTACATGTTTCAATTTTGTAACCTATCTATGAGAAGCCGCTGTAGTTGTTGCTTTTATCCTCTTTCATTCTCGCTTCCTCTCTTTAGATTTTCAAGAAATCATTCTACCCTCTCATTTCTCTCCCTCGCTCGATCAGAATTTATCTACTTCAGAATCAGACAAAACAGGTTGTTAGAGAAGCTAATTATGTCTTCTACGTGTTCGGTTACTCGTATTATATTGACCTGAAATTACTCCAAATTATTCAAGATAAATTTTGTCATAGGGGAGACCAAGACTCATAGCATTGTCCAGAGAGTCATGGGCCAAATCCATCTAACCATAACCATATCATAACATATCATCAGATTAAATTTATCTAATCCAATTTATGTCACTGTAACAATTGTGTCAGTGCAACAATGGAATGTGTAAATAATGGTCATCGCGATTTGTGTAATACGAAGAGGAACAATGTGTTTACAACTGAGTTTGCTACATCTTGAACCTAACAGATTAGATAACTAGAATGCCAAGCAACTAATTAACCGGAGATGTGTTCATATGAATCTTAAAATGAGTCGTGTCAATGACCAGAATTTAAGGAGGTGTAATTTGCTTATAAATCAAAAATTTGGATCTTAGTTGCATTAGTTTAAAGATGGAGTCAAATTTGCAATAATGCACAAACTATGGGATTTAATAGCAATTATTATCTTCTTCTTTTTTACTAGAATAGATTTGTTTCGGAAATATCAATATCCAATTGATAATACTTTTATCGAAAGGTACTGAAGAATTTCGAAAATAGTAGTAATATTAACTATACAATCGAAATATACAAATATGACATTGGCCAAAATGAGAACATCCGTTGTGTAAAGTAGTACTATACTCTACTCCAACGCTAAGAATATGTTTGTATAGTTCCATAATATATATATATATATATATATATATATATATATAGAAAAAAAATGTTATTCCCAAGAATATGTTGTGTAAAGTAGTACTATACTCTACTACAAGGCCAATGTTTCAAGAAAAGTCCAATTAGTCATGTAATTTTGATAATATACTAGTTTGTAGCCCGTCGAATTTCGACGGAAATTAATTATTATATATAAATTTTATTATTTTCTTCAATATAAAAAAGTGAATAAAAGATAAAATTTTTACCAAATAAAAAAAATCTCAAGATAAGTGGGGCGTCCAAAATGGAAACAGTCTCAAGATAGGTGAGACGGAGAGAGTAATAATTTTAAATATAAATTTGATAATTATACAATCTACAGATTATGAACTTCATTTATATACTCGTATTCGTTTTAAACTTAATTAAAAATAATTTTACTACTCATTCTCATTCTAAATTCATAATAATAATATCCGCTAATTACCCGAATATGTTTAAATTTATTAAATATCCAAATAATCAAATATAAATTGTTATGATAATTAATTATCTATCTTAACAAAAACTCATAACATTTCAAAATAAACATTAACAATAAATAATAAAAGATTAATAAATACATAATTATTTAGAATCACAATTAGTGAAGTCTTCCGCAAAAAATAAATTTGGATTCCTGAACATCTATATGTGTGTCTTAACAATAAAGAGTATGAATAATAAAAACTATACAATTGACAATCAATATATGTCTGTTTCTAGACATTACAAAGTATACATTTATAATAAATATCATAAATTATAAAGATTAAAAATTAATTTATAATAAATGTAGAAATTATACATTATACGAAATCTTTTTAGAATTTATATACCAGTCATGTCGCAAACCCAATTAAAAAAAATTTACTACCAGTTTTTGTCAAAACACTTATAGTAATATCCGTTAATTATTCTCAAACTCGTTTAAGTTTATAAATATCTAAAAAGTCAAATATAATTGTTACAATAATTTATTATATGTCTTATTGAAAACCAAAAGATTACAAAGTAAATATTAATAATGCCTAGTATAAATAATAAAAGTGTCTGATACCTTTCTCTACAATTAATAACCCTACAATTCAAAAGTGGTCGGTACATTTCTCTACTAAACACACTATTAACTAAATATTTCTTTAAACTTGTATCATTCAATTTCATAAATTAGGAAATTATACAATTTAAGAAGTATATTTAGAATTTATCGACTCGTACTAATCTCATATCATATTAAAAATAATTTTATTGCTTGTCCTCTTCCCATACTCGTATAGTGATATCCGCTTATTACCTAATTTAAATAATGAAATATCATTTTTTTCAATAATTGATTATTCATCTGAAGAAAATTTTGACATTACAAAGTAAATATTAATAAATTGTTTAAATAACACACAAAATTAAAATGGATAAAATATGTTCTTTGTCATTTTCTAGAAAACCCATTGTGTATCATGCTTCCTTATAATTGTCTTTCAGGTCGTCGTTCACCTTTCTAAAATCATTGTGTAACACCCCGATTTTTCCAAATAGGATTTCTCGAGAATACCTGAACTTAGAATATTATTTAGGTGAATTCTCGCCCGGATAAAATTTTTATTGATAAAAAAGGGTATTTCTTTTAATGAAAGATTTTATTAAATTTTACCAAAAGAGATTAAATGCAAATACGTGACTATGTGAATTTATTTCATATCAACACCAGACGAGCTCAAAGGAAATGGTCTTACATTTTATTTTTCGTTTACTTTTAATTTGAGTTGGGCCTAAATAGAACTATTATACTAACTAGATTGGGCATATTTTTTTTAAGATTGTCTATATACTTTTCAGACCCATTTTTATATGTGTATACCAGCCCACATATTAGTGTAAATTGATTTTATTTATTTAATTTGTTTTTGGTGAGTGATTAACGTATTGTATTCTCATTAAATCACCAAATCTGCTCAGCCATGTTTCACTCTACAATTCACCACATTGTGAACCAATCACTTTACATGCATCTGCAATCCACCACATTTTGAACCAATCACCTTACATGCATTTTTCTCTCATGGAATAAATCTGCCAAAACTCAAGATTTGATCATTCACAGCAAATACTATTATCATCACCTTCTCTTCCCTCTCCAAAAATCCATTCAAATCACAAGTATCCCTTCAAGAAAGTTCTGTTCCAGAAATCAAAAATCTGATACTCCATACATCACAAAGACAAAGAACACAGTCTGTAAGTATATATATTTCTCAAGTGTATTGCCCATTTCATAAGAAAAGATTGAATTTTTGCATAAGAAAAAGACTGAATTTTGCATAAGAAAATTTTACAATTTTTCCTTCACCTTTTCAAGAAATTAGAAGGTTAGAATGAGATAGGGGTTTTGAGGTGATTTTGGGGAGGGGTGTTGGCCGGCGGTTTTAGCCGGAGAAGCAGAGCAGCATCGGCTGCTCGGCGTAGCAGGAGGAGGCGGCGCCGGCGCTGCTGCTGCTGTTGTGCTGTTGTCGGACGGAGCGAGGGCGCCGGCGGTGCCAGATCGGGAAGAAAGGAGAGGCAGCGGCGCTGCATGTTTGGCAGCAGCCCGCCGGCCGCTCGCGGCCGAGGCAGGCGGAGCCTGAAGCGCGGCGGCGCAGCTGGTGGCTCACCGGAGTTTGAAGGGAGAGGGGGCGGCGGCAGATTGAGAGGGAGAATCGGAGGTGGTGGTGGCGAGGACGGCGCGGCGGTCCTTCGGGGTGCTGCTGCTCGCCCGGCCGAGAGGAAGAAAGAAGAGGAGGCGGCAGCTGCTGCCGTGCTGCTGTCGACGCGGCGCCGGCGGTGGCTTCCCCTGCCGTCGACGGAGAAGAGGGAGAGAGAGAGAGGAGAAGAGAGATGGCTGGGAGAAGAGAGAGAAGTCAGAGGAGAGAGAGAGGGGCAGGCTGCCGGCCTCCGTCGGGCGGCGCCGCCGTCCGGCGGCGGCGGCAGTAGCGTGAAGAGGGAGAAAGGGAAAGGGAGAGGGTGCGTGTGGTGTGTGTGTGTGCGTCTGTGTGCGTGTGTTTGTGGGTGTGTGTGTGTGTGATTTTCTTTTAATAAAGGAAATGAGTTGTGGGCAAGGGCTTTAATATTGGGCTATTAATATTTTGGGCTTATATTTTAATTCAAGATGGATTTGATTTAATAAGAGTATTGGGCTGCATTTTTATTTTAGATGTTGGGCTGATTTAATTTTTGTTAAATCATGCTTTGCTTAAAATTATTTAGTTAAGTCCTTAATCAATTGATTTATTAATAAGACTATTTATTTTATTAAGTGTGATTATTTACTTTATGTGATTTCGAAATATGATATGAAATTGCGTAGTGAATAATGCAATAAAAATATTTTGATAATTTCGATTTTTAAGATTTTCAATTGAGTTTTGAAAATCCGGGCGTAGAATATTAAGATTTTAGCAGCTTTGTAGAATTGTTAGCTCGTACGATATTTTGCGACCTATTAAGATTAGATTATCTTGTAGGTCCACTTGTTAGAAGGTTTTAGCACTGGTTTTACAAGAAGAGAATTGTGCAAATTTTATCTACAGGCTTGTCCTATCAAGGTGGGTTTTATTTTCCAAAGTATGCTTTGAGTTATTGAACTCTACTTGTATTATGCAAATGCAAATGAATATCCATGTTAAAATGTTTCTTATATCTCTATTGTTTAAAGTGCTCCTATGTTATCTAACGATCGGGTCCTAGCCGGCGTAGCGATTGGATCGCCCCGGTTAGGATTGTGTACACACAAGGGGGTATTGTGGGCTGCTCCCATTTGCCTCAGACTGTCAGACTTGGGTTGCTCCCATTTCTGAAACATGCATGGTAGTGGACCTCTGTGGGCTGCTCCCACATGTTCACATTATAGGTGAAGCACCAATAGAGAAAAGACTGGAAATGGATCCACAAATTTATTTTAAGTATGCATGGAATGCTTTCAAATATTTCTATGTTATACTGTTCATAGCATGGATTATTCTTTTAAATGGATTTTCAAATGTTTTCAAATGGCTAAACCCACTGAGTATATTAGTACTCAGCCCTGCAATTGTTTTCAAAACCTTTTGCAGGTTGAGCGGCAGGTGGTGTCGTGCGAGGCTGAGGGAGGATGTTGCTGTAGTTTCGTATAATATTTTCCGCTGCCATAATATTCACTTAGGTGGATATCTTTTGAGAATGACTCTTTAAATATTCTTAGCCTAATTTTATGAACTCTTTTGGCAATCGCATTACTAGCAATTGAACCTCGCTTATATGTACGTCTAGTATGAAGTGATATCTTGTTGTCTCAGACCTCCGAACTTTTGATCCTGGTTGGGAAAATTTCTATCCTAATTGTTGTACTTATTATCCTTCAATTGTGGCACTCCTTTATTAACAATGTATTACCCGAGTCTAAGAACATATCAACCATTTTATTCTAACAAAGTCTAGCAATCCCATTAAGTAGCCGTTTCTTATTCTCCCGGGAGTCGGGCTGTTACAGATGGTATCAGAGCAAAAGTTCTTGGCTCTGAGACCACAAGTTCATTGATGTTGAGTCTAGGATATCATCTCTAGGCTTCTAAAGTTTATACAGCAACCCCCAGCTCGCCGTCACACTGCCCTCAACCAAGGTATGTTAAACATGTTTTCAAAAATGTTTACTGAAATGCATGCACCTCATGAATATGTTATAGAACATGCTAAGATTGAATATGCACTGAGATGGAACATGCACTATGATTGAACATGCATTGAGATGAACATGTATTGAGACTGAACATGCATAGAGACGGGACACGCATTGAGACTGAACATGCACTGAGACTGAACATGCATTGAAACGGAGCATGTAATAAAGCTATAAACGTATTGAGACTGAACATGCATTGAGACAGAATATACATGTTGAGACTGAACATGCAATAAGAATGAATGTGTTTTAAGATTGAATGCATTGATATGAATTGTGACTGAACATACACTGAAGCGGATCATGTATGGAGACGTCCGTACACTGAAACGCAACATGTATGGAACCTTAACATATATTGAGACTAAACATGAATTTGCGATTGAAAATATTTTTATAAGACTATGTGCTAACTTGATTTGACTAAGGAAATGTTGCATAACTGCATGATATGCAATTTATTACCATGAGATGATTCAACCACTATGTGTTATTACAAGTTTTAGTTAGGTTATGAACCTAGAAAGGATATGATGACAGACTATAGTCGCTTAGTGAACTGATGAAGGATATCTTTAGATTTTTATGATAAGAGGATTTTAGAGGACATGAACAAACTAGAAATAGAAAGGACTATACATTGAAAGCACTGAACATAGACAGAGAGAACATAGAAAGTATAGAATGACAAGAACATAGAAAGATGATCAAGGAAGGGTAAACCATAGAAAGTCAGAATACGAAAGTTAGAATATCAAAGCACGATACATGAAAGGATGACTTGAAGACAACCAACGATCGATTCAGACAATAGAAGGATCCTTATGTCACCAGTATCAAAAAATTTTATTAGAAAGAATGAAGAAGGAGTCCAACATTATTAATTGAATGCAGAATGGCTGGAGAAGGAGAAAGAGGACCTAACCCTGAAGGACATGCGCCACGAATTATACCAGAGCGTAGTGTGGAAGAAAGGTTTCGCAAGCATAATCCACCAACTTTTGATGGCCTCGGTAATCCTCTGGATGCCGAGAGATGGGTAAGAGCTACTGAAAGGATACTCAACCACGTTGGCTGTGGGGATAGGGAGAAACTCACATGCGCAATTTTTCAACTCGTTGATGAGGCTGAATTCTGGTGGGAATCGGTGCGACGAACCTTGACCCCTGAGCAATGGGAGGTGTACACATGGAATGATTTTAAAGAAAGATTATATGAAAAGTATATCCCCGGGTGCTGTAGGAAGAAGAAACAGGATGAGTTTTGGAATTTACGACAAGGAAGTATGACGGTCACTGAGTACGACCGAATGTTTAACCAGCTTTCGCGATATGCTCCACATCTAGTTGACACAGATGAGAAATGTGCAGAAAAGTTTCGACAAGGTCTGCGGCTTGAGATAGCCGTTCCACTAGCAAGTCAGGGAGCGTTAACATATGCTCAATCTTTGAGCAGGGCCCTAAACATCGAAGCAATACTACCAAAAGAAAAAGAGAATGTGTTAGCACAAGCACCGACCCAAGACTATGGAAAAATGAAACGTAAATGGGAAGACGGAAATGAAGGAAACCCAGGAAAAAGAAAGCAACCATGGAGAGGAAATCGGCAACAACAGCAAGGACATGCGGAAGGAAAGCCGTTATGTCCAACATGTCAGAAAAATCACTATGGTGAATGTAAGAGATGTTCCAACGACTGCTTTAGGTGCAAACAACCAGGGCATTTCGCTAGAGACTGTCCAAACAATAATGAGAACATGAGAATTCCACAACCTCATAACTTTGCCCCTCAAAGACCAAATTAGGTACCAATTGGCAATGAACGACCAAATCAGAGACAACCTGCACGTGCTAGGGCTTATGCTCTTAACCAACAACAAGCAGCTCAAGCACCTGAAGATTTAGAAGGTACAATCATCATAAATTGACGTATATGCTCTAACATCAAGAGCTTCATACTTTTAACTCTACATGCATGTTAAATGTTAAGTTTAAAGCCTATGGTGGTGGAAGCTTTCGAGATGATATATAGAGAATGATAAGGAAGCATGACACGTTAGTCATATTGGGATTCAGAAAATAAGAAGAGAATGATGGACATATTCGATCGAAAGATCAAAACTTTATGGGGCAAGCGGAATTATTCTGCCTTTATAGAATCACTACGAACGAGAAAGTATGTGTAGACTAGAAGTCGAGGTTACTAGCCAGGATATACCAAATTTCGAGGACGAAATTATTTTTAGAGGGGAAGGATGTAACACCCCGATTTTTCCAAATAGGATTTCTCGAGAATACCTGAACTTAGAATATTATTTAGGTGAATTCTCGCCCGGATAAAATTTTTATTGATAAAAAAAGGGCATTTCTTTTCATGAAAGATTTTATTAAATTTTACCAAAAGAGATTAAATGCAAATACGTGACTATGTGAATTTATTTCATATCAACACCAGACGAGCTCAAAGGAAATGGTCTTACATTTTATTTTTCATTTACTTTTAATTTGAGTTGGGCCTAAATAGAACTATTATACTAACTAGATTGGGCATATTTTTTTTAAGATTGTCTATATACTTTTCAGGCCCATTTTTATATGTGTATACCAGCCCACATATTAGTGTAAATTGATTTTATTTATTTAATTTGTTTTTGGTGAGTGATTAACGTATTGTATTCTCATTAAATCACCAAATCTGCTCAGCCATGTTTCACTCTGCAATTCACCACATTGTGAACCAATCACTTTACATGCATCTCCAATCCACCACATTTTGAACCAATCACCTTACATGCATTTTTCTCTCATGGAATAAATCTGCCAAAACTCAAGATTTGATCATTCACAGCAAATACTATTATCATCACCTTCTCTTCCCTCTCCAAAAATCCATTCAAATCACAAGTATCCCTTCAAGAAAGTTCTGTTCCAGAAATCAAAAATCTGATACTCCATACATCACAAAGACAAAGAACACAGTCTGTAAGTATATATATTTCTCAAGTGTATTGCCCATTTCATAAGAAAAGATTGAATTTTTGCATAAGAAAAAGACTGAATTTTGCATAAGAAAATTTTACAATTTTTCCTTCACCTTTTCAAGAAATTAGAAGGTTAGAATGAGATAGGGGTTTTGAGGTGATTTTGGGGAGGGGTGTTGGCCGGCGGTTTTAGCCGGAGAAGCAGAGCAGCATCGGCTGCTCGGCGTAGCAGGAGGAGGCGGCGCCGGCGCTGCTGCTGCTGTTGTGCTGTTGTCGGACGGAGCGAGGGCGCCGGCGGTGCCAGATCGGGAAGAAAGGAGAGGCAGCGGCGCTGCATGTTTGGCAGCAGCCCGCCGGCCGCTCGCGGCCGAGGCAGGCGGAGCCTGAAGCGCGGCGGCGCAGCTGGTGGCTCACCGGAGTTTGAAGGGAGAGGGGGCGGCGGCAGATTGAGAGGGAGAATCGGAGGTGGTGGTGGCGAGGACGGCGCGGCGGTCCTTCGGGGTGCTGCTGCTCGCCCGGCCGAGAGGAAGAAAGAAGAGGAGGCGGCAGCTGCTGCCGTGCTGCTGTCGACGCGGCGCCGGCGGTGGCTTCCCCTGCCGTCGACGGAGAAGAGGGAGAGAGAGAGAGGAGAAGAGAGATGGCTGGGAGAAGAGAGAGAAGTCAGAGGAGAGAGAGAGGGGCAGGCTGCCGGCCTCCGTCGGGCGGCGCCGCCGTCCGGCGGCGGCGGCAGTAGCGTGAAGAGGGAGAAAGGGAAAGGGAGAGGGTGCGTGTGGTGTGTGTGTGTGCGTCTGTGTGCGTGTGTTTGTGGGTGTGTGTGTGTGTGATTTTCTTTTAATAAAGGAAATGAGTTGTGGGCAAGGGCTTTAATATTGGGCTATTAATATTTTGGGCTTATATTTTAATTCAAGATGGATTTGATTTAATAAGAGTATTGGGCTGCATTTTTATTTTAGATGTTGGGCTGATTTAATTTTTGTTAAATCATGCTTTGCTTAAAATTATTTAGTTAAGTCCTTAATCAATTGATTTATTAATAAGACTATTTATTTTATTAAGTGTGATTATTTACTTTATGTGATTTCGAAATATGATATGAAATTGCGTAGTGAATAATGCAATAAAAATATTTTGATAATTTCGATTTTTAAGATTTTCAATTGAGTTTTGAAAATCCGGGCGTAGAATATTAAGATTTTAGCAGCTTTGTAGAATTGTTAGCTCGTACGATATTTTGCGACCTATTAAGATTAGATTATCTTGTAGGTCCACTTGTTAGAAGGTTTTAGCACTGGTTTTACAAGAAGAGAATTGTGCAAATTTTATCTACAGGCTTGTCCTATCAAGGTGGGTTTTATTTTCCAAAGTATGCTTTGAGTTATTGAACTCTACTTGTATTATGCAAATGCAAATGAATATCCATGTTAAAATGTTTCTTATATCTCTATTGTTTAAAGTGCTCCTATGTTATCTAACGATCGGGTCCTAGCCGGCGTAGCGATTGGATCGCCCCGGTTAGGATTGTGTACACACAAGGGGGTATTGTGGGCTGCTCCCATTTGCCTCAGACTGTCAGACTTGGGTTGCTCCCATTTCTGAAACATGCATGGTAGTGGACCTCTGTGGGCTGCTCCCACATGTTCACATTATAGGTGAAGCACCAATAGAGAAAAGACTGGAAATGGATCCACAAATTTATTTTAAGTATGCATGGAATGCTTTCAAATATTTCTATGTTATACTGTTCATAGCATGGATTATTCTTTTAAATGGATTTTCAAATGTTTTCAAATGGCTAAACCCACTGAGTATATTAGTACTCAGCCCTGCAATTGTTTTCAAAACCTTTTGCAGGTTGAGCGGCAGGTGGTGTCGTGCGAGGCTGAGGGAGGATGTTGCTGTAGTTTCGTATAATATTTTCCGCTGCCATAATATTCACTTAGGTGGATATCTTTTGAGAATGACTCTTTAAATATTCTTAGCCTAATTTTATGAACTCTTTTGGCAATCGCATTACTAGCAATTGAACCTCGCTTATATGTACGTCTAGTATGAAGTGATATCTTGTTGTCTCAGACCTCCGAACTTTTGATCCTGGTTGGGAAAATTTCTATCCTAATTGTTGTACTTATTATCCTTCAATTGTGGCACTCCTTTATTAACAATGTATTACCCGAGTCTAAGAACATATCAACCATTTTATTCTAACAAAGTCTAGCAATCCCATTAAGTAGCCGTTTCTTATTCTCCCGGGAGTCGGGCTGTTACAGATGGTATCAGAGCAAAAGTTCTTGGCTCTGAGACCACAAGTTCATTGATGTTGAGTCTAGGATATCATCTCTAGGCTTCTAAAGTTTATACAGCAACCCCCAGCTCGCCGTCACACTGCCCTCAACCAAGGTATGTTAAACATGTTTTCAAAAATGTTTACTGAAATGCATGCACCTCATGAATATGTTATAGAACATGCTAAGATTGAATATGCACTGAGATGGAACATGCACTATGATTGAACATGCATTGAGATGAACATGTATTGAGACTGAACATGCATAGAGACGGGACACGCATTGAGACTGAACATGCACTGAGACTGAACATGCATTGAAACGGAGCATGTAATAAAGCTATAAACGTATTGAGACTGAACATGCATTGAGACAGAATATACATGTTGAGACTGAACATGCAATAAGAATGAATGTGTTTTAAGATTGAATGCATTGATATGAATTGTGACTGAACATACACTGAAGCGGATCATGTATGGAGACGTCCGTACACTGAAACGCAACATGTATGGAACCTTAACATATATTGAGACTAAACATGAATTTGCGATTGAAAATATTTTTATAAGACTATGTGCTAACTTGATTTGACTAAGGAAATGTTGCATAACTGCATGATATGCAATTTATTACCATGAGATGATTCAACCACTATGTGTTATTACAAGTTTTAGTTAGGTTATGAACCTAGAAAGGATATGATGACAGACTATAGTCGCTTAGTGAACTGATGAAGGATATCTTTAGATTTTTATGATAAGAGGATTTTAGAGGACATGAACAAACTAGAAATAGAAAGGACTATACATTGAAAGCACTGAACATAGACAGAGAGAACATAGAAAGTATAGAATGACAAGAACATAGAAAGATGATCAAGGAAGGGTAAACCATAGAAAGTCAGAATACGAAAGTTAGAATATCAAAGCACGATACATGAAAGGATGACTTGAAGACAACCAACGATCGATTCAGACAATAGAAGGATCCTTATGTCACCAGTATCAAAAAATTTTATTAGAAAGAATGAAGAAGGAGTCCAACATTATTAATTGAATGCAGAATGGCTGGAGAAGGAGAAAGAGGACCTAACCCTGAAGGACATGCGCCACGAATTATACCAGAGCGTAGTGTGGAAGAAAGGTTTCGCAAGCATAATCCACCAACTTTTGATGGCCTCGGTAATCCTCTGGATGCCGAGAGATGGGTAAGAGCTACTGAAAGGATACTCAACCACGTTGGCTGTGGGGATAGGGAGAAACTCACATGCGCAATTTTTCAACTCGTTGATGAGGCTGAATTCTGGTGGGAATCGGTGCGACGAACCTTGACCCCTGAGCAATGGGAGGTGTACACATGGAATGATTTTAAAGAAAGATTATATGAAAAGTATATCCCCGGGTGCTGTAGGAAGAAGAAACAGGATGAGTTTTGGAATTTACGACAAGGAAGTATGACGGTCACTGAGTACGACCGAATGTTTAACCAGCTTTCGCGATATGCTCCACATCTAGTTGACACAGATGAGAAATGTGCAGAAAAGTTTCGACAAGGTCTGCGGCTTGAGATAGCCGTTCCACTAGCAAGTCAGGGAGCGTTAACATATGCTCAATCTTTGAGCAGGGCCCTAAACATCGAAGCAATACTACCAAAAGAAAAAGAGAATGTGTTAGCACAAGCACCGACCCAAGACTATGGAAAAATGAATCGTAAATGGGAAGACGGAAATGAAGGAAACCCAGGAAAAAGAAAGCAACCATGGAGAGGAAATCGGCAACAACAGCAAGGACATGCGGAAGGAAAGCCGTTATGTCCAACATGTCAGAAAAATCACTATGGTGAATGTAAGAGATGTTCCAACGACTGCTTTAGGTGCAAACAACCAGGGCATTTCGCTAGAGACTGTCCAAACAATAATGAGAACATGAGAATTCCACAACCTCATAACTTTGCCCCTCAAAGACCAAATTAGGTACCAATTGGCAATGAACGACCAAATCAGAGACAACCTGCACGTGCTAGGGCTTATGCTCTTAACCAACAACAAGCAGCTCAAGCACCTGAAGATTTAGAAGGTACAATCATCATAAATTGACGTATATGCTCTAACATCAAGAGCTTCATACTTTTAACTCTACATGCATGTTAAATGTTAAGTTTAAAGCCTATGGTGGTGGAAGCTTTCGAGATGATATATAGAGAATGATAAGGAAGCATGACACGTTAGTCATATTGGGATTCAGAAAATAAGAAGAGAATGATGGACATATTCGATCGAAAGATCAAAACTTTATGGGGCAAGCGGAATTATTCTGCCTTTATAGAATCACTACGAACGAGAAAGTATGTGTAGACTAGAAGTCGAGGTTACTAGCCAGGATATACCAAATTTCGAGGACGAAATTATTTTTAGAGGGGAAGGATGTAACACCCCGATTTTTCCAAATAGGATTTCTCGAGAATACCTGAACTTAGAATATTATTTAGGTGAATTCTCGCCCGGATAAAATTTTTATTGATAAAAAAAGGGCATTTCTTTTCATGAAAGATTTTATTAAATTTTACCAAAAGAGATTAAATGCAAATACGTGACTATGTGAATTTATTTCATATCAACACCAGACGAGCTCAAAGGAAATGGTCTTACATTTTATTTTTCATTTACTTTTAATTTGAGTTGGGCCTAAATAGAACTATTATACTAACTAGATTGGGCATATTTTTTTAAGATTGTCTATATACTTTTCAGGCCCATTTTTATATGTGTATACCAGCCCACATATTAGTGTAAATTGATTTTATTTATTTAATTTGTTTTTGGTGAGTGATTAACGTATTGTATTCTCATTAAATCACCAAATCTGCTCAGCCATGTTTCACTCTGCAATTCACCACATTGTGAACCAATCACTTTACATGCATCTCCAATCCACCACATTTTGAACCAATCACCTTACATGCATTTTTCTCTCATGGAATAAATCTGCCAAAACTCAAGATTTGATCATTCACAGCAAATACTATTATCATCACCTTCTCTTCCCTCTCCAAAAATCCATTCAAATCACAAGTATCCCTTCAAGAAAGTTCTGTTCCAGAAATCAAAAATCTGATACTCCATACATCACAAAGACAAAGAACACAGTCTGTAAGTATATATATTTCTCAAGTGTATTGCCCATTTCATAAGAAAAGATTGAATTTTTGCATAAGAAAAAGACTGAATTTTGCATAAGAAAATTTTACAATTTTTCCTTCACCTTTTCAAGAAATTAGAAGGTTAGAATGAGATAGGGGTTTTGAGGTGATTTTGGGGAGGGGTGTTGGCCGGCGGTTTTAGCCGGAGAAGCAGAGCAGCATCGGCTGCTCGGCGTAGCAGGAGGAGGCGGCGCCGGCGCTGCTGCTGCTGTTGTGCTGTTGTCGGACGGAGCGAGGGCGCCGGCGGTGCCAGATCGGGAAGAAAGGAGAGGCAGCGGCGCTGCATGTTTGGCAGCAGCCCGCCGGCCGCTCGCGGCCGAGGCAGGCGGAGCCTGAAGCGCGGCGGCGCAGCTGGTGGCTCACCGGAGTTTGAAGGGAGAGGGGGCGGCGGCAGATTGAGAGGGAGAATCGGAGGTGGTGGTGGCGAGGACGGCGCGGCGGTCCTTCGGGGTGCTGCTGCTCGCCCGGCCGAGAGGAAGAAAGAAGAGGAGGCGGCAGCTGCTGCCGTGCTGCTGTCGACGCGGCGCCGGCGGTGGCTTCCCCTGCCGTCGACGGAGAAGAGGGAGAGAGAGAGAGGAGAAGAGAGATGGCTGGGAGAAGAGAGAGAAGTCAGAGGAGAGAGAGAGGGGCAGGCTGCCGGCCTCCGTCGGGCGGCGCCGCCGTCCGGCGGCGGCGGCAGTAGCGTGAAGAGGGAGAAAGGGAAAGGGAGAGGGTGCGTGTGGTGTGTGTGTGTGCGTCTGTGTGCGTGTGTTTGTGGGTGTGTGTGTGTGTGATTTTCTTTTAATAAAGGAAATGAGTTGTGGGCAAGGGCTTTAATATTGGGCTATTAATATTTTGGGCTTATATTTTAATTCAAGATGGATTTGATTTAATAAGAGTATTGGGCTGCATTTTTATTTTAGATGTTGGGCTGATTTAATTTTTGTTAAATCATGCTTTGCTTAAAATTATTTAGTTAAGTCCTTAATCAATTGATTTATTAATAAGACTATTTATTTTATTAAGTGTGATTATTTACTTTATGTGATTTCGAAATATGATATGAAATTGCGTAGTGAATAATGCAATAAAAATATTTTGATAATTTCGATTTTTAAGATTTTCAATTGAGTTTTGAAAATCCGGGCGTAGAATATTAAGATTTTAGCAGCTTTGTAGAATTGTTAGCTCGTACGATATTTTGCGACCTATTAAGATTAGATTATCTTGTAGGTCCACTTGTTAGAAGGTTTTAGCACTGGTTTTACAAGAAGAGAATTGTGCAAATTTTATCTACAGGCTTGTCCTATCAAGGTGGGTTTTATTTTCCAAAGTATGCTTTGAGTTATTGAACTCTACTTGTATTATGCAAATGCAAATGAATATCCATGTTAAAATGTTTCTTATATCTCTATTGTTTAAAGTGCTCCTATGTTATCTAACGATCGGGTCCTAGCCGGCGTAGCGATTGGATCGCCCCGGTTAGGATTGTGTACACACAAGGGGGTATTGTGGGCTGCTCCCATTTGCCTCAGACTGTCAGACTTGGGTTGCTCCCATTTCTGAAACATGCATGGTAGTGGACCTCTGTGGGCTGCTCCCACATGTTCACATTATAGGTGAAGCACCAATAGAGAAAAGACTGGAAATGGATCCACAAATTTATTTTAAGTATGCATGGAATGCTTTCAAATATTTCTATGTTATACTGTTCATAGCATGGATTATTCTTTTAAATGGATTTTCAAATGTTTTCAAATGGCTAAACCCACTGAGTATATTAGTACTCAGCCCTGCAATTGTTTTCAAAACCTTTTGCAGGTTGAGCGGCAGGTGGTGTCGTGCGAGGCTGAGGGAGGATGTTGCTGTAGTTTCGTATAATATTTTCCGCTGCCATAATATTCACTTAGGTGGATATCTTTTGAGAATGACTCTTTAAATATTCTTAGCCTAATTTTATGAACTCTTTTGGCAATCGCATTACTAGCAATTGAACCTCGCTTATATGTACGTCTAGTATGAAGTGATATCTTGTTGTCTCAGACCTCCGAACTTTTGATCCTGGTTGGGAAAATTTCTATCCTAATTGTTGTACTTATTATCCTTCAATTGTGGCACTCCTTTATTAACAATGTATTACCCGAGTCTAAGAACATATCAACCATTTTATTCTAACAAAGTCTAGCAATCCCATTAAGTAGCCGTTTCTTATTCTCCCGGGAGTCGGGCTGTTACACATTGTAACACTTTGTGCCTCTGACGTGATTTAATACCATCTTAAGTTGATACATTTTCTTATTTAACGAAGGAATATGAAAAATGCTTTTTATGGCAAAATCTTTTTCTCGATTTATCTATTTAACTACGTTAATTTAAATTTGATCTATTTTTTAATTGCTATTGTAATCACAATTGTAAAATCGAAAAGCTAATACAACGATTTAAAATAACAATTGAAAATTTTAATTAAGAAATTTTTGTTGTTAATTATGATACTAATCATTAATTATATTTCTCATATCAATGTATATATAATATTATATAGATTTTTTAATGGATCGAATTTAATTCAAGGTGAAAATTGAATATTGGTGGTATTTTAGGAAAATTTATTTTCTTATGACAGAGTAGTTAATTAATTTGAATGAGTGTGAATAAAAAAATTTAATATTTTGGAGGACAAATTATTTAGCAGATGTTTATGAATAATGGCTACATGAAAGATAAGCTAGTCTGTTTTATATTTCAAATAATCATATATTAGGTATTAAAAGAAACATACAATCATTATTGAAAGAATCACACTTGATATATATGATTCGATTTATATGCGAAATACATAAAATTGGTCTATGTATACATATATATATATATATATATATATAATGTTTATTTAGATATTTTAATGGATGGAGTTTGATTAGAGGTGGAGACTTATTAGAGATTTAGAAAAAATAAAAATAGATTTTTTAATGGATGGAGTTTATAATGTAAAAATTGATTAGAAATGTATAAATAAATAAGAATGAATGAGAATTGAGGAACATTAGAATGAAGTGATTATACGATGCCACGTAGGATATGATTTATTTTGCTATAATGTAAAAAATGATTAGAAATATATAAATAAATAGGAATGAATGAGAATTGAGGAAAATTAGAATGGAGTGATTATACGATGCCACATAGAACAAGATTTATTTTGGTATAATATATATGATGATGTGGTATATAGAATCAGAGCTTAATAATGATTTTTTTTATAAATCACATAAATAAATAAATAAAAATTAAAAATCAAACGACAATGGACTCAAACATAGGACATCAGTCCTTGCACATTAACTAATATTATTCCCGTGCGATGCACGATGATACCTATTTAATTAAAATAGTAAAAGAAATTAGTCCATCCGTCTTATCTTTTTGTATCCACTTTTAGTAGTAAATACTACTAAAAGTGGATACAAAAAGCTATTTACTACTAAAAGTGGATACAAAAAGTTGGAACGGAGGGAGTATATTTTTAGAATATTATATTTAAAAAATAAAATTATATAAATTACTTATATTTTTAAATAAAATAGCTCTAATAAAGGATAGCAGCATTAAAATGAAGATGAAACCATTTTATAGTTTGAGGCTTATCAAATAATTGACTAAGATCTTGACGAAACCTTTTTATCTAATGATTATTATTATCTATTTAAAATTTCCATCAAAATATATAGATATTTTTCTTTCAAATTTTCTATTAGTCTTGAAAGAGTTTTTGGAACTTTTAATTACTTTTTACTTATTTGGATTTCACAACATTTTTTTTTGAGGCGTTAATTGACTGTAAATCCACAAATTATTAGTGAATTTTGGTTTGCATTTCATTAAATTGCATAAACATTAAAAAGAAATGCAAATCATATTTTTTTGTTTGTATTAGCATATCATTTAAATTTACTGAAATTGCATACATTTTATTTTGAAAAAATTATGAAAATGTGATAAATTATATCAATAGAAAAAATTATAACAAACAAATATCTGTATAATCTAGAGTAGACGAAATGAATAAAAAAAATTATATCCATAAATAGTAAGGTGATTTTTGACTGGAAAATATAAATTACTATTTTTGAAAGTGGTCGTGCTTATATATATAATATAGAAAATTATCTATATAGTTTCTAAAAATTACAATAAAAAAAAATTAATTCTAAAAATAGTAAAGTGATTTTGGCGGGAAAATATAACTTAGTATTTATGTTAATGGTTGAGCTTTTATATATATATAGATATAGATAGATATATGCTAGTCACAAATAAGTATTACTATTATTGTCGAACTATATGAAAATAAACTTGTTACATAGATAGAAGTGTGAGTGCGCACACACACACACACACACACACACACACAGACATCAGCATAAACCTTGAGCTTGAGGTGAAATGTCTTCATGTAGTAATAACACTAACCAAAAAGTCCGAGTAACAACAGAAAATGGCTCATTTGGACAGATAACAATTGTTTAAATAGAGAGGCAAAAAGCGCCCCTTTTACTTGGGAGATGCTACATACGACTATTTCGTGAAATCAGACTCATACCGTTTTACTCTCGAAGTGGTTCCAGTATCAGCCAAACTCGCACCGTAGAACGTGCAGTACGTTGAGCCTTTCGAGTCCAATACCACTTACCCTTCCTGCATCTCCTTAGTAAAGTCTTACAGGAACAGCAACATATCACAGAGCCGAAGATGGAAGGTGAAAAGGGACCTCGTCAAAATTTTAAGCCACGAACATCTGAGTGAGATCATATCGATGTACGAGGAGCTGACTGTTTAATCTTACAGCTCACTCGATGTAAAACTTCTTTTGTATTGTAGGAACCGGTTTTCCAGATGACTGTTTAATCTCACAGCTCAGGTCAACTTCCATCAACCGGTGATTTACCTTGGAGCGAGTCATTGAGAAATGAATTTTCAACTCGTCACCAGATTGAACATTACGAGGAGGATGCAGTAGGAACACCTGCAGTAATGCAAAGGTAGTGTTAATTCCACAAATGTGAGTGAACAATATCCAAGGATTCAGAAAAGAATTATCACATTTACTTGAACTTTACAGGTAAGAAAACAACTGAACAAAGTGAATTAACATATCACTTTCCACCGTATTTGCTTGAATCTTCAACGTATCATGCAAGATTATTAAATTAATCAGAGCAGAAGGTCAACCTAGATCAGATGCCTAGGGGGGCATTTACTTTGAGTGATTGGATGAATAGATAAACCCTTAGGGGCGTTTGAAGGATAAGATGGTCAAACATTTTCAAAATTAATTAATCCATCAAAGTAAATTGTATATTAGCACCTAAAAGCTTACTGACAATAACTAAGTTAATTCTTGGCACATTTATTTTACAAGACGAGGAAGAAATTAACTGCTACCAACCTGCTGGCCCCAATGCGTGCCAAGATCTTCATCTGGGGCAGTTGTCAACTCAATCTCCTTTTGAGCAGGACTCTTATCGCTACCCTATGTAAACAATTGAACCAGGAAAAATTACTCAAAAGTGTTATACTACACCAATGCTTAAAATCAGTAATATCAAAACTCACTCGAAAATGGACATCAAACCATCCACCAAAGCCGCATAATCTTGCATTTTCTTCTGTGATGGATGAAGAAATACTTGCACGAACGTCACGTATATCATCAACAGTAACTGTCAAGCAGTCAATCTCCTTGATAATCACAGGTGTACCAATAATTTGGTTTGGATGAAGGTTGTTCCAGAGTGATGTCTAGAAAATTTGATTGCAGTAAACATTAGTCGCATAAGGAGACTTTGCAGAAAATAATCATATATAGTATAGATTCAAACTAAATAAATGTGATTCAGAATAAAGACCGCATGCCAAAGATGACAAGAACTCAAACAAAAAAAAGTTATACAATAGCAGAACAAAATATGTTGAAAATTCAAACAGGACAAACAAGAACTATTAATAATTGCAAATTCAAAACCAAGCGATAAAAATGTAAACAATATTGAACCCAAAAGATTGCTTGCTATTAATACAATGGGGGATGCTAGCAGAACTAGTAGTACGTACAACAGTCAACATATTCTAATGTTTACATACTAAAAAAAATGATGGAAATGTAAACAAAGATCATATTGAACCCAAAAAACTGCTTACTGCAGAACATTGTGTCAAAGCTCAACAGTTTTATAAATAAAACAAAAAAGGGTGAAGATTGCAGGAAAGGGACCATGTCTCATAAACTACTGTTTCTACTAGTCTTTCTGGTGTTTTGTTTACTTTTCCATCTTCACCAGCCTCAAAACCAACTATTGTTCTCTTTACTACTTTACCACCTAGCACTATCATGCTGGAACTTTGAATATGTGATTTTAAAGGTTCTTTGGGGTTAGATTAAAATGATTTATAAATTATGACACCAACCTGCAAATAATATTTCTTTTGTTCTTCATCAAATGGTTTTGTTAGTGCACTCATGTCTACGCCATAAAAAGCTTCCGTCTCCTTAATAAAACCAGACCAATCCGCCATTGATCCATCATAATCTCTCATTTTCTGATCAACCAACCCTGACCTGATAGGTGACATCCAGATTCGGGCATGGCTGGGATACCTGTGAGATTGGAGCTTGGTATCAATAACTGGCAATATCATCAAACATTAAAGTAACTAAATCAGCAATTTAACATTTTATTAATGGAATGATCAACTCGCAGATGTATTGGTAATCACATGTAAACAACACTGGAATATTATCTAAGATACTAGGTGCTCTAGCATAAATGGAAACTAAATATTCCTGTTACTTCTTTAAACCCCTACAAATTTAAGTAATTGCTCTCGAGCCCATCAAGGGAGAAGTTGAGAGAAATATTGATGTTTGGCGGAGGTAGCCCTGATCTTGGCAATGAGTAAAGCGTGTAGGAAACCCCTAGATGTGTTGGTAAGGTCGGTAAAGATTTCCAAGAAAAAGAGATTGTTAGACAACAATGCTATGGGCATCAGTTGTATCCTTGCAATCACGGTGGTTCTGGATATGTTCATCTTAATAGAATGTACAGTAGTTCCGCCCTGCCCAGGTCTGACAAAGAACCAAATGTTTAGAGCTATCATTTGAGAACCCCAAGAAATTCAGAGTATGAAGCAGGCATTCTCAAATACATCAGAACTTGTGGTCTCACTTTAGAGCTGTGGAGACAGGAGCAAGACCTACTCGGGGATAATCAAGTGGTCTTGTGTTAAAATCAAAATATGCAGAATTCACATATCCAAAGAGCAGTTTCCACCATTAGAATAATATAGACTCAGAATATAGGGAAATATAATACAGTTGTCGTATCTCTTTTCATATTTGGAGTAATCACATTGAAGCTTAACAACAGAATGCAAGCTGCTAACTAGATATCTAAATGATTTTTGCATGAATAACAGGAAAGGCAAGAAGCAAAAGAGTGCAAATTTACTCATCAAGAAAGAGTACTAACATGACACCATCGGGCTTCAACCAGCGATCCCGCGCACAGAGTACTGAGTCCAACATTGATTCACGTAAAAGAAAGTATCCCATCCATTCTGAAATTATTACATCAACTACACACAGAACATAAGAAATTTTCTCAGAAGCAGAAAAAAGATGCAAAATTCATTTGTGAATTAGAGAAAAAGGCAAAAAAAAAATAGTGATGATTATGAATAAGCAGGAAACCTTTTTCCGGTAGGACAATGTCCTCCATCGATCCCTCAATCACTTCAACTACATCCTGGAGCTTGTTAGCTTTGATAAGTTCACGCGCATGTTCCGACATCTTTGTGGCTTCTACTGCGTAGACTTTCCTTGCACCAGCTTGTGCAGACCAAATAGCCAGAATTCCGCTCCCCGTTCCTACATCCAACACAACCTAGTCCGTGTGCAAACAAACTCAGTCCATAACCTCTCAAATTTCCATCAGAATAATAATGAAACAGAGAGATTGCAATAAGTATATTTACATTTTATGTAGTCCTTGTGCATTCTTCTTCACATGCATACAAGAACTTAACTTTTCCTCAAAATCTATCCACGTGCTAATTTTTCTCCATTATAGATAACAATGCCAATTAACAATATACAAAGATACAAATAGTGCACCTCTCTGCATAAATTCAGGAAACTTTAAAGCATCAACCGGAATTGCTATCAATTTGCAGTACTAAAACCTCACCACATACAGCTCATCTCATGCAAACAATATTTAAAAAAAAAAAAAAACGAGCTATATGAAGCAAAATTTCGACGAAAAATATCAAAACAGCATTTCCGAACATAAATAAAAGCAAGAAAACATAGAGATTTCAACATCCTTAGGAAAAAATGTATACCTTCCCCTTAAAATGGTGCTTGTTCTCGAAAACGGCGTTGTAGTAGGCGTCCATCCGAACGCGGTCGCAGAGCATCTCTTTCTGGTGGTAGAGGAAGCCATATGTGCAGAAATAGTTGGCAAAATCCACGCCCTTGTCTACGACGCCGTTCGCGGCGGCGCTGCTTCCCATTTTTAATTTACGCGGTAGCGCTGTCTGCGGATTGGTATCGAGGGAGAAAGTGCGAACACAAAAATCGGTTCTTGCACTAGGGCACATGTCAAAACAGTGCCTATTTATAGGTGAGCTCTTTGGACCGTTGCATCAAAACCGATCCGGTTCAGTTCATAGATCAGACTTGGCCCGGTTAGGTCTTGTTTCAATGAAAGTGAAATTAATGTTCTTGAGATATGTGTTTGTGAGGATTTAGTGGTAAAGTGGTTTAAGATTCGAATTCATCGTTATATGATCCTTCGAAAATTTATGTATTCAATTAAAACATAAGTTAAAACATAAGTTCGATGCGAATTAGAGGCAATATCCTATTCCAATCAAAATCATACTCTTTAATCTTTACGTTTATGCAAAAAAAAAAATTAAGAGAGAGTGATACGAATTTAAAAAAAAAAAGTTGTTCAGTTTATTAAAAACGGCAAAAATATGTTATAGTAATAGTCCTAAAATAGAAAAGAAATTTTTTTATGGATGTTCCAAAAAGAAAAAATATGAAGTTCTTTCATGGATGAAAATAATATAATTTGAGAATTATAGTCGTACGAATAAAATTACGTATAAAAATAGTAACATTTCGTCCAAAATATCTTTATAGTCGCAAAATATGCGTAGCAATGTATTTGAACTATTACACACTTTTCCAGTTTTCCTATTAGGACATCCACACCCAAGAGCTCTGGTCCATAATCCTTAAGAGTCATTTCCCCACATTGAGGCTCTCTATTTTCGGGCTCTTTAATTTTATTTTTTTATTTTACCTTTATTTTAAATGTATTTATAAATTAAACTAAATATTAAATTTAACAACAAAAATTTCATTAAAATTAAATCCTACATCAATTAAAAATAAAAGTCACAATAATAAAAATTTACCATCCTCGTTGACGATGAATTTCTGCAATCAAATTTTGGTGAAATGTCAACTCTATTGAATTCATTATCGACATATCCTTGCTCATAAAGATGAAGTTGGCGAGGTCCCGTTGCATCTAGCTGAAAACATCCATGTCTTTAACCATGTTTGCATGATCGCGCCGGCTCTTTCGACTTGCTCCCCTTCGACCAAGGACTCAACCTTCTTCTCTTTTTCATTGTCTCTTTTCGCCGCCTTTTGGACTCTAAACCTTGTTGTAATGCTCAACTTGTATGAAGTTATTGTGTAAGCTCCATCGAAGCCCTTTGAACGCTTGGTGAAGTGGACATCTTCGCTGGTGGTAATGGCGGATATAGAGTGGGACAGTGGGGGTACGGTTATATCCCCCAAATGTTATTTATTTTTAGTAGTATTATATATGTATTCAAATATTGTTTAATTTATTTTAGTATCCCCAACGAGTTGAGCAGCCATTTCTTATATGATTATATTTTATTTGGGCTTCGAGCCCAAGTTAGTTAATGGGATGCAAAGGAAACTTGCGCCGATGGGCCCTGAGCTTAAATTATGGGAAAAGAGAGAGTTCGGGCATGTGAAGAAAAGGTGTGCAAAGATGCGAGAGGATTTGGCGGATTTGCAGAAACCTCATAGAGATCCTTTTACAAAAGAGCAGCAAAAGAATCTTGAGAATGAGCTTAATAATATGCTCAAGAAGGAAGAGATTAACTGGAAACAAAGATCAAGGGTCGAGTGGATAGCCGAAGGTGACAGAAATACGGGTTTTTTTCACATAGTTGCAGAGGGCCGAAAAAAGAGAAATCATATCCGTGAAGTAAAAAGAGCTGATGACACAGTGACAAGAAAAAACAATGAGATGGATGAGGTGTTCAGAGATCATTTTCAGTCACTCTTCAAGGCCGGAGAAGTCCATAACCCTGCTGAGGTGCTCCATTCCGTTGAACCCGTGGTCAACGAAGATATGAATGAAATTTTAACTGCCACCTATACCCAGGAGGAAATCGTTCAGGCTCTCAAACAAATGCCCCCCCAGGGCCCCTGGGCCTGACGGTATGCCGATTATTTTCTATTCTTCTTGTTGGTCTACGGTGAAACATGATGTTATTCCTATGGTTCTTAGTGTCCTTAATAATGGTGCTTGCCCTCGTCCGATAAACTCCTCTTTCATTTGTCTCATCCAAAAAAAAAAGAAATGCTCTATCCCGGCTGATTTTCGCCCTATTAGTTTATGCAATGTCATCTATAAAATTGTTTCTAAAGTCATAGCGAATAGGTTAAAGCTTGTGTTGCCTTCCATTGTCAATGAGAGTCAGTCTGCTTTTGTTCCAGGTCGTCATATTACGGATAATGCTCTACTTGCTTTCGAAAATTTTCCATATGATGAAACTTAACAAAGCAAAGACTTATGGTGTTTTCGCTTTCAAGCTTGATATGGCAAAAGCTTACGATAGGGTTGAGTGAGAGTCTATGATGCATCGGTTGGGGTTTCATTTTTCGGTGGTTGATTTGATTATGAGGTGTCTCTATTGTTTCTTTTCGTGTTTTGGTTAACGGTTTTCCAGGTGATCAGTTTGAGCCGAGGCGTGGTCTAAGACAGGGCGATCCCCTATCACCATTTCTTTTTCTTCTCTGTGCTGAAGCTCTTTCTGGATTGCTTAGACAGGCTGAAACTCAAAGTTTGGTTCATGGTGCTAGGCTCTGTCGTACGGCACCCAAAGTTAGTCACTTACTCTTTGTCGATGATTGCATAATTTTTGGCAGAGCTAACAAGGCTGAAGTTGGGGTGATTCGAGACATTATTGGCTGCTATGAAGGGGTTTCTAGCCAAAAGGTTAACTTTGAGAAATCTTCAATCTCTTTCAGTGGAGGTGTGGGAGAGGGTTTAAGGCGCAAGCTGGCGGGGCTGTTGGAAGTGCCGTGTGCAACACAAGGGGGTAAATATTTGGGGATCTCGAGCTCGGTGGCGCGGTTAATGGCAGAGATCTTCCACAAATGTTGGTGGATCGGACTCGTAAAAAGTCCAACGATTGGAAGAGAAGGTTCTTGTCAAGAGCGGGAAAGGTTGTTCTTATTAAAGCGGTTCTTCAAGCTATTTCGTCGTATCTTATGAGCTGTTTTGTGATTCCGGAGCAGATTTGTCAAAATTTAAATAGTACTGTGGCACGGTTCTTTTGGGGCCAAAAAAATGATGAACGACATATCCATTGGAGGAGTTGGAAGAGGTTGTGCACGGCAAAACATGAAAGGGGACTCGGATTTAGGGACCTGAGCCTGTTAAATCGTGCTTTATTGGCTAAACAAGTATGGCATATCGCCCAAAATGATTTATCACTATTAGCCCGCTCTCTTAAAGCAAGGTACTTCCCCCGGACAGACATTCTTCTAGCTAGTAAAGCCCATAATCCATCATATACTTGGACAAGCTTGCTAGCAGGTAAGGATCTTTTGGCTGAGAGGGTGGCATGGAAGCTGGGCGATGGGTCTCGTATCCGTATTGGTAGAGATGTGTGGCTGTCGGATAAGGAAGGCAATTTTCATGCAGCGAGGGTCAGGGATAACCACAGAAACACGAAGGTGTCCGAGCTTCTTTTGGAGGATGGTGAGACGTGGGATTTTGCTAAGGTGGCTGAGCTTCTACCTCCTTCGGAATTATGAAAGTTCACTTCACATTTTTCGGAGACTTCAACTGAGAGGGATAAGTTCTTTTGGCCTCATAAAGAAGGAAATGAAGATGTTGAAGAAGGAAATGAAGATGTTGATCGTCTTGCGAAATTTGCTTTATGTAATTGTTTGGAACCGTCTTCTGTTGACGAGCTTTCCTCTTTGTTGAACTATGTTTCTCGCTAGTAGTGATATTTCTTCTTTCCCTGAAAAAAAGTTAAAAACTAAAAACGACTGCTACATAGGTTAACAAATAAAAGTAAAAAAAAAATTACAAAGACTTCATTAAAGAGAAAAGGTTGAATTTTCAAGATAGAGTCGGAGAAAGAATTGTCACTGCCCACTGGATGCATTACGCAACAGCTTAAAAAACTAGTGTGTGAAATTGTGTGAGAGTTTTGGAGTTAATAAAAAGATTTTATTAGTTTTAAATTTATTGGATGATAAATAAGATAGTTATGTATTTTTTTTTTTGGGGGGGGGGTGTTAATTGCCTCTAAATACATAAACTTTGGGCAATTTCTGTTTTTTTTTTCCCACAAACTATGAACTTCCCATTAAAAAACATCAACTATCATTTTTTTCTCAATTTTCCCACGAATTTAAGCGCATTTTCGGTCAAAATCAAACACACGTGAAGCCGGATTTTGCCGACGTGGACACGCCAGTAATTACTAAAACGGCGTAGTATATTATCCCATAGAAACGACGCCATTTCTTGTGCGTTTTTCCTGAAATAAAATTACGGTTAATCTCTCAAACCATCCATTACAAAATCCTACTCTAATATGCCGTTTATTGCAATAATTGAATAAAATATATTGGACATTTGGGTAAGTTGAAGATTTCACAGGTGTTGATGGGGCGTAATTCATCAAGCGGTTGGGACAGAAATTCGCAGAAGATGTGTAAGTGTTCAATCGTTGATCACCAAGCTTGAACTCTCATCTTCGACTAACTAATGCCAATGGAACATAAATCATCGTGAAATCTCCTTTCCTCTGTGATTTCACGCTTTGAGGAACCGTTACATATTCTGCAGGTTTAAAACTTACAAGACAGACGAAACGATGCTGTCTAATCTTATGCGGTAGAGACTGAACACGTCGATGCACGTTTTAAGTGACTTTCGCCATGTTGGATAATTTCGGTATCAATTTTGGTCGGAAATGCGCTTCATGAGAAATTGGAAAAAATTGATAGTTGATGGTTTTTAATAGGAAGTTCAAAGTTTGTGGGGAAAAACGAAAATGAACCAAAGTTTATGAATTTATAAACAATTAACCATTATTTTTTCTTATTTGAACAATGTTTTGGAATGTACTATTTTTAACATTAAAGTATCTTTTACATTTAAGTTTATGAGATTATTTTTTTGCACCCTCAATTTAAAAATCATGAGTTCACCACTTAGTGGATGCATATCTTTGATACTCGTGTATAATCCGCTAAACGTGAGGATATTTGGACAAAGACCTTTAGTATTTTAAAATATGTAGGTATTGAGCTTTTTGTCACTTCGGTCTAATATGGCGTGATTTTTATCCATTGAACGTAATCTAAATGAAAGTGCATGAAATCATCCACTGATCCTCATCAAATTATCAAATAGTGAAATTATACTAATAATTTTATTATTCTTTTAAATTGAAAGTTATAATGAGTAGAATGAAGGGGTGTATTAGTTCAAGACTTTAATAGATTTCTACTGACTTTTAAAATCTGAGTGTATTCGTTCAAGACTTTTAAAAGTCTATGAAAATCCGGGTGTATTCGTTCAAGACTTTTAAAAGTCCATAAAAATCTGGGTGTATTTGTTCAAGACTTTTAAAACTCTATGAAAATCTGGGTGTATTTAAAAATCTACGGATTTTAACATTGGACTGATTTCCATGGATTTCATTCAAAAAATAGGAATGAACAAATCCAAGCTTGGACCACGAGAATTCGAAAATCATGAAATGCCAGCGCCGGCGGGGATCCAGCGGCCGCGGCTCGAAGAAGCCAGCGCCGGCTGGATCCCAACGCCCGCGGATAGCAGGATGAAGAAGGCAATCCCGGCCACACCACGAGGCAATCCCGGCCACGCATGAGGGGCCTGCAATGTGATGAAAATCGATTAAACTGTTGGTCCATTAGGATGATAATGCACAGTGGGGAACTTTTTTACGCGACTAAATTATATAAGATGCACTCAATCAGCTATTACATGAGAAATAGCATGTCAATTTAGAAATATTTCATCAAAAACAATATACATCACTGTTGTCCATGACATAATTGGCAATTTGGGCAACTTTTCGTCGGGTTGCTTTTCCACTGGATTTCTTGTGGATCAACTGCACCAGACGCACTCCTAATTTTAGTAGCAATTCTGTTTGAGTCAACCAGCACGATTGCCTGCATGTCTCGAAAAAAATGTCGTAATCATCAACTGTCCAAGCAAGACAGTGCTACACGATTCTCCAAACAATTGGAGAGACATTGACAGCACAAGAAAAAAATGGAAATATAAAAATACAGCACCGAGAGGCCAAAACAAACTAAGCAAAAAGGTTCCGCAACCGCTGAATATTGGAATTTTAACTAGCCAGCGGTCGCTGGGCTTCAGCGATCGCTGGTTCTCCAACGTTCGCGTGAACCCAGTGCTCGCGGGGCCTGCAGCGCTCACGTGCTTGCAACGACCGCTGGCTCTGTGGATTTCAACTCCGAAAAAATCACGATAAATTCTTGGTAATTCATTACAAATCCGACCAAGAATTCATTCAAAATCATGAAGAATCCGCGTGAATTCTATAGATTTTTAAAATCCACGGATATTAAAAATCTACATAAGTCTTGAACTAATACACCCCCCGAAGATTACGCATTGTTAGCTATTTGTTTATAGGGTAAATATCATGAAAACCCATGAAGTATACCCTTTTTATCAAAAATACCCTGAAACTTTCAAAATGTTCTCTAAACTCTCAAACTATCAGGTTTTTATCAAATATATCCTGCATTTATTTTTCGGTCACCAAAAACATGATGTGGCTCGCCGGATGCCACAATGTAATTTATATTCTATTTTTTTTTTAAATGCAATGGCAAAAATGATGTCGTTTCATACTATATCATTTTAAAAAAATTCACTCTGAAATTAAAATTCACTTCTATCGTGTTTGAAATTCACTCTAATAATCTAGAATTAGGGATAAACACGATAGAATATGGTACGAAACGAAGTCGTTTTTGCCATGTCATTTAAAAAAAATAGAATATAAATTATATTGTGGCATCCGGCGAGCCACATCACGTTTCCGGTGACCAAAAAATAGATGCAAGATATATTTGATTAAAACCTGATAGTTTGAGGATTTAGAAAATATTTCAAAAGTTTCAGAATATTTTTGATAAAATAGGTATAGTTCAGAGGTTTTTATGATATTTACCCTTGTTTTTATGATGTAAAATGGTAACGGAGTACGATAATTAATTGGTATCTACTATCTAGTGTTTACTACTGATAGACTGATGGGGGCTCAACTTTAATATAAGGGCCCAATAATTTTGGGTCATTTTAGTATACATTGCTATTGGGCTTGACATTGAATTCATACTTTGTAGATCATCTCATCTGTTTGCGGTGGAGCCCAAAATTTTTATAGATAAGTTATGATTATTTAAGACAATCAGTTTTTGATTAGTGAAGGTGAGTGTGAGATAGATATTTATTCCATTCGATTCTTATCAATGTTTTCATTCTCTAATGCATTCCTATACACTACTCCATATAATAGCAAGACATTGAAAACTTATTGAACATTTTATAGTATCTGCATTCTTGAAATTGATTGGGTCGATCCTCCAATCATCACCATTGTCCATCAATTATAATCTACTACAATTTTGTATATTGGTAACTACATAACAAACGCTAATTCATTATCATTTGCTCAAATGAAACTTAAAATTGCATCACGATTTATATTTATATAAAACAATAAGTACTCCTAAGTACTCCTATATTAACTATACAGGGTAATTTACTTCGACACTTAGCTAAAATTCTGCAGTGTTGTCCACTTCTTGTTTTGACGAATAAACAAATAAATTAAAATAGCCTGTCACACGGAATTGAACCTAAGAGCTATGACCTCAAATATTAATTACTAAATCAATACTTGCATATAAAGTAATAAACGCATAAAATATTTTTGCTAGATTTGATATTTGATTTGAAATTTTGATATTTATATTTAAAATTATTCGATTCGTATTCGATTAGAAATATTCAATTCGATTAGTATTCAAATACAAATATGAAAAAATAATATTTGATTCGATATTCGTAAAAATACGATTTGATATTTAAAAATTTAAATATATATATAGCGTGTGGTTATAGTGAGAATTACAATTTCATAAGAACGTGAGAACCATTAAAATTACTACTACATTTGTTGTAAAAATAATGCATTTGCTGCTAAATTTACTGCACTCGAAAAAAAAATCGAAATTTTGCTCCTTTTAGAATTCAAACTCAAATGCTAAATTCATCCACCAAAATGGTGCATCCACCATAGATCTTAATGATCGAAAAGCTGAAAAATAATTATATACACTATACACCTACTCATGAAAAAAAAACTACTCCCTCCGCCTCAGCTATCTTGATTCGTATTCCTTTTTGAGTCATCCCAACTATCTTGATATTTTTCACCTACCACACTTAACACACTAAGGGCCTGTTTGATATGGGTATAAAAGCAGGATAAGTTAAATTAATATGGATTTATGTAGTGTTTGATATTATGTGTTACTAATATGGTCAACTCCAGGTTTATCCCAAGACCCTAGCTTATTTTGTGGGATTAACCCACACTAATTATCCCACCTCCCCCATGAGATTAACCCACACTAATTATTCCACCCCTTCCATAGGCTACTAATTTAGGTATTTGATATGTTAATCCAACCTATTTCAATGGATACCAAACACTTTTTGGGATTAATTACCAATGATATCAAACACCCATCTGAGATTAGAAATCATGACTAATCCACACTAAATTATCAGGATAATTTATATCCTGATTAATCCAATACTGAAAATCAAACGGGCCCTAAATATTACTCTCTCCGTCTCACAAAAACATGAACAATTTGTCATTTTGGGGTGTCTCGCAAAAACATAAATATTTTCATTTTTGTACACTATCCCCTTATTTTTTATCCCTCATTTTTATACTTATTCACAAAAAAAATTTATCATGACCCACCACTATTTTTCCTCACAATAACTCAACTAACATTTCTTTATACTCGAATCACTTCCAATTATTTATGTTTTTGTGATACGGAGGAAGTAATTTCTTAAATTTTGTGTTCATAAATTTTATTTCAAGATAATAGAAGCGAGGAAGTAATTAATAAAATTGTTTTCCACTCACAAATGTTGGATAATGCACATGTAAATATGAGGATAATATACCGAAATTCACTTACATATACTATATTAATTAGAAAGGGAGTTTCCAATTTGAAATCAATTTCAAAATTGAGTGGCAATTTTGTAGTTATAATAAAATTGAAGGTTTATGTTTAAATTATATATTTTTCTTTTTATTTTAATTTTCTTTAACTTCTTATTTGTTGTTACATTTCTTTCCAATATTGTGAAATTCGATTAATTATAAAATATTTAATATGCATATCAAATTAAAGATCACGATAAGAGCTTTAATATGATATATTTTATGAAAATATTTGATTTTAAATATAAAAAATATTTTTTTTAAAATATTGAGATTTTATAAATTTCTCTCTCCTCTCTCATCATTTTTAAATAAATATACTTTTAATTCTTTTTTAATTAGTATTTTATTTTTAATTTTTTTAACTTTTTTTTTGTTTTTCATAATGTCAAATTTATAATTGTGAATTTTTTTTATTTTTTCAATATTCAATTCAAATATATTTACTTAAAATTAAATTTTTATTATATTTATAAGTATAATAATTGAATTAGTCTTAATTTTATATAAATATAAAAATTAAAAATATTTTCTCATGCATTGTACGGGATGCAAATGCTAGTTAATGGAGTATTATGTAACAAAAAAGAATGTTTCAATATTCAATTCAAATATATTTAATTAAATTTAATTTTTTATTAAATTTATAAGTATAATAATTGGATTAGTCTTAATTTTATATAAATAAAAAATTAAAAATATTCTCCCACGCATTGTACAAGATACAAATGCTAGTTAGTATTATGTAACAGAAAAGAATGTTTCAATTGAGACATGGTCTCAATTCAACGTTGGCAACATAAAATTAGTTGCAGCCTTCTCCAATTTTCATCTACAAAGGTAATGGATTATAAGTACTCCATTATTATTATCGTTATTTCATTTATTATTATTATTATTATTATTATTATTATTATTATTATTATTATTATTATTATTATTATAAAAGGTACTCTCTCCATTTATGAAAAGTACAATACTTTTGCAATTTTTGATGTCCATAAAAAATATGGCACTTTCATTTTTAGAACATGATTCCACATCTTTTCCTTATTATTTATTCTTACAAATACTTCATTTACAAAAAAAATCACTCTTAATTCAAACTCAACAACTCATTTCATACAATAGTGAGACCATTTCTCCACTGCATAAAAATCACCACTTATTTTATTAGAACTTGTTCTCACCAAAATTGTCATATTTTTAGTGGACACAAAGAATAATAATTATCTCGTCAAAAGGTGTAGGTCTTCCCACTTTTAACCAATTTACATCTTCTTTCTAATTTTCATGCCCAAAAATTTTAGAACAATATTAATGGAACGGTGAGAGTAAGTAATTAGAGCATCTCCATTCTCCATTAGAGAGCCTCCTTGGGTCCTCTATAGAGGTGGTCCCTACGTTGGAGTCCCCCCCCCCCCTCTGCAATGTGGGTTCTGGCTCTATAAATTTCATTTTTATTTTGTTTAAGATAATGCATTTCAAGATTAAAATATATATATCGAATTTTGTATTAAATCTCGCATCGAAAAGTACAGGTTTATCTACAAAGTGGAGTGCACTATAATAAGAGAAATTACATTAATTTAATTTTGTATTAAATCTCACATCGAAAAGTGTAGGCTTCTCTGCAATATGAAGTGCACTATAAAAAGAGAAGCTGCATTTAATTAAAATTAAAATTATTTTTTAAATATTTTTAAGATTGAAATTAAAAAATGATTTTTTTAAGTGCATGTGTCTAGCACTTTCGGCTTCGAGCCTGACTCTTTCCATCAAGCTTGGCTTTGAGCCCTCCACGCGGCATTGGGACGGAGTTGGCTGGAGCGCGGCTCGAGCCCATTCTGTGATTCCCATCGAAAATGCTCTTAGTCAACTAATGGTGATAGGCCATATCTATATCTATATATATATATGAAACACCAGTTTTTGTTCCCGTCAATTTTTCTCTTTCCTTCTACCATGCATTTTTTTTCGCATTTTTCACTTTTTCTCTCTCCTCTATGTATCACACATTTTATACTATTTTTTCCATACAATTCTCTCTCTCTCTCTTCTATTCTATCTTTCATATTTTAGTGATTTTAAAAAAAATGATATATGAAAAGATATTAAATATGCATCTTAAATTAAAGATAATGACAAGATCTTTAATTTGGTAGAAGAATCATAAAATATGAATTTGAAACAAATAAATTATTGTAGTTAAAATTTTTATGGTAATTATTTTCCTCTCTCCTCTTTCTTTTTCTCTATTATTTTATTGTTTTATCTTTTATTTTTTTGCTTTATTATTATTGTTGTTGTTATTCGTAATTGTTTTATCTTAATTTAATAATTGTTGTTATTATATTTTTTTTTCTCTCTCTACTAGAAAATTTATCTCTTATTTTTCCTCTTTTGATGAAAAATTAATTTAGAATGAATAAGTTATGATAATTTAAAATATATTTTATTCTTTCCTCTCTATTTTAATGAGTGTTAGTTTTCTCTTTAATGACATGTTTACTTATTTTTATTATATTAATTTAAGTTATTTTTCAATTTTTTGTATTTTTAGATAAAAATAAGTAAATATCATGTGTTTGTGTTTACATATATATAGATTTTTTTGTATTATTTTTAATATAACTTTGTAGATGAAATTAGTATATATATTAAAAAATATAATTTTAAATATTTTTTTATATTTGTGAATTACTTATTTATTTATTTACTATGATGCATCATACTTTATAATTATAATAATGTATGATGCTAATTTTCATTATCAAATAATTATTAATTATTTAATAACTATAATTATCATTACACTTTATACAAAGTTGAAAATTTACATTTTCAAATCCAAGATTTTATTGAGTCATTAATGTCGTTTAATAACGATGTACATGATTTTATTGAGTAATTAATGTCGTTTAATTTCGATACTCGCCGTGCATCGCACGGGAGATCGTTCTAGTTAGTTATTATTTCAATGTTTACGCAAATTAACGAAAACGTTCCAACATAAGTATAATTGTCAAAATGTAATTAACGTCTGAAAAAATCATGTTTGTGCTCCAAAAAATATTTCTGACGCCTAGAAAATAATGTGTCTAGCGCATGTGACATATCCGTCGCTCAAAAATATGATTTGAAAGTTTAGTGTCTTGATGGAGCGAATATGTGACATATCAGATGTGGCCTAAAAATATGATGTGGAAAGTCTCATTGTAATAAAAAGAAATAAAATCAAAAATTTAAAGCCCTTAAAAATAATGTCATTTTGCTTATATAATAAACATAGTGCTAATATATCAAAGTACCCACTTTCTTATAACAAAAATAAATTTTACCCACTCAAATTAAAACTTAAAATTTTACCCACTTTTTTGTTGAATGGACTAAATTACCCTTCTATATAAATGGGCAAACCCTAATTTCCTTTCATTCTCTCATTTCTCTCTCTCTCTTCTCTCTCTCTCTACCCGCTCTCTTCTCTCTCTCTCTCTCTCTCTGTAAATCAGCCGGCGATCCTCCTCCATGACCAACTGCGCTTCAACCTCGTCGCCAATCTCCAGCATAACAACTGCTGTTGTTGATTCAATTAAAATTAAAACCTAATTTCAATTCAATTAAAACCTAATTTTCGATTGTGAGAGAGAGGGAGAATTGGGGGAGAGTTGATTGTTGATGATGAGAGAGAGATGAGAATGATTGGGATGGAGACTTTAGTTGAATTCAATTTGAATTTAATCGAAAAAATATAAGTAACGAAGAAATTGATGAAAATCACGCAATTTTGTACAAATGTTCTTGAATTCACAACCAAGTTTATGAATTCACAACTGAATTATCGGCGTTGGTTGTGAATTCACAATTGAAATAGTGTTGGTTGTGAATTCAAGTTTTATCGGTTGTGAATTCACAACTTGAAATAGTGTGGGTTGTGAATTCACGCGAATTCACAACTAACACTATTTATAGTTGTGAATTCAAACTTTAAAACTTGAATTCACAACCAATACTTGTTATTAAGTTGTGAATTCGAGTTTTAAAGCTTGAATTCACAACCAAAATTTATTTTGGTTGTGAATTCACTGGTTGTGAATTCGTGGGTATTTGTAAAAAATTTATATGCAAGGGTAAAATGGTAAATGTGGGTATTTTTTTAAGTTTTTATATTAATGGGTAAAATTTATTTTTACTATATAAAAGTGGCTATTTTCAAAATCCACTCATAAACATATATGCATATATATAATCAAAGTTAATAAATCTACTTTATGCTACATGAGAGCTCCGACGAGACACATCGTCTTCTAGACGCTGAAAATGATTTTTAGAATACAAACGCGATTTTTTTGAAACGTTTCATCCTTTTTTACAATTATATTTACATTGAGACAATTTTTTTAACTCAACTTTGGGACAATAACTTTTATCTATATAAAACTATATACGTCGAATATTAGTATTGAACTAGATGGAAGTATGGAGTTCAATCTGTAATTTATTTACTAATTTAAGACCTTTTCTTAAAAAAAAGGTTTTTCGCTACTGAATAATGCATATTGCATACCATTTAAAAATACTTACTTTGATGAACTAATCTTTATTGAAGTAGCTAAGGCACTAGTACTTGAATTCGAGTAATGAGTTAGAATGGATCAGTTTGGCTATCCTAACTTCATATTATGTTTTCATATTAATAGCTAGCTTGTTTTGGATTGTTGCCTTTTTTATGTGGTTTTTTTTTTCTTTTGAATGTAGTCACTCTTGGCTACATCTTTTTATGTTTATGGTCAATTTTCTTTTGATTTTTCCGTGTTGTTTCTGTTGGGCGTTGTCACTTTTAGGCTCCGTTGTGTATGAGATACCGGTTGATGATTTATTTATAAGTTGGAGGTCTTTCTAACCCCTAACCCCTCACCCTCTGGATGTTCTTCTAAAAAAATCTGAGTAATGGATTTAAATTGGATCAAATAGAGACACGAAGTTCAGTTTGTATATTTTTTTTTACCAAGACTTAAATTCGAGTAATTTATTTATTTTGCTACTAATGCATTTATTATTTAAAAAATCTATTTTGAATTAAATAATCTTTGATGTAGCTAAGGTACTAGGGCTTAAATTCGAGTAATTAATTAATCTTTGTTTATTAATTAACTGAGTCGAACAAAAGAAGAGTGGTCATATCATAGTTTGACCATCGGTTTAAAATGTTGAGCCGTGCACTCTTCTCCATTAAGCGCTAATGTGATTTAGTATTATTTTTATTTATATTAATCATTATTTTAATTATTACTTAATTTTTATTTATAATTGTATTTTTTTTCTTAACTATTAATTTAATCCAAAACAATTTTAAAATAAATTATTGCATTCAAAACAACCGTCACTTTTATTTATAAAAACTTTCATTTTTCCATTAGCATGTAGTGAAGAAAAGCTCATTTAAGTTTTCGTTTTTAATGTTTGGGGATAAATACCTACTTATATAATTGACAATCATATTTCATAAAAAAAAATTAAATTAAATAATAGTAGAAGTTTTATCCTTTCTTCAATTACTAGATTTGCCGATTGTGCAATGCATGAAAGTAGTTATACTAAAATAAAATTTTTATATATATAATTAAAGGATTTTGATATGCTGAGCGACTAATGCAAGCGACTCCGTGAGCGCTAATCATAATTAGCCCTTTTTAATTTTTTTTTTCATTCTCTTATATCTTTCTCCTCTATCTCTATTTTTCTCGTTTTTCTGCAATTAATAATTACCCAATTGTTTCTAACTCTCTCGCATTTGCTGTCCTTTCTCCATGTCTCTGCAATTTTTTTTCTTCTTGATTTTTGTTTCATGCTCTCAATTGTCTCTCCATCGGACCTTCTATATGTGAATTCAGATCATTCCATATTTCACTTGGATTTTAAATTAGACATGAAGTGAGATGATTGAATTCTTTGTGTGCTATCTTCTCTCATACTCTACGAAGCAATTGAAACTATCCAAATTTGCAAAGTAAGAGAATCAACCAACCATTGTTGTTTTATTTATGCATCAATTTAACACCAACAAATAGATGATTTTTTTTAATTTCATTTTACCAATAATTTTGCTTGTAAATCAAAGGACTAAGAGAAAATCTTGAATCATTAATACTCTGTAAGACAAGAAAATTGATTTTAATTATAATTAAGGTAGTATGAATTTTGAGATCTCCATTTTGATATGGTGGAACTCGATGGGAGCAACAATTGGGTAGGTTGCAGAGGGAGAAAAAGAGAAAGAAAAAAGATAAAAGAGTGAAAAATAATTAAAGGACATCAATTGCGAGAGAGTTGGGTAATTAGTTGCATATAAATGAGAAAAATAGAGATAGAGGAGAAAGATATAAGAGAATGGAAAAAAATAATTAAAAAAGGCTAATTATGATTAGCGTTCACGGAGTCGCTTGCATTATATTCAATATATATATATATATATAAATATGACACATAAATATTATAAATTTTAAAATATTTATTTTTATACAAGATTTATAGTTGCACTGTAAAGATGAAGTAGTACATAAACAAAATAAAAGTTTTAGTTAATATTTCATAAAATTTATTTCTGAAAATGGAAATTCGTAAATAGGCGGAATACTATATTTGAAAAAACGTACTTGTACCTATATAATATAAGAGATAAAAGAATTTTGTTTAAAAATCTATAATTTTTTAGTCTTAAATTTACTTTCACATAATATGTATCAATTTAAAATTCTTGACATCATCTTTAATTTTATATGCATATTAAATATTTCCAAAATTAATTGAATTACACCATTTTTGAAAAGTCAAATTGCCTAATTTTTTTATGGCTCGGGAGCTACTGCCCACCAATTCTCATGCAAGTATTTATGGGCTCCATATTTCAATAAGTTCAATCCTCCTATCGTCAAATTTCGGTTTCGGATTTGGCCCTGCCCCAAGGAACTTAGATTGTTTTTCTTTTTTTAAAAGAAATTATAGGAGGTATCTCATGAATATAATTAATTATTCAACTCGCATGCAGGCGTGACTTTACCACCACTCAAACGGTGGGAAAACATCACCGCACACAGACGAAAAACGTCATGCGTGTGGGACCTCAACACTCAA
This sequence comes from Salvia miltiorrhiza, assembly GCF_028751815.1. NCBI lineage: Eukaryota > Viridiplantae > Streptophyta > Magnoliopsida > Lamiales > Lamiaceae > Salvia > Salvia miltiorrhiza. The sequence goes on along the minus strand of NC_080392.1, from coordinate 7,287,122 downwards.
CAATAAAACACCAACGTAGACGGGAATACAACACCACCTAAAGTAGGAAAACATCACCGCACGCAGATGGAATCGAACTCAAGATCTTTTCCAAAAAAGAGTCTTTGGATGCCTCAATTTCGCCATTAGAGCAAGGCCTCATTGTCAGTTGTTTTTCTTTTTCAAAAAGCTCTTATCGTAGTTTATAGGATAGAACTACAATAGTCATTAATCTTGATTGCAATATTTAATCAATTCATGATATATGACATGTATCTTGTCGGTAACAAATAATCTTCGATATTCCTACCTTCCATGGACCATTAGTGTTAATCATGAATAATTAGAATTCTTGTAATATTTAGTATGTATTTTAGATTTAAAAGAGAAAAGTAGCCATCGGTGTCGCTACCTCCCACATGGACCATTTTTGTTGATCCCAAACCACGAGTTTTATATACACTTTATGAAATTTATTGAGGACGCTATTGTTGAAACTGAAGTTCCGAATTTCTTAGATTTAACATGAACTTAATTAACATATGCTAGTATTAATTAATCCATATGTAATCCGCATGTGTATTTATGTGATATTGCTTAACAATTTAATATCATCACCTAATTACTTGTGTTGCTTAATCTCAAGAATTCTTAACCCGCGAATCTCTCTATGAACTTAATTAACATATGCTAGTATTAATTAATCCATCTGTAATCCGCATGTACGTATCTATGTGATATTGCTTAACAATTTAATACCATCACCTAATTACTTGCGTTGCTTAATCTCAAGAATTCTTAAATGGCCGCGAATCTCTCTCTGTATTAATGTCGTGGAAATCTATAACCGTTATTTTTAACGTGCACTTCGCTACAATAGCATGTAACTAACAAGAGAAATAGTAAATTACTTAAAAATCAAATATAATGTACTCAGAAAGAAATCAAATCTGTCACCTTTGGTCTTAGGACACCCACGCAACTATTATACCATCTTCAAAAGATAATTACACATCCTTTTGCATTATGTTATAATATGCTTATATGAATGGGCACATTAAAAATAGGCCATTATATATGGGACAACCCAGAAATGAAAACATGTCATTAATAATGGGACGGAGGGAGTATTTTTAATTTAAAAAGTATTTTTATTTCAGTCATTCCCTATATATATATATATATATAGAGAGAGAGAGAGAGAGAGAAAAAAAAAGGTTCAACAGAGAATGTTAAATATTTAGAGAATAGAGAATTCGCGAAACAAAAACGAACAGATCTATAATTTTGATGAACAAATCAATGTACCGCATGAACAATAATTTGTTCCGGGTTCGAATCCTGCTGGTGGCGATTTTTTTCTATTTTTACTAAATATGTTTGTTCATTACTTATGTTGATATGTTCGTAAAATATATAGATTTGTTCATGATGAACAAAAAAATAATTCTCTATGGAACTCAACCCTATATATATGTATGTATGGTAAAGTTCACCTAATATAACTCATAAAATCCTCCACAATTTGAAGCCTAAAAGCTACCATAGAGGCTGTGTCCATCTTTCTTTAAGTTAGGTGAACGAGGACTCCCTACTTCATGTTAGTTAATTTGTTAGGATCCATGTATGGCCCTGGTTAATTCTTAATTAATTTTCAATTTGTCCTCCTCATCTATACACGTATCCTTTGAATTAATACCGTTACAATTTGAAATGCAACGTAATTGTTAAAGGATCTAGAATCTTACTTGTATATGGGATGGACAATGGTGGGGGAAGTATAAAATTTTATTTGGGGAAGGGGCTATTGTTCCAATTATATATATAGAATAAGTAATAGGAAAAACACATAAATTCTTTTTTGTGGTCGTTTGTACGGTGCCAGGGTTGAGCTTTGGGATTTGACGGGAGACTGCAAATTATTCACATTCTCGTATAAAACATTATTGGAGTATGTGTGAATCACTCACGTACTCCAATGGATATTACTAGAGTATGTAAGTGATTTGCACCGTACGAACGACCGCATGAGAGACCTTCTTTGAAAGAAAAGGTTTGGAAAGACTTCAGCCTATACTAACCCTTAAATCCGCCAGTGATAGATAACTTTGAACTAATTCTAAGTTCAATCTACCTTCAAAAATGAATTCCGCACTGGAAGCGGAAGAGCAGGCCTGATGCAAAGCAAGAGAAAGCGGTATTGGGTGGGGATGCGTGAGCACCCGGTGCGCACCAGACTCCGCACCCCTCAGTAGAGATGCTCTTAAAAATGAATTTATATTTAGATATCATGCATGGTATTATATGCAGCTTGTATATAATAACGTTATCTCTTAGCATGGGCACTCAACAACTTATCTCTTAATTTAATCTATATATACTATACTAATCTAATCTATATATACTAATTTAATAGAAAAAGAGCATAACTTGTGGATTGTCTATTTTATCCTTATTATATATTTTATTTTAAAATTATTTTACATATTATATACTCCTTATAAGAATATATTAATTCATTAGATATTACACTAAATCTATGTGATATATTTCTATAGCTATTGATAAGGCTTATAAATAAATATATCCATCAAATAAATTATCTAATAAAAGTAATAAATTAATAAATTTATTAAAATAATAAATTATCAAATAAAATAACATTAATTACACGTACAACGTACGTTATTTCTGCTAGTTAATTACTAAAAAAAAAGTTCTCTCTTAATTACCGTCTTTATTTAATAGTATAGGGATTAAGAATAAAAGATGCCCACTCATGTACTCTTATTAGCGAAATTCGAGACAAAATCAGTCATGAAGGAAAGGAAAATGACGCTAACCTGAACGATGTTTCGTTGAACGATGTCAATAAAAAAATATTGACATACATAATTAAATTAAAATTTATTTGAAAGAATGAAGTTTTAGTTAACTGGTTTATAAAATTAAAATCCTAAAAAAAGTTAGGTATTTTGTTGATGAATCAAGCCTAGAGAGGCAACACGTAATTAATTGTGGAGGGAGACCACCCGTGGCCGTGGCGGGATAGGTAATTGCAGAAAAGGAGGTGCCTAATCAACGACTTTAATTTTAAGACAAACTATCACATTCTCAATCAGAAGCGTGTTTTCAACTCTTTCTTGTGCTAATAATTAAACATAAATATTCCCTATGCTTTAATAATTATTCGGCACATGGAACTCCTTTTCTAGACAATAACCTTTTCATGATGAACTAACTAATACATCCTCCCTCCTAATACTACGTTAAATTGCCAAAATATTATTATTTATAAAAAATTACATTGATATATAAAATTTATATAAATAATTTGTAATGATATTACAAAAATCTAAAAATGTAATTTACTGAGAAAATGAATGTTGAATTTCAATATAAAATTATACATTATTATCACAAACTAAATATGTTTACAGCGAGTAAATTTATGCATTGTTTGAACTAACTCCATTTTGCCGTAGTCGTCCCAGCTCAATTATATTGTCTCCCCTGTAAATTTCTTGATGGTAAACATTTTCAAGTGTTATTCTTGATCAAATTTCAATCAATTTTGTGAAAGCAAACAAACATTAAATATTTTATAATTTGACGAATATTTTACTTTTAACTTCTCAAAAACAATGAGACGACTCTAAAAAAATAAATGACCAAATGTATAAAAGAAAATATCAACAGAACTTGTAAAATCTAAGTCCAATTAGTATATCATATATAATCAAACAAACGATATTCTTAGTCCAATTATCTAATCTTATTATTTTTCATAGGACCATATTCTTATTTCATCTCCAACTAGTATGTGCCCGCTCGTGCGATGCACGACCATCATCGAAATTAAACGATAATTTAAATAAATAAATAAAAATGTTAAACATAATATATATATATATATATATATATATATATATATATAAGTAAATATAAACATAAATGATCTCAATAAAAAATAAATTATTCACAATATAATCTCAATAAAAATATCAATCTGAAAACATTCGAATTTTCAATTATTGAAATAGCAATTAATTGATTTAATTGATAATGTGTATAAATTTATAAATAAATAAATTATGAAATATCAAAAGCAAGTATAGATGATAATGAGTATCATTATGGATCATATAATATTCTAAGATGTACAAAACTATTTATTTACATATAGTATAACTATAGTTTAATATAGTTTTCGAATGCATATTTAAATCATATTTATGAGGTCATTTTGTTTGTGCTCAAATTTTAAAATAAAGTTACAATGTATACATTTTTTTTTTCAATTGGAAAGTGAAAAAATAAAGGGTTTAACATGAGATATGTGTCGTTCATTTTCCAAAATAAAATGTATACAATTTCAGTACATTTAAATAAATGTGCTACTAAAAAATTAAACTCTTCAATTTACTTTTATTTTTTATTTTTAAAGAAAATCGATAATGGTTCTCTAATTACTGATTTTCCAATGAGTAATTTTGAAGCTTAAAAATTCGATTTTTAAGATATACTATATATTAGTTATTTATCTACAAATTTATATTAATATAAAGTTGACCTTTAAAAAAATATTTTTAAGCTAAAGATTTCTAAAATGAACAAATATAAGTTTCATCATTGTAATTGCATTAAACTGATATAACAAAAATATAAATAGTAAAATATAAAAAATACTGATATATAGTAAAAACATAAAAAATAAAATAAAAAAATATGGAAAAAGGAATGAAAGAACCGTGAATTTTAAAAAATGAGAAATGAGAGAGGAGATAAAAGAGAGGAGAGAGAAAAAAATAATTTGGTGACTTTAAACTATAATAACTTATTGGTTTTAAATTTATTTTTTATAATTTTTACATCAAATTAAAGATATCGTCATTATCTTTAATTTAACATCCATATTGAATATTTTTTTATAAATTAAAGTTGATGATTTTAAAAGAGAATCAAAATTATAAGAAGAAAAATAAAGAGAGAGAAATTTTGATGGGAAAAAGTTTACGTTAGACTCCTCTTTTATATTATATATAGATAAGCTCGATCAGAATAGAGCATTGCAACATAAATTAAATTTCTGAAGACATACAATCAATTTAATAAACACGATCAACTGCTTCACCACCAAATGTCGGGATAAAATTCCTAATCAATCGTCAACCTTGCTGTTTAATAATGGGTAATTAATAATCGTCAACCGTGACGAGCATCTAGTTGGAGACGAATTCGATTCATCTGTGCTAAGTGTGCATGATTCAGTGAAAAAGAAATCAAATTCCAACTTTTATCAAATCATTACCGTCTATCCCCTACACAACGGCTTCTTCCACTGGCAAGTGTAAGAAAGTGAAGGAAATGATTGAAAAAAATGAAGATTTAGTTTGAAAATTTAGTTCTATTTTTTGTGTTAGTTGTAAGAGTTCGCGTTTGATTTGCTAATATGATTTGTAATTATAGTGTTTGAAAAATGAAGAAAAATGAATAAAATGTTATTTCGAATTTTGTTCATCAATTATAATTAAACTTATTATTAATGCACAATTTTTATGGAACGAATGGTACGAAATGACATATTCGAACCATTCATCCCAATGTGTTTCACGGCACCGAGAATGGGACGAATGGTTCGAATATGTTATTTCGCACCATTTATCTCAAGATATTTCACGTTAGTGTTGGCACGAGTAGACAGTTTCAAACTTTGCACCATTCGTTCTAATATTTAGCACGATGAACCTTTACACGAATGTCACAATTTGGTACCATTCATATAAAACACTTGGCGATAAATAGCATATTCATACCATTCGTCTCATTCTCGGTGGCACCAAATGCTTGGTATGAATGATGCAAAATAACATATTTGTATCATTCGTCCCATTCTCAAGTGCTGGTTTTTATCGTGATAAATGTCAGAACAAATGGTACAAATTGCAAAATGGCATACTCGTAGCATGAATGGTGCGAATAGGTCATTACGCACCATTCGTTTCAATATTTTTGCAATACAATAATTATGATGAATTGTTCGAATATGACATTTTATACCATTCGTTCCAACACTTGACAAGAACATACCTTGAGACAAATGGTATGAAATAGAATATTCGTACCATTCGTCCCATGTGCTTGAGCGGTAGAATGTGATATAACACATAATAACACTAATTTGAAAATAACATAAATTCGAAAATAACATTTTATTCATCTTCTTCATTTTACAACAAATTTAACTACAAATACAAGTACAAATCTTACAAAATAATAACAACATAAAACCAATATCGCGAATCTAACTTATATGCTAGAACCAATTCTACAATTATTTAAAAAGAATATCAGTGGATCTTCACCAGTGAATCCTAACTATATGCCAGTACTAACGGGGTACCATTGGGGATCTCCTGCTATGCAGTTGAAATTAGCCAGCTGACATGACTGATAACACTAACTTTTTCATGATTTTAATGTGGGTTAAATACCAAATTTCCCCTGTCGTTGGCGTCCCTATCGCCTATAGGATCTTATAGTCAGAGTTAGAGTTGTTTACTACCTCAACGTGGCAAAATCGCACCAAATGCCCCCTTACCCCCGGCTACTTAACGGAGCTTAACACCGTTAGAAATGAAATTTTCTCTCTAAACAGATCATTCGTTTCATCTCCCATCCCGGAACCAAAACCACAGCCGCATCTGTATCCGCCGCGCGAACCATATCCAGTACCACCTTGGCCCATGCCAGAGCCTCCACCACCACCACTACCCCACACTCTGTCACTACTTCCTCCAAAATCATACCCACTTCCACCACCACCACCGTTACAAAATCCTCCGCCGCCAAACCCACCCCTAGCACCAGAGCCGCCGTCGCCGCCGCCGCCATGGCCACCACCCCAACCCCTTCTAGGCCCAAAACCTCGACCTTTATCATATCCACCAACTGTCAAGCCCACATCGACACCAGCATTTTCAGAGATTTGTATCCCTTTTTCCGGAAAACCTCATCTCCATGCAACTTCAACACCTCCATAACCACAAGACAAGATCACAATCATAAAAAAAAAAAATCCACCAAAAAGCTACGTAATTATGCCCCTCCATGATTGGCAAATTACAAGACAAGAGAATTAAGGAGATGGTGGTAGCTGGTGGCGGCGCTCTGCCATTATATAGGGCAACATATTCATGGCGATGGAGTGGAAGGTATGAAGAAGAGAAAATCGAAATTTAAAAACAAGAAACTGTAGGTGTATTTTGATTTGGGGGAAGGGAAGAAGAGAAGAAGTGAGGCGAAATGAGAGAAGCCGGCCTCGCCGTGCCGAAGGCGGCAAGAACCGGCGACGTCCGCTGGAACAGAGCCGATGTGTGTGTGTGTGTGTGTGAAGAACAAAGCTGGTTCCTAGCCGGAATTGAAAGTGTGTGAAGAACAAAGCTGGTTCCTCGCCGGAATTGAAAGAGAAATATAAGGCGAGCTGGGACCCACCTTAATTAAAAATAAAAAAGTTATTTTTTTAACGGTGTTAAGCTCCGTTAAGTAGCGGAAGGGCATTTGGTGCGATTTTGCCACATTGAGGTTGTAAACAGTTCTGACCCTGACTATAAGTAACTATAAGCGATAGGGACGCCAACGATGGGGGAGAATTTGGTACTTATGTGATGCCCCGCTCTTTTAAATACATATTAGATTAAATATGTGCATTAGTTATAAAATTCTTTTAATTATTTATGGTGATTATTTTGTTCAGATAATATTATTTCAGCAAAAGTCTGTATAAGAGATACAGAGCTGCGATTTAATATTCAGTCATGAATGAAACCAATAATTAAATTTATTGGTTTAACTATACGTTTGAGACTTTGTTTTACCAGTTTATTGATTTAATCAATATTATTAGAAAATTTAGATTTATAACCGATTTTATAAATCGTGTTATTTAAATCAAATTGCTAGAATTATAACTTGAGATCATATGCATAATAATTTTATTATTTCGCATTATATGAGTTAAGGTATTAAGTCGCGAATTAATTCCGACTTTCACGTATTAAATCTCAAGATTGAGGATTTAATTTATATAAATACGACGAGTATTTATTAAACGAGAATTGGAGAATTATTACAGGAACTAGGAGAAACTAGATCACGGCACTACACGTATGTCTCGATTTTTCATCCAACACATCAATTCCTACACTATTTCCTACACTATTCCCTACACTATTCCCTATACTATTCACCTTCCCCTCCAATACACCATTACTGCAGAAGGAGATTGTAAAGATTGCAGATTTCTTCCTGTAGTATATCTGAACTCCATCACACCCCAAAGTCTCCTGTAGGAGAAGAAAATCACGCCAATATCCACAATTTTCAAAAGCTTCAGCACGCCGAGAAAGAAATTTCACGGTAAGATCACAATTGTCAAAGGATGTAAATTTCAACGATCAAATCTTCAAAAGTTGCAACTCCAGGTACCAAAATTTCCACCATTTTGATTCTGTTGTCTGCAGAAACTCCTCTATAAATTGAGGAGAGTTCTGCAGAAGGAAGAAGTGCAGCGAGCAAGAGAGAGTTTAGGAGATTTGTTTTTTTACTTGCAAGAGCTCAAGTGAGCTCCCTTCGCCGGGCCATTTCTTCGTCGACCGGCCACTAGGCTCTGAACCGAGAACGTGTACTCGTTCCTCCATCTTTAGGCTACCAAACCCAACAATCGAAAGGCCGAAACCTTCTCTATATTTTCCCGACCAAAGGCCACAATATCCTTCGGAGGCCAACGTCGAATTCCCGACTTAGCCACCGGCCAACTTACGGCCTTCGTTTCTCACTATCCTTACGACGAAAAAGGATCGAGAAACCACCGTTGTGTAGCCTGATCTATCTCGCACGAGGAAAACTAAGTCGTAGACCTTCGCGGCTAAACCCCATCGCGGAACGACGACCAGAAAAAAACCCCGGCGAACAACTTCCATTAGTGCTCACTTGGACAAGGGTAAGTTGACGCCCTTATTTCGATGCATTCCCGTTTCTATTATATTATGAGAAATTTCTGGGGTATAGATGGGAGTGTGGTAAATATTCGTACAAAGTTTCATATCATTTGAACTTCGTTTACTACCCTTTTAAAATTCGAGAAGTCTACTGCCCGTATCTGCTAAAACTGTCGTGAGGCAGATGATTAAGTTAATTATTTCAGTAACCATATGTTGATATTTAGCTCTCAAATTTTTATTCTATGAAGATATATGTGTTAGATATCTACATATAAAATTTGAGCTCATTCAGGTAACGTTTGCTATTTTTCAAAAATCTGGACTTTCAGTTGGCAGAAACTGCCGAATCTGGTAGGCGATGGGAAAATCGCTATATCTCTTAAACTACTTGGAGTTTTTCAACATACTTTTTTTTCAATTAAACTAGACTCAAAGAGGTTTCTATTGATATAAAATTCGACTCCATACGAGTTCGGAGTAAAAGCAGTTTATTAGTTGAAGTTGAATCTATACAGTTTTGTTGAGATTGAAATGTTTCTAAATAATTCTTATTAAGGATTTTAAAGTTTTATTGTTGATAAAATATCACTTTTAGTTTATAAATGAGCTATTGAGATATATAAATATTCTGAGAAAGATTTCATGAGAACTTGTTGGTAAAATTATATTAGATGGAATAGTTGATAAATGAAATATTAAAGATTTATTAATTAAATGGTTAAAATATTAAAATTATTAGATCTTCTCGAAAATTTCTTTTATAGTTAACTCCTTTTATTATTTTAAAATATTTTACAAATGTTCCTAAAATCTCACAATGAAATTTTCATCAGGAATTAATATTTAGAATTTATTAATGACTTATTAGTTCTTTTAATAGTAGCAATATATATATATTGATTGGCATTATTAAATGGGGAAAAGGAAAATATTTTATAAATTATTCTTTATTTATAATGGATAAATAAAGGAATAATATAAAATGGGCTTTCCTACATCCTCAAAGGTACATGAAGTATTTCGATAAAAGAAGAACGATTGTATATGAGTTAGATACAGTCGTTTAAGGAAATATGGGTAGTTAGAGAAAGGAGTGAATAGTGATTCACTGCATTTGTTGTTATCTTTTCTATTATTCACTCGAACACATGTTTCGTGTTATCAAAGGTTCAAATAAACAAAAGCGCCTGAGTAACCTATCGCGCTAAGGAAAGAGAATCATTGTCTTAAGTAGCAAAACACTGCAATCAGGTAGGCATTACTTTCGTATATATCAAATGAGTTTAAAATGTTACATTCAAGCAAGTTATTTCATGACAAAATCTTTGAGTTGAAGTTATTTCAAGTATTGTCTTGCCATAAAATGTTTTAATTTCAGTATGATATCTATCTGATATGGCTTTGCCAATTATCATGTAATCGAATTCGAGTCTTGAGCAGTTGATAGCTATCCTGCCTTGGCTAGTGTACACCAGTGACCGTGAGTCATCTAGCGGGTTGGCCGGTCAAGTGACCGTGAGAGGTGGCCACCTCTCCGGCATACAGATTCAGATATGATAGATTACAAAAGAATTTAGTCTGATCAGACGAACTTTAGAATCACAAATGAATTTAGTATGCTTAGGGCCTTTTTAAGTAAAAACCCTTGGTTATACTATTGAAATGACATGACAATTTACATTTATTATGTATGTATATGATTTTCGGCATATGTCTACTGAGTACTTTGTACTCAGCCCTGCATGTATTTCTAAATGTGCAGGTTGAGCAGTGATGAGTGATGATGGGGTGTCGTGCGGAGCTTTGTCATATTTACTAAATAAACTCTTGGCGATACATGTCTTCATACATGTATCACGTTCTCATTTCCGCTGCGAACACTCAGTTATGATGCAGTTTATCCTATTATGTTGGATTGTCAAATCAAGTTATTGTATAAACACTTAAATCGGATACTCATGACCGATTACTCGTTATTATCTATATATATGTGTGACTTATTCTCATATGATGTCTAAATCTTAATTTAATTCATTTATAATTATTTATCACCCCTTTCTGTCCCCTCTCCTAATTTCCCTTCCCTAGTCACGGTTTCCCGGCTTACCTATCCTTAGTTAAGTCCGGTCGTGACAACTTAACATTTTTAATGTTCCTAAGATGTCAATTTTATAAGAAATTGAGTGCATGATAGTTGTTTTGTGCTTATATTGTTTTATCTTATGAAATATGATATTTGCTTGAAGTTTGATAGATTTTACAGAACTATTGAAGCTGAATTTGGAAGCATGATCTGCATGAATGATGTAGATTGTCTTGATACCAGTTTGTGAGGGGAAACGAATCACAAATCAGAATTCAAACGAGGGAGATATGGCCAAAACCAAAACACTACGCGTTGAGGCAAATTGACACTGCGGTCCTGCTAGCTGCCGCGGGTGGAAGGCGGAAGTCCTCCAAAAAGTTGGCCCATACGCGATTATATCAATATTTTTGAGTTATGTAATGTATTTATCCCATGTGCTTATATATAAGTAATTTTTTTTACCTTTTAGATACCTTTCTACACCTATCTTCACCCGTTTTCACCTCTTTTTTCTTTCTCTTCATATTTTCTTCAGTTTTTAGTTTAGAATTTTATAGCTTTTATAGATTTGATTTATTTTCCTGCAAGATTCATGATTTAAAGATTCAAGCTGTCATTCATATTTCTTTTTGAGTTTTATCTATTTCAATTACTTTTATTGCTTTTTATTTAGGGGTTATGGCAAAAAAAAAAATACATGAACTTTGAAAAAAGTTGCAATTTTCACCTCAACTTTCAATTGAGCCCCAAAATACATGAATTTATATTTTTGTTGTAATTTTCACATAAGTTTGACTTTTAACGAAATTAGAGTTTAATTGACAATCGAAATTAAGTCACATATTTTAATTTTTGCCTTCTTAGACCTCCGAGCTTCTAAATACTCATCATCATTAGAAGTTAGATCAACATCAGGTGAATTTCCGACTGTCAATTAAGCTCTAATTTCGTTGAAAGTCAAACTTAGGTGAAAATTGCAACAAAAATATAAATTCATGTATTTTGAGGCTTAATTGAAAGTTCAGGTGAAAATTACAATTTTTTTCAAAGTTCATGTATTTTTTGGCCATAACCCCTTTTATTTATTATGTTTTTGATTTATTTCCTAATGTCTAGCTTATTTTCTTTTCTGATTCCAGGGTTTGTAAACAGTTGATTGAATTTATGTGATTGATTTATTGATACATTTTTGCCTTTCAATTTATGATTCATAATTTCTGGTGTTTGATTTCTTGTGGATTATCTGACTAATAATTTTCATGTTTAGCTACGGTTTGAGACCTAGCAGAGATAATTGTTTAGCGAAGTCAGGAATGTATGATATGATTTTATCCTTGAGACCTAGCGGAAATATGTGGATCATAGGGAGCTATTCTTGTGAGCTTTTGAGAGTTAGAAGATTTTATTGAGACCTAACGAATATAGATAATTACTAATCTATTATCATAAAATGCTCTAGCGAGAGTGTGTGATTATCTATGTGATCTCTTATTAGGACTGGATTAAATTAGTAATTATGTCACACCCCAATTCTTGAAGGAATAAACTATAACTGGGGTACGACTAAAATCATATAAATGAACAAGGGAAGAACCTTGTGAAATTCAGATAATAGAATAAAAATGTTGGGCAATGTCCTTTGAATGAAGAAAGATAGAAATCAAGTGATACTAATCAATCAACAACATTCAAAGCCTTAGGATCACAAGTTCGGTTTCATGCTTCCGATAACCAACGTTAAATGACATAGAGCTAGAAGTTGAGAGTTTAAGCTCGATAAAAACATAATTCAGAATTTAACATAAAAGTCTTAAGTTGGAGAAACAAAAGACAAATAAAAGCTAGTGCAATAGCGGAAGACAAAATACGGAGTTGAACCCTAGCCTCAGCTCTGCCCCGTCATCACCAGCCATTAACCTGAAAACATTTGAAAGTAATTTTGGGCTAAGTACTAATGTACTTAGTGGGCTGCAACTTTTAAAGCATTTCATAATCTGAAGAACAGTTTATCCAATCTTACTGACATGACATAGAAGGTTTTAAAGAGAAATAACTTCTATGCATGTTAAAACATTTTCATATATATATACTTAATTATTTTGCGCGCGTTTGCACACTCCATTCTGTTACTCGCTGTGATCCCGGACCTCTAGCCACCGACGGATCTCTGTCTCCCGCTGACTTGAACTGAGGGCGTAACCCAGCCAAGTATAATAAACCTCGGAAATTAATCCAGACAGGCTTATCATTTCTATGCTCCGGAACACATCCCGTCGAGCACCCTTATAACGCCTCTGGTTAGTGCCCGATGGAGATCAACCCACCGAGTCAGCTAACAAGTGTACACAATTCTCAAATAACGTGTTAGGTCATAAGAGAACCTCAATTGATTAACTGTACGAGCCTTAAACATGGTAGAGTGCACCAAAAATATTTTATTGGATAAACAGTTTATATTACACGAATATTTAAGCTCAATAGCTAAATCATACATTTGAAAAATAAGCCCACCTGTCTAGGCAAAGCCTGTCGTTTAACGTTATCTCTGAATCGGAATAGCAGTGCTAATCCTCCTGATGCTCAAAGCCTACAAGAAATCTATTCTCAATAGGTCTCCTTGAATTCTAATCTTAAGTCATGGTGAAGTGCTTAATATTCTATGATTCACTTAGCCGGGTTTTCAAAATTTAATGAATAAATAATTGAAAACATTTCTCTTGAGTTAAGAACACCAACAATATTCTTACTCATCTTTCTTTAATAATTGGAATTATAATAAAACCAATTAAATCATAAATATTCTTATTGCAAAATATAATGCAAATTATGTCATGCTTAGCATATAATAAGTAATTACTTAAAATATGCACATAATAATAATATAATATTATTATGAAAATTATCCTTTAAATAAATTAATCAAACTAATAATAGTTCAATTAATTAAAAATAAGAAAGCCCAATTTAATTAATTGAAGGCAGTCCAAAGTCCTTAAATAAAATAAGGCCCAACAAATTTATTAATTAAAAGCCCAACTGAAACAAAAATAAATAAAATCTCGGCCCAAATACTCATAAAAATCGGCCCATGACTCGAGCCCACTACTAATTAAAATCGGCCCAAGCAAAATAAAATAAAAAAAATAAAAAAAATCGCAGCCCAAAACTAATTAAAACCCAACCCAACACTAATTAAAACCCGGCCCAACACTCAAGCCCACTTCCAAACCAAGCCCAACCCCAAAGCCCACTTCCAAACCAAGCCCAACCCCAAAGCCCAATCCTCACCCTAGCCCATCACCTCCACCCTCTTTTCCTCCTTATCAGCCGCGCCTCTCACGCACACACACATAGCTTTCACATATCTCACTCTTCTTCTTCTTCACGCCAAATCCGCCCCTTCTCCCTCGAAATTTCCGCCGCCACGGCTCCTCCTCCGGCGAGAAGCCGACGACCGACCCTCTCCCTCTACCCCATCTTCTTCTCCCTAGTTTTCCCTCTACCTACACAAACACACGCACGCAGCACCTCCTTCCTCTCGAATCCGGCGACCACAGTACATCCATGGCCGCCGCCTGAACTCCCTCTCGTCCGTGGCCGGACGACAGCAACAGCAAGGCTGCCGCGCCCTGGCCTCCCTCTTCCACTCTCGCCGATATCCCCCCTGAAACTCCGGCGATAGCAGCGAGAAACCACTGCCGCCGCCGACTCCCTGAACTCCCTCTGCTCTCTCAACTCCCCCTGTTCTAGGTCCGACAGCCGCGGTCAGTGGCTCCACGCCACCACCGTCTCCAGCCCGACTCTACTCCGGTGACAGCAACCCGTTTCTACATGACAAGGCTCAAGACTCCATTTTTCAAAAACAACAAATATCTTCTTCTACTCTTCTTTATTCTCTTATTTAAAAACATTTATACTTGTAATAAATGTTTATGAACATGAGTGTATGCATATGAATAAAGTTTGCATCTTTAGAAATTCTTGCAAAAGCTTATACATGTATGTTGGTTTATTGGATTGGCACAGATGGTATGCTTGAAATGTTTTGCTGTGTAAATCGTGAGGTTTATTTGTGGTTTCTGCTAAACCAATTTGGAGCTAGAGGCGTAATGTATAAACAGAGGTAGGCGAAAAAGTCAAGTGGTTACCTTGGCGAGGATTTCAGTTGGTATTTTGATTTCTGCTTGTTTGCTCAATACTTGATTTCTGGTGAAATGAGCTTGGGGCCGATGAAAATAATTTGGTGGATTAAGTGAGTGAAGGAGAACTTGGCTGATTTGTTAGGTGGAATTTGATGATGATGTTAAGTGTAAAGGGCTGTCATGGAGGTGGAAAGGAGGTGTAAAGGAAGGTGGCATGGCTGTCATGGAGGTGGAAGAGTAGGTAGATGTGGGAATTAGGTGAAGAAATTAAATATAATAAAATAAAGTCTTCCGGGTTATACTATGAAAACTGTAATAATCGTTCAGTTTTTTGCTTAAACAAATAGCTCGTGTAGATGCTAAATGTTAAATTAAATAAATATTCAATGCATATAAATTTAATAACTAAATTTACAAATGTTTTTTGTAAATCATTTTTGTTGGAATTAAAGTAAATTCTTTTTCTTAATCCGGCGTGAATCATCTTAAATCTAAGTTTAAAATTATTCTAAACTTAGCTCGAGGAACGGGGTATTACATCCCTCCCTCCTTAAAAAAAAATTTCGTCCCCGAAATTACATACCTTGATAATCTAGTTGGGGATACTTGACTTTCATTGAATCTTCAAGTTCCCATGTGGCCTCTTCCATCCCGTGATGGTTCCACTTCACTTTAACGAGAACGATGTTCTTGTTACGTAAAACTTGAACCTTGCGATCAAGTATCTGGACTGGTTTCTCTTCATAACTTAAGTCCTGGGCTAGGACCACTTCATCATGTTTAATCACATGTTTTGGATCAAACACATACTTCCTTAACTGAGAGACATGAAACACATTGTGCACGTCTCCAATACTGGGCGGCAATGCCAACCTATAGGCTACAGGGCCTATCTTATCTAGGATCTCAAAAGGTCCTATAAAACGGGGTCGTAACTTGCCCCTCTTTCCAAAACGTATAACTCCCTTTGAGGGAGAAACTTTGAGGAAAACTCGATCCCCAACATTGAATTCTAACTCCGATCGGCGTTTATCGGCGTAAGACTTTTGTCTATCTTGAGCTTCTTTGATTCTTTGCTTGATGTGGTCGACCTTCTCAACCATCTGTTGGACCAATTCAGGACCTAACAACTTTCTCTCGCCCACTTCATCCCAGTAAAGTGGTGATCGACATTTTCGGCCATACAAAGCCTCATATGGAGCCATTCCAATTGTTGCTTGATAACTGTTGTTATAAGCAAATTCTACAAGAGGTAACAAATCCTCCCAACTTCCACCTTTGTCTGCGACAATCGTTCGCAGCATATCTTCTAGGATCTGAATCGTTCTTTCTGACTGCCCGTCAGTCTGAGGGTGGTATGCTGTGCTGAAATTCAGCTGAGTGCCCATTGCTTCTTGTAAACTTTTCCAGAAACGCGATGTGAATCTGGTGTCACGATCTGACGTGATAGATACAGGTACACCATGAAGGCGTACTATCTCTCTGACATATAACTTTGCAAGTTTCTCCAATCCAAAAGTCATTTGAATTGGCAGAAAGTGCGCCGACTTTGATAATCGGTCCACTATGACCCAAATAGCAGTGTTTCCACGTGCCGACCTCGGTAGGCTCACTACGAAGTCCATGTTAATGTGCTCCCACTTCCATTCAGGGATAGGTAGTGGTTGCAGCATTCCATACGGCCTCTGATGCACGGCCTTCACTTGTTGACAAGCGAGACATCGCTCTACAAACAACGCTACATCTCTTTTCATTCCTTTCCACCAGAAAATTTTCTTCAAATCTTGGTACATCTTTGTGCTGCCTGGATGTGCAGTGTAAGGAGTATCATGAGCCTCACTCATAATCTCATTCTTTAATTCTTCTTTGTGTGGCACACACAATCTTTCACCAACCATAAGTGCATTATCCTTTGATTCAGTGAATCCTTTCGTTTCATTCGTTCTTGCAGCTAGACGCATCTTCTCCAAGAACCAATCTTCTCTTTGTGCTTGCACAATTCTTTCCCTCAAATCAGGTTTAGCTATCAATGCAGCAACACAACCCGATACTGTGTCTGGAGGATGAACAATTTCCAAACTGAGTGAGGCGAAGTCACGAATAAGTTCCTTCTGCTGGGTGATGAAATACCCTAGCTTAGCCTTCGTATTTCGACTCAGTGCGTCAGCTACTACATTCGCTTTTCCTGGATGATAACTGATGGTGCAATCGTAATCCTTTACTAATTCGAGCCATCTTCGTTGTCTCATGTTCAAATCCTTTTGCTCGAAGAAGTATTTCAAACTCTTATGATCTGTAAAGATCTCACACTTTACTCCATAGAGGTAGTGTCTCCAAATCTTCAGCGCGTGCACGACGGCTGCTAGTTCTAAATCATGAGTAGGGTACTTCAGCTCATGGGGCTTCAATTGACGAGACGCGTATGCTATCACTTTCTGATTTTGCATCAACACGCAACCCAATCCTAGTTTCGAGGCATCAGTATACACCACGAATTCTTCATTCTCTTCTGGTATTGCTAACACTGGTGCAGTAGTTAGCCTAGTCTTCAGCTCCTTAAAACTTTGTTCGCACGCTTCAGACCAAACGTATTTAGTCCCCTTTTTCAAAAGCTGAGTCATTGGCCTAGCCAATTTCGAGAATCCTTCGATGAATCTTCTGTAGTAACCTGCTAGACCGAGGAAACTCCTGATCTCATTGACATTTGATGGTGCCTTCCATTCCTTGACTGCTTCGACCTTGGCGGGGTCTACTTTGATTCCTTCAGTCGACACGATGTGACCGAGAAACATTACTTCTCTCAACCAAAACTCGCATTTGCTGAATTTAGCAAACAATTTCTCATTACGCAGGGTTTCGAGTACGATGCGCAAGTGCTCCTCGTGTTGTTCTTCAGTCTTAGAGTAGATGAGAATGTCGTCAATAAACACTAAGACAAAACTATCGAGATATTGATGGAACACTCGGTTCATCAAATCCATGAAAACGGCTGGGGCATTCGTTAATCCAAAGGGCATCACTGTGAACTCGTAATGTCCGTAACGCGTTCGAAATGCTGTCTTTGGAATGTCTTCTCTTTTCATCTTGAGTTGATGGTAACCAGATCTTAGATCAATCTTGGAAAACACACCGGCTCCTTTCAACTGATCAAACAAGTCGTCTATCCTTGGAAGAGGATATCTATTCTTTATCGTGAGCTTGTTTAATTCTCTATAATCGATACACATCCTTAGTGAACCATCTTTCTTCTTGACGAATAAGACTGGTGCTCCCCACGGTGACACGCTAGGCTGTATGAAACCTAGATCCAACAGTTCTTGTAGTTGCACTTTCAATTCTTGTAACTCTGGCGGGGCCATTCTGTATGGTGCCTTTGACACTGGTGCTGCCCCGGGTTCTAGATCAATCGTGAATTCTAGTTGTCTGTTCGGTGGCATACCGGGCAATTCTTCGGGAAAAACATCTTTGAATTCTCGCACCACTGGAACTTCTTCGATCGTTTTCTTTACTTCATGTTCTCCTGTCAAACTGTCCAGAAAAGCCTGACATTCTCCCGTTCTCATTATCTTTGTGGCCTTCATCGCCGAAATCACTGGTACTCTTCCTCCCATTCTTATGCCATGAAAACTTGCCTTCTCCTTTCCAGCGGATTGGAAAGAGATCTTTCTCTCGCTACACAGTATCGTGGCACCGACTTGAGTAAGCCAGTCCATCCCTAGGATTATGTCAAACTCTATCATAGTGATGACATACAAATCTGCCTTAAATGTTTCAGCACCTATGTTCAGCTCTAAGTTCGAGATAATGTCCTTAGCAGTCAATCTTCCATTACCAGGGGTGCTAACTTCTAAAGTTATCTCAGCCAATTGTGGAGCCAGTTCTAATCTCTTACAAGCAGCATGTGAAATGAAAGAGTGGGACGCTCCAGTATCAAACAAAGCTACAATCGGCACGTCGAAAACATTAATCATACCTGCCAAGTTTCCTTGGTTTCCCGCTGCTTGATTTTGGTTAAGGGCATAGGCCCTAGCATTCTGTGGCTGTCCCCGTTGTCCTCCAGGACCCTGATTTTGTCGCTGCTGATTTCTGGGGTTTTGCTGTTGAGGTGCTCCTTCGTTCTTCTTCGGACATACTGAAGCATAGTGCCCAGTTTCCCCACATCTATAGCAGATATTCATTCCTTTCAGACATTCCCCCGAATGAGGTCGCTGACACTTTGGGCAGAGTGTTCGTCCCATTGTTTGCGGCTGTTGGTTCTGACGTTGATTCTGATTTTGGTTAGCAACCCATGGTTTCTTCCCATTTCCATTTCCAGAGTTTCCTCCAGTTCCTTCGTTCCACTTTCTTTTTCCTTTACCACCATCTTGAGGTGGTACGAATCCAGACTGTCCCGGAGCTTTCCCTTTTTCCTTTGGTAGCAATGACTCAATGGTAAGAGCCCTGCTCAAAGTTTGTGCGTAGGTGAGACCTCCCTGGCTTGCTAGGGAGATTGATATCTCGTGGCGCAGTCCATTCCTGAATTTTTCTGCACGCTTCTCATCAGTGTCCACCAGCGTCGGAGCATATCTTGATAGCTGATTGAAGGCTCTATCGTACTCAGTAACAGTCCCAGCCCTCTGCTTCAGATTCCAGAACTCATTCTGCTTCTTCTGTCTATAGCATCCCGGTATGTATTTCTCATATAATTCAGTCTTGAAATCTTCCCAAGTGAAATTTTCCCACTGTTCCTCAGTCATTGTGCGCCTCACCGATTCCCACCAGAAGTCGGCTTCGTCTACCAGTTGGTAGGTTGCACAAGTTACTTTATCTTCGTCATCGCAACGGATGTAGTTAAAGATACGCTCTATGGCCCTAACCCACTTTTCGGCGTCTGTTGGATCGCCCAGCCCGTCAAATGTTGGAGGTTTTTCCTTGCGAAACTTCTCTTCAGCAGTACGATTTGGTGCTACTTGTTGGATTGGCTCTTCAGGGATGAATCCCCTGCCGCGTCCACGACCACGACCACGTCCTCGTCCCCTACCGCGTCTTCTTGGTGCGTCTTCCATTCTGATTTACGAACGAAAATAACACAAAAGTGAGACTTATTCTGCATGCATGCATACATATATACATACATAGATATACTTAAGGTATATTACTTCTATAGTGTAACCCTATGAAAGGCTAACTCTATGGGGAAACTGATCTATCTGGGTGGAATACTCAAGTGAATCCTTAATCTTATCTCATTGCTTCTACGTTATAACATATCTATGTTAAACGTTTCTATCTTACCAGTCCTTACTTAAATCGATCAAGCGGGGCTATCACGACTAACATTCCCAAGACATTCTTGGGTGGTACTCAAACAGTTGTAAGAGTTCTTATTATTCTGATCGTATAGGCAGTGAACCTAAAACGATAACATAACTTTCTTATTCGTTCATTCTCTTTGATACCTGAAACATGTGGATATTAAATGTCACATGAAACTTTTCTATTGCCGGAAAGATTCAAAGAATCTAACTCGACCATACATCTGGTATTCGTGAAAGGCTCGATAGTCCTAAACACGACTTTACCTCATCTTATCGTTAAGGGCTCGGGTTGTCCCAAACACGATACTTAGCTGGTTATATGAGTCGGAGACTCAAAATAACAATATGAAAGCAATTAGCAATTCATAACTTATAGCATATGGAAAGCGTTAAGCAATTCACATAGCATCATTTACTAAAGCGCGCACTTCTTGAAAACTCTAAAACATTTAATAACTTTGAAACTTTTAAATCGTACCTTTTTCTCGCGGCAGTGTGACGGCGAGCTGAGGTTCAACAACTTTCTTAGAAGTCTAGAGGTACTATTCTAGACTCGACATTTAAAAACTTATGGTTATCAGAAACATGAAAGAAAACTCATGCTCTGATACCATTCTGTCACACCCCAATTCTTGAAGGAATAAACTATAACTGGGGTACGACTAAAATCATATAAATGAAAAAGGGAAGAACCTTGTGAAATTCAGATAATAGAATAAAAATGTTGGGCAATGCCCTTTGAATGAAGAAAGATAGAAATCAAGTGATACTAATCAATCAACAACATTCAAAGCCTTAGGATCACAAGTTCGGTTTCATGCTTCCGATAACCAACGTTAAATGACATAGAGCTAGAAGTTGAGAGTTTAAGCTCGATAAAAACATAATTCAGAATTTAACATAAAAGTCTTAAGTTGGAGAAACAAAAGACAAATAAAAGCTAGTGCAATAGCGGAAGACAAAATACGGAGTTGAACCCTAGCCTCAGCTCTGCCCCGTCATCACCAGCCATTAACCTGAAAACATTTGAAAGTAATTTTGGGCTAAGTACTAATGTACTTAGTGGGCTGCAACTTTTAAAGCATTTCATAATCTGAAGAACAGTTTATCCAATCTTACTGACATGACATAGAAGGTTTTAAAGAGAAATAACTTCTATGCATGTTAAAACATTTTCATATATATATACTTAATTATTTTGCGCGCGTTTGCACACTCCATTCTGTTACTCGCTGTGATCCCGGACCTCTAGCCACCGACGGATCTCTGTCTCCCGCTGACTTGAACTGAGGGCGTAACCCAGCCAAGTATAATAAACCTCGGAAATTAATCCAGACAGGCTTATCATTTCTATGCTCCGGAACACATCCCGTCGAGCACCCTTATAACGCCTCTGGTTAGTGCCCGATGGAGATCAACCCACCGAGTCAGCTAACAAGTGTACACAATTCTCAAATAACGTGTTAGGTCATAAGAGAACCTCAATTGATTAACTGTACGAGCCTTAAACATGGTAGAGTGCACCAAAAATATTTTATTGGATAAACAGTTTATATTACA
This sequence comes from Salvia miltiorrhiza, assembly GCF_028751815.1. Lineage (NCBI taxonomy): Eukaryota > Viridiplantae > Streptophyta > Magnoliopsida > Lamiales > Lamiaceae > Salvia > Salvia miltiorrhiza. The sequence continues at coordinate 7,265,056 of NC_080392.1, read as the reverse complement.
CGAATATTTAAGCTCAATAGCTAAATCATACATTTGAAAAATAAGCCCACCTGTCTAGGCAAAGCCTGTCGTTTAACGTTATCTCTGAATCGGAATAGCAGTGCTAATCCTCCTGATGCTCAAAGCCTACAAGAAATCTATTCTCAATAGGTCTCCTTGAATTCTAATCTTAAGTCATGGTGAAGTGCTTAATATTCTATGATTCACTTAGCCGGGTTTTCAAAATTTAATGAATAAATAATTGAAAACATTTCTCTTGAGTTAAGAACACCAACAATATTCTTACTCATCTTTCTTTAATAATTGGAATTATAATAAAACCAATTAAATCATAAATATTCTTATTGCAAAATATAATGCAAATTATGTCATGCTTAGCATATAATAAGTAATTACTTAAAATATGCACATAATAATAATATAATATTATTATGAAAATTATCCTTTAAATAAATTAATCAAACTAATAATAGTTCAATTAATTAAAAATAAGAAAGCCCAATTTAATTAATTGAAGGCAGTCCAAAGTCCTTAAATAAAATAAGGCCCAACAAATTTATTAATTAAAAGCCCAACTGAAACAAAAATAAATAAAATCTCGGCCCAAATACTCATAAAAATCGGCCCATGACTCGAGCCCACTACTAATTAAAATCGGCCCAAGCAAAATAAAATAAAAAAAATAAAAAAAATCGCAGCCCAAAACTAATTAAAACCCAACCCAACACTAATTAAAACCCGGCCCAACACTCAAGCCCACTTCCAAACCAAGCCCAACCCCAAAGCCCACTTCCAAACCAAGCCCAACCCCAAAGCCCAATCCTCACCCTAGCCCATCACCTCCACCCTCTTTTCCTCCTTATCAGCCGCGCCTCTCACGCACACACACATAGCTTTCACATATCTCACTCTTCTTCTTCTTCACGCCAAATCCGCCCCTTCTCCCTCGAAATTTCCGCCGCCACGGCTCCTCCTCCGGCGAGAAGCCGACGACCGACCCTCTCCCTCTACCCCATCTTCTTCTCCCTAGTTTTCCCTCTACCTACACAAACACACGCACGCAGCACCTCCTTCCTCTCGAATCCGGCGACCACAGTACATCCATGGCCGCCGCCTGAACTCCCTCTCGTCCGTGGCCGGACGACAGCAACAGCAAGGCTGCCGCGCCCTGGCCTCCCTCTTCCACTCTCGCCGATATCCCCCCTGAAACTCCGGCGATAGCAGCGAGAAACCACTGCCGCCGCCGACTCCCTGAACTCCCTCTGCTCTCTCAACTCCCCCTGTTCTAGGTCCGACAGCCGCGGTCAGTGGCTCCACGCCACCACCGTCTCCAGCCCGACTCTACTCCGGTGACAGCAACCCGTTTCTACATGACAAGGCTCAAGACTCCATTTTTCAAAAACAACAAATATCTTCTTCTACTCTTCTTTATTCTCTTATTTAAAAACATTTATACTTGTAATAAATGTTTATGAACATGAGTGTATGCATATGAATAAAGTTTGCATCTTTAGAAATTCTTGCAAAAGCTTATACATGTATGTTGGTTTATTGGATTGGCACAGATGGTATGCTTGAAATGTTTTGCTGTGTAAATCGTGAGGTTTATTTGTGGTTTCTGCTAAACCAATTTGGAGCTAGAGGCGTAATGTATAAACAGAGGTAGGCGAAAAAGTCAAGTGGTTACCTTGGCGAGGATTTCAGTTGGTATTTTGATTTCTGCTTGTTTGCTCAATACTTGATTTCTGGTGAAATGAGCTTGGGGCCGATGAAAATAATTTGGTGGATTAAGTGAGTGAAGGAGAACTTGGCTGATTTGTTAGGTGGAATTTGATGATGATGTTAAGTGTAAAGGGCTGTCATGGAGGTGGAAAGGAGGTGTAAAGGAAGGTGGCATGGCTGTCATGGAGGTGGAAGAGTAGGTAGATGTGGGAATTAGGTGAAGAAATTAAATATAATAAAATAAAGTCTTCCGGGTTATACTATGAAAACTGTAATAATCGTTCAGTTTTTTGCTTAAACAAATAGCTCGTGTAGATGCTAAATGTTAAATTAAATAAATATTCAATGCATATAAATTTAATAACTAAATTTACAAATGTTTTTTGTAAATCATTTTTGTTGGAATTAAAGTAAATTCTTTTTCTTAATCCGGCGTGAATCATCTTAAATCTAAGTTTAAAATTATTCTAAACTTAGCTCGAGGAACGGGGTATTACAAATTAGGATTAATAGGTTATTTGTGTGAATTTGATTAACAAATTTACATCCCTAAGATCAGTATTTTATTTATTTGATTTATTTATTTCTATTTATTTATTTTATTTGAGTATTGTATTTTTATTCTCCGTCTTATTTTTTATTTTGCCTTAATATTGCTAGAGAATTATCATGATTACTTAGAATATTTTCGTCTATCAGTCTCTGTGGATACGATACTCGATTGTTATATATGTTACAATTGCACCGTGTGAGTTGCGGTATTTTGTTACTAATAAATTAGTGATCAATGACAGATCTTGGCACGGATGGTTCTTCTTCATTTCATTAGTTCTAAATCTTCTTGGATTTGTATTTGCATTTCATAATTCTCGTAGATCTCGAACGTAAATATATATGGAGAAGAAGATATTGACGGCGGTGCATTTGTGACAATGGAGATGAACTGAGAGAAATATAGCATGTCGGCGACAAGGTGAAGAAAGTAGGGTTTCATAGACAATAATAGTGAAAGTGTACAAAATAGAGGGAGCTTGTGTTTTTTGTATGATAACGCCAGGGTAATGTCGCCCGCCTCAATTAAAATTGACTATAATTTATTAAAATTATATTTGTGGACAACTATTGATTTTCACTATCCTAAATGGATATTTCACACCATTAACACTATATATATATAGGGGGCCGCTCCAATGAGACCCCCTAATTTTAGTGAGATCTAGGGCACGATCTGGTGCGTTTATTTTATCAATCCTATGGCTGATATTGTATCTGGAGGGTGATTTTTTTTTCGCAAGGTTAGAATCCTGGAGAGAGCAGAATATTTTAAATTTTGTTATTCATCAGTATATACTGCATTGTTCATCAGTATATACGGCCCTGTTCATCAGTATATATGTCTTATTCATTACGAATTTTTTAAATTTTATTTTTCATCAGTATATACATCTTGTTCATTAGATATACGTTTTGTTCATTAGTATTATATGTCTTATTCATTGTACTAGTGTTTCACGAAAAATATGGGGTCTCACTGGAACGCGCCCCTATATATATATATATATATATTGTGAAGATTTTTATTTAAAATGAAAATGTGGAACTATTTCAATCCTTGCATCATGAAAATTTACGGTGGATGCATCATATTGATGGATGAATGCACACTTAGATTCGAATCTTGAAAACAATATTTTTTTTTCTCCGAGTGTAGTTAATTGCACAACGAATGCAATAACTTTACACACAGTTGCAGTTGAATATAATCTATTTTACATACGATTTGAAAAATATTAATTTTTTTTCTCTCTCTCTATTTAGATTCAATGGTTGAGAATTATTTTTCGTTCTCATTTGAACACACAGTGAAAATCATAATTTAAAATGAGAAATGAGAACACTACACTGGTGTGTCAAATTACTGCACTTGTTGTGCATTCATATATTTATATTGATTTATACATTACTCATTTTACACTGTTAATTCAATAATATGAGTGATATGATTTAAATATCTCACGTTCCAAATTCATTATCATTTTCGCCATATTTAGTTATTTTAATTAGATTTTATTGCTCTCCTATCTCTCTCCCTATACTTTTATAAAAGTAATTCAAATAAAAACCATTTTTATTATGAAAACTTACAACTAATCTAATCAACATATTTTTGCTGATTGATGGACAAGATTAAAGCTATATGCCATAGGTTTCATTTACGCAGCCTTAATAAGTAGGGTTTATTATATAATTGCATTTATGTAACCGATTTGATAGTTAAAATTTAGGGATTCACTATCTTTAATTATGGAAGTTTTTATTTGAGAATATTACATATTGTAAATTTGTAACTGTCTGGTCCACAGAACCGATCACCTACCCACCGTGGGCATGCATAACGTGCCCACCATGGTGTAACAATTGTAATTATAGTAAGATAATTTTAATTAGAGTAAGATTTATTAGTTATCTTTCCTAATTAAAATTGCCACATCAATGGTGGGCACGTTATGCTTGCCCACGGTGGGTAGGTGATCGGTTCTGGTCCAACATATTTCTTTAATATCCAATTTATCCCCCGTTTTTTTTAAAATAATCAGCCTATTTATAATCTATAATCTATATATGTGAGAATCAAATTATAATTAATATGCATAAAAAATTTCTCTCATCACTTTTATTAGTAACAAAAATATACATCAATAAGGTTAATTATATAATTCATAATTCAAAAATTAAATTCAAGTTTCCTAATAATAATAATATACGAATCATAGTTATAAGAATTAAATTAATTAAGATTTTCTTATAATAATAATAATAATAATAGCAAAACACCTACTAAATTTAAAAAAATATAGTTTACATTTTAATAAAATAATAAAAATCTTGATAATGGAGAAAAAAAAAAGAATACCTAATAAAGCCAAGGAATAAGAATTCTTGAAAATTGCACGATTTTCTTTATTTTCAAGATTTTTATTACTTTTCCTGTTTGATAAAAATTTAACCAAACATTACCTTTATTCAAATTAATATTTTGAAATCAAATTATTTTACCAGGTCAAAAACCATGCCAATCAAACGGGCCATAATTATTTTTCAAGAACTACATAGTTTGATATACTTTATTAAATTGAGGTTTTTTATAAAAGAAAAAGTAAAAAGAATCCCTTGAGAGCACAAAACGCAGACTAAGGGCACGAAACTCGAAAAGAGATCGTTAAACAAAGAAACCTAAAGACACTAGCGATCCCATAAATCAGGATAGTCGTCCATCTCATCTGACCAACGTCTATGAACTATATTATTCATTGCATTCATGCTATCACTATTGCTATAATCAACCACAAAGTTCCTCGGCTTGTAGCCCATTTCCCCCGCATTCCTGAGGCGACCTTTTATGCTACCTTCCGGAACTGCTTGCATCGGCTCACTTCCCATGCTCTTTCCCGTGCCCTTTGGGCGGCCACGTCCCCGCTTGGTCGTCTTGTCCGAGAGTAATTGCATCCCCTGACTAACCTGCTCCTCTAACCGACTAATGCGACTAGTAATATTGTCCTTGTTACCTTCATGCGAAACACCCCCGCTTTTGTCCACAGTACGTTCGAGAGCAACAGCTGTGTCGTCAATAATCGGTGTGTTCAAACCCGCGCCATCCGGAGCCTCCATCTCCAAAGTTTCCTCCACATCCGAGTCCTCCTCGTTAATGACCAAGTCACTATCTTTAATCACATCTTTATCCCCCTGAATCGGAACCAGTATTTTGTCCAACAAATCCGGCTCAGATAAATGAACCCCGAAAGACGGTCCAGAAATAGGATCCACGCCCGTATCCAAACAATTCTCCGCATTATTCTCCAAGTCCAGAGCCTGAAATGCATTTCGCGTTTCGACAGCCTCTTTCTGAAAAACCGGAACAACAATCTGTTTTTTTACCGCCTGTTCGGCGACCTTTGACCAAGCCGCAGCCGGTTTAGCATGAGTCTTCCCAAAAGTAGAATTCGTTGGAGCAACCTGCTGCTGCTTCTTCAAAGGGGCAGCCTCCTGCTGCCCAAACTCTGGCTGCGCCGGGTTTGCAGCCTGTTCATTCGAGGTAATCGCCGCCTGCCAATGCGGCCCATTGTGAACTTGCGTAAGCTTAGCCTTGTCATTCACAGTGTCATTCTGCTCACCCATCCCCCCAAACTTCGACTTGCGGCATCTATCGGGGGAGTGTCCCGTAATCTTGCAACGACCACAATAAAGAGGGAGATTTTCGAAAACAAACTCAATATGAAAAGAAAAATCCTCCATATCAATAAGAAGAGTATTAGGTAGAGGGTGAGACATATCTATTTCAACAAGAATACGGGCGAAATGTCCAAAATCTCTACCTACCGAAGCACCATCGATCTTTAGAGGATGGCCCAAGTAACGTCCAATTCCAGAGAGAACTTGTGGATTCCAATTCTCGATAGGAAGATAATGAATTCGAACCCAAACATTCGCCAATGGAGAGTTTTCTTTGAACGGATCAAAGTTTTGAGTCCACTCTCGGAGCCGAAGAAGACCCTTTGACAGTTCCCAGATCACCTTCGCCTTTGCCGTAGCTTTATCAGTCGCTGTAGTAAAACGGAGCGTGTAAAATCCCTTTCCCAGCGGAATCAGTTGCCAGTCAGAATTTATACCCCAAATCTGTTGAAGCTCTGACTTCAACTCCATAGTTGAACGTGGCTTATCGCCTTTCTCCAACAGAAGTCGTCCTGTTAGTGCATGCTCAAAAGCTTGGACTTCCTTTAAATATAAAGCCTTAGGAATTTTGAGAGAGAATTGATCACCTTCCTTCGTTGGACGCAAATCATGAAAAACATGAGCAGCTAAATCTTGCCGTTTAACAGGTCGCTTAACAGTAGCACTAGCATAAGAAATCCTAGCGTTATCTGCCACGCTAGGATTTACAGAATTCCTATCAACTGCCGTGCAATCGGCACCACAAGGATTTGTGGCCGATGTATTCCCAGCGGCATCCTGGGCCTCAGTAGTCTTCACCTCGCTGTTACCATCCGTGACAGATATAGTCCGAGCGGAAGAAGATCGAGCTTGAGGGTGTTCAAAATTCGCAGAAACAGAGGGGAGATTTAGGAATCCCTTATCTTGATTTCCGGCCGACGAGGTGGCCCGAGCAGACGAATGAGTCATCGAGTTAAAGCTTGAGGGAGGAGTTCTTGAAGCTCCCTTATCATGAGCTCCGGCCGGCGAGGTAGTCATTGGACTGCCGGAGCAGCAGCACGAGGTTCCAGTCCGGTGGCGGCTAGGGAAGTCCGAGACAGGTGGACGGCCGGACCAAGTGCGTCAACGCCGGGTTCCGCGCTGCTGCTTCTGGACGCCGCGCTGCTGCTGTCTGCACCTGTCGCCGCGCTGTTGCTGCTGCTGGACTCGACCGGTCGCCGCGCTGCTGCTGCTTGGCTGCTGCTGGAGTTGCCGGACGACGCTGCGGCAAGCTGGAAACGGACGCGCCGCTGTCACCGCTCAAAAAGACGTTGCCGGTGAAGGGGCGATGCCTCTGCTGTGCTGCTGCTGGGAGGCGGAGAAAGGTACCTGAGCAGCGGTGCCTTTGCTGTGCTGCACCGGTTGAGGGGCAGCGTCGCCGGCGCCAGTGGGAGACGGTCAAATATATCGGCCCCTCCAAGAAAAGTCGCCAGCTTTTTCACCTAGAGAGCATCGCTGCTAAAGTCACGCGTAAAAAAAAAGTAGTAAAATCTACATAGTTTGATATACGAACTACTTTTATTCTAAAAAAAAGATATACGACCTACCTTTATTCAATAATATTTGAAAAATACATATTAAATTGTGATTTTAATATATGAACGTATATTTCAAATATATATATATATATGTATATATATATTATATATATATATTAAATTAATCAAGCAATATGACTTAATACACTAACAAATAACTAATTATTTAATTAATTGTCAGCTTATTTTTCCAAATAAAACAAGACACCTTACATAATTAAATTTGGTATCAAGTATTACATGACAAATTACATTTGGGTTAACAAAAAATTTAAAATTTCCATTATACCGTCAGACGATTTTTAAATTTTATTGCTTATTCCTAAAAAAAACATGGAGGACAGAAGAAATGGCTATTCTGCATATTTTATGAATTCAAATTTTAGTATAATTCATAAATGGTGAATTCCAGCTCTAAAATATGTTAAATATGAACGATTCTTCTATTTTCATTTTATTCATTTTTATCAATCATAACATCTGTGTGGAACTGACGTATTTGCTGAAATTTTGAAGCATTAATGATTAATTTATGTAATCAATAACAAAATGTCCCAATCTTTTTTCCTTTCTTTTATTTTGCATGGTTTTTTCAGTCGTCAACTAATTGAATTAAAAACTGTACGCAATTTGTATACGTCTCGAGATTGGTTTAGTAATATAACGAACCTCTTAATATTTCACTAACTTAATCTTACATTAACAGTAGGCATGTTCTCAATGTACACGACAAAAACTAAGATTCTTACACTATAATCTTGCCTGCGTTAAATTACCAATTAAGAGAATGTAAGTCTGATTAAACATTTATAAAATTATTATTATATAATGTGAAATTCTTTCAAATGACGTTTAAATAAACTGTTTTAAAAAGAATCTTAAGTCTTTCAGAAAAAGGGAGTCTTAATTTATACTCCTTCGGTCCGCGATATCGTTTCCACATTGTAGACGGTGCAGATTTTAAGAAAAGTGGTGGGTAGTAGTAGATAGTAGTGAATATTGTAGTGAGTGGAGTTTGGGTGCTACTATTGTTGTGAGTGAAAGTTTGTGGACCCTATTTGTATAAATGGAAGTGGAAACGATATCGCGGACGGACCGAAATGGCAAATGTGGAAACGATATCGCGGACGAAGTGAGTATTATAAAAAAAATTATAGTTTTATTTACTCGTTAAATTCACAAAGTAGGTAATCCTATAACTGAAGGATAACGAGCTTGAATTATAGTAATATATTTGAATTCAAGCAGCAACAAGAAGTAGTTAATCAAAAGTTTCAGAAACATTTTAAAAATCAATCATCTAAGAATTCTTTAATCATTTTGGATAAACACAGTCAAACACCATCTACCAGCCAAATATTTTTTAAAAATAAACAAAAGCATTGATTACCAAACTTGTTAAACATCCAATTTAGCAGCATTTGTTGCAAACTATCCCCAAATCTTAGTAATTTAGTGTATTAAATAGTGCGTTAAATTGTTGTTGCAGAGTGGAAACAATGATGGCAGGGGCGGGAATAGGAAGGGAAGAGAGGGGCAATTCCGGCATAAGAGATGAAAAAGGAGGCCATTAATAAGGAAGTTGAACGAGAGGCGGGAGGCCCAGGTAGGCATTTGCTATGTAATGTTATTATTTGCATTTTGTTTTTTCTTACTATAAAAAGGAGTTGCTGGACGCAATTGCCTACCACCAACAAATGCGCTGTCTTCTCTCTCCACTCTCTCCTTCTCTCTCCTGCTCCCTCTCTCTCTTCGAGAATTTTCCGTGCTGCTCGAAAAACCTCCAGAAAAGAAAAAATTAGTTTAGAAACTTTGCAATTTGGAAAACCTGAAATTTGCCACACAGAGAAGGGAGCGCAGAAATCGCAAACCCTAGGAATTGCGCGGGCGTTGTGCTACGGGTTTGCCAATCAGACATTGATGATTTCAATTATCTGATCGCATTGATTTGTCAAGTTCGTTTTCCTGATATTTTTCTTAGACTGTGAAGGTGCGTGTGGCTTGGTTTTCCATGCGTTGGGATTTATTTCGTTTGTTCCGAGGCTTGTATCGAGATCGGGATGGTTGGATTGGTCCTGTGTTTGAATTTTCTCTCATTTGCGTTCGAATTTAATTGCATTGTCCTTTGATTAGGGTCGTTGTTTTTTGTGGTTGAATGTTCAGATCTGCTCTGGTTTTTATTGGCTTTGGCGGATTTCCATTTTATTTATCGTCTGTGTTTATGCTTTGTTCTTTTCTGCGTAGTGCATACGCTTGAAATAATGCAAAACCATGACCGGTCGTGTATTTTGTTTGTAGCTGAGTGGAAGAGGTTTGTTAGTGGTGGAATCATTTATTTGTTGCTCTATCTCAATCGTTTTTTGCAACTACTCTTGAATTATCCGTCTGGGAGCTGGGACTCTTTTTGTGGAAAACGAACAATGCCAATGCTCATTTGAATTTTGTGATGTCCTAAATGACATTCTTGTCCTAGTCTTTCTTTTCTCCCTGTCATGTGAGTATTGTGTTTCACGCAATATTTCCTGTGAATAAATTACCCAGACTGCCTAGAAATTAGGCAATGCTATATTCTGATTTTTGTACATTGCACTGTTTTTCAGGGAGGACATGCCATTCTTGAAAGGATTTTGGTGATATATTGTGTAGTTGGTCGTACTCTTGGTGGTTACATTAGCCGAAATATCATTTCATTCAATTGTCTCCTATCCTTTCATTCACCCTGTTCTATCATCATGGTCGCCACTGCTGCAACTTCTGCATTTCTCCCAATACCTTCCCCAGCTTCAGACTCTGTTGGAAAAACATCAGGAAAGGTTGTTGGGAGCATCCCTGCAGCAAGTATTGATGCTCGTGCCACCAATGCTAAGTCAAAATCCACATCATCAGGAAGATTGCAGGTGAAGGCTAATGCACAAGCCCCTCCCAAGGTCAATGGGACTAAGGTTGGCTCTATGGAGTCTCTGAAGACTGAGGACATGTCACCTCCACCGAGGACATTCATCAACCAGTTGCCTGACTGGAGCATGCTTCTTGCTGCCATTACTACTATATTTTTGGCAGCAGAAAAACAATGGATGATGCTTGATTGGAAGCCAAAACGGACAGATATGCTTGTTGATCCTTTTGGTTTGGGGCGGATTGTACAAGATGGTTTTGTATTTCGTCAAAACTTCAGTATTAGGTCTTATGAAATAGGGGCTGATAGGACTGCTTCGGTAGAAACACTGATGAATCATTTGCAGGTGCATGCTTACTCTTTATATGTTTATATGTATGTATGCAATTGTGAATTGTTTCCTGTTCTGGTTGCACGTGGTAGACAAAGTTGCTCAATTTCTACAGGAAACAGCTCTAAATCATGTAAAAAATGCTGGGCTGCTGGCTGATGGCTTTGGTTCAACACCAGAGATGTGCAAACGGAATTTAATTTGGGTGGTTACAAAAATGCAGGTTGTTGTTGATCGCTATCCTACGTGGTAAGATTTTGCTCTTAACACAATTAGCAAAGCAAATTTCATCTCATAATACTTTGGAGAAGTTAGAATTAGTATTTTCTTATTAATTCTAATATGAGGGGCTGATGTTCTGTCTTTCAGGGGTGATGTTGTTCAAGTAGATACCTGGGTAGCTGCATCCGGGAAGAATGGTATGCGTCGAGATTGGCTTGTCCGCGATAGTAACACGGGCGAGATTTTAACTAGAGCTTCAAGGTTAGGAATTCTTTTGACCAAGCAAACATTTGGTATATTCATAAAATATGAATTAAGTGTTGCTGAATAAAGCAGTTGCTTTCTTTCTGAAAACTACTTTGAGAATGATGAACAGTGAAACTGATCTTAATCCACTCTACTTGATTGAATCGGAATGAAATGGAAAGGGAAATGGAAACCTGGAGTTAAACTACTCACTCTATTTTAAGATTGGTTATTAAGGCCTTTTACACACTTAAGATTTTGAAATTGAGATGTGGATTTATGTTTTTGTAATATTGGCAGTCTATGGGTAATGATGAATAAAGAGACGCGGAGGTTATCCAAAATTCCGGATGAGGTCCGAGGAGAAATAGGTAGCTATTTTGTGGATTCTCCTCCATTAGTGGATGATGATAGCAGGAAGTTACCGAAGCTTGATGAAAATACTGCAGAGCACATTCGTACTGGTTTGACTGTAAGCAGCATGCTACTTCTGTTCAATTTTTTTCCTTTCTCCTACAATTATTATGGTATCAGTTCTTGCTGCACTTCCTAAAGCATATGTCCTTCATGTGCAGCCTAGATGGGGTGATTTAGATGTGAATCAACATGTGAATAATGTAAAATATGTTGGTTGGATACTTGAGGTAAGCGTTTTCTTTACCTTGAATTTTACTAGTCAGCTACAAGCCGGTTAAATCGCATAAAAGTGCTTGGAACATCTTTCTGTTTCTTGTAGAAATGTAGGATCATATAACCTCTTGCTCTTTGATGATTATACATTAAACTGAACTCCTGTTTAGATTTGGATACTGTTAAGTTTCTCAACTCTTATTATATGAAATCTCATTCTTTTATGTGATTTCATGTATAATATTGAGATAAGTATAAGTGGGTCAGGATTTGAAGGCAATTCTAGCTATGATATGTTATAGTGCGTGAATAATATCAGTTGGCTAGGCTCAGTTTCGTGCTTCTGAGGTTTTATCATATATAAATTCTTAAGAAGACGGGTTTGCTACACATGCTTGCTTGCAAGCTGAAGATAGGAATTTATAATCCTATGTGTACAACTCTGTGTATCTTTAATGAAATCATTATTTTGTTGGCTAGAGATTATATGTACAATTAGAATAATGAAAAGATAGGATTGTTTACTTGCTATCCCTTGGCCTTAGGCCATCCTTTTACTTTATTTGCACGGAATTTTCTTTATCATGAGGTTCGTTTGAGTTTTTACTTTAATTTGCTAAAAGCCTTTATATTTGCATAATTTCCCGAAAATCTAAGGAGAAACAATAGCCACATGCGGATTTCTTACTTAAAGGAAAACTTGAAAGTCAATGAATTTCTACAGACAAAAGGAGTGGCATCATGATTCTGGCTCCAGTTATTAGATGGTTTCTTGGACCCTTTGGCCAATAAATCCTTCAATTTAGTCGAGCTTGGGTTTCTTTTCAGGATTTATCCATGGTCGTAGTCTGAAAGCTTTAATTAAATAAGGGATAGTTGAATTTCTTCTGCTGAATTTAGTTGTGCACGTGTAGTTTCTACTTCTTTTGTGCTGTCATTGTGCTAGTTCTGGCCTGTTTGCAGTTGAGTCGTGTTAAATGCGTGTTTTTTCTTCCGTTGCAGAGTGCTCCACTAGAAATATTGGAGACTCACGAGCTCGCTGGTATGACTCTAGAATACAGGAGGGAGTGCATGAGGGACAGTGTGCTGCAGTCCCTCACTTCAATTGTTGACGAGGGTAGTGGCGACTCGTCTCACCCTGGCATTGTTGAGTGCCAGCACTTGCTTCGATTGGAGGGTGGGGGTGAAATTGTGAAGGGACGGACCAAGTGGAGGCCGAAATTTGTTGACAAGATCGGAAGCTTTGGGCAGCTCCCGCACGAAAATGCTTAATTTGATGTGTGCAGCCATGACACTTTGGCTCTACTATCTAGTATAATACTACTTGCTTCTCTCTCATTTTTATTCTCTCAATCCCAATGTAATATCCAGTCTAATTTATGCTTTTCTTTTCTTTATTTTTGGTTAATTTTTGTTATTTTTTTATTCCTTTTGACGAAAAATACAATCGGTTTCAAGTCATTGTAAGTACCTCTCCTCCTTTTTGTATGCTGGCTTCCATTTAATTTCCCAGCCTTTGTTTGTGGTCTTGGCAATGAAAGTTAGTTTGTAGGTGGACAGTTGTGATCCTTTTCTTCTCCAATTATATACAATCAAATAATTAGTGGTGAATGAAAATTCTAATACGTAAACGCTATTTGTAGCGCAAGGACCGTTGCTCTTTATGTTTCCAACTGCTAATTCGGTGTAAAATTTCGTGAATTATGAATTGCTACTAAACTGGTGGGAGCTGTCTTTCTCTTGATTTGATTTTTATAAAATGCTACACTTTGTTGGAAGTTGTCCTTTTCTTGATTTGAAATCACCGGTTTCTTGTTGGATATGAGAGATGACTGATTTATTTAATGATTGGAATAAGTTTCTATTTACATCATTTAACTTGGCTTATTATTGAAGCCGCGAATTATCTTGAGTGCATAATTATGCAACAAATTGACTGCACTGAATTCAAGATTCCCTAATTCATAATTGCCACGACATAACACAAATATTTAAAGAAGACAGAAAAATAATGGTTGGATTTAAAATTAATCAGTTGGCGACATGAGATGATGAGAGACCAATATTGATTGGAATAATTGAATCTTCAACTATTATAGTAATACTGGTGAAGAAAAGAAAAGTAGACCGTATCAAAACAGTGAAGATTTTTTTTTCTTTTTTTTTTTTTAAAAACAAAAACAGTGAAGATTTGAAATTCAAACTAGGGGGCTCTGTTGCGATTGGGGGTTGGTGAACAAATTGTAATCTACTATAGAGCATGAATCTTCCATTTTGCTGGCCTCACAAGTCACAATCACAGTTATTCTACTACTAGTACGTAATCTAGTGTATTACACTAACTTCTGTTACATAATTGTTTATGGCTCATTGTTTTGATAATAATGATGACAGCTAGCCATGCATTTATCAAAGAGGGTTTTCGTGTTGGTTTCAAATCGCGCTGTCCCAAAATTCTCCATTTCCGACTTTCTTTTACTTGATTTTAAACTTAATTTTGCATCTTTTTGATGCATAATATCAAAATCGACCAAAAAAAATGAAGTTCCACGTAAGTATGAAATAATTAACATAACTATATAGTATATATAAACAACGTGGATATATATTATGTATTCTATTATAATAAAATGATAAAAATGTAAGATTATGATTTGGGGACACCCAAGTTGTCGATATCCTTTCTTATGCCATATTGAACTGTCTGGCCTACAACTTCGGGCAGATTTAGCCACACTTAACGGTTTAGTTTGTTTTGTTGTCATTAGAAGTTTTCATTTCTTTATTTGTAGGTTAAATCCATTAAAATATACAAATTTTGGAGCGATTTTTATTTTGCACAAACTTTCAGGAAATGCATGAATTTTACAATTTCTCCACTTTTTTTTGGGATTTTGAATTTCCCCCAATAGAAGAAGGACAATTTTTCGTCAGGTGATTTGAATACTTTGATACACAATGAAATTTTTAAGTTTTTGTGAGAAGATTAAGAAAGAAAAAAAAAGGTCTCAACGTGAATGATTTTAATTTGGAGAGAGGCTTCGAGATTAGTTAAAGTTAAAGGTAAAAGAAATTTTCTTTAGAACGAAGTCACCCATGTGGATGCCACGTCAATTTGAATTTGATTAGAATTGCAAATCTTAAAGAATTTATTAAGTTTATGCATTTTATGAGAAAATTGAAAAATTATGTGCAAAATAAAAAATGTTCATATATTTTATACACTTAAACCCTTTTTTATTTACTTGTAAGTTGTAACAGGTTTTGATTTATTTTAATCTTGCAACAATGGAAGTTGCAAATTGTCTTTGACTTTGTCTATATGCCTCTCATTTTCAACTTTCAAGAAAGAGGGCTAACACCATATAAGCCTTGTCTTCTTCAGAAATAATTGCTGAAAAAGAAAACCGAAAGTTCATTGTCATCAAATGATGGAAGAAAACAAAATCATCTCACTAATCGTATTTAATGTTAATTCGTAATCTTGACTACTCCTGTACTCGGATGTTGGTAAAACTAAAGTACTATATTAATATTGATGCCAAATATCAATTTTCAAATAATGAATCGGATTCGCGTATCTCATTCTAATACAAATAAAAACAATATGAAAGCAACTAATTATCGATAAAACTAGAAGTATTTGACAAAGCATCACAAACGGCACATAATCCTCTTAGCGAATCGTTTGCTTTGGATGATTAGTCTCAATAGGTTAAAGTAGTAAGGCTACTTCCGATCCCTTATTTATTTTTATCATTTAAGCTAATTTTGCGTGATTTCTATCCCACTGAAAGACTACTCTTAAATATAAAATAGTCAATCATACACTTATCAATTATGCAGAATAAACACCTCCAATGAACTTAATTGCCTCGAAAACACCCGATACCCTAAAATCCTTCTATGAGCCAAACATATAGAGTTGAAAAGACCTTATGCAAACATAAGTAAGGGCCCTGATTCAATACTATCCAAATAATCATAAATATTAGTACTATATAATTAGGGATGGCAACGGGCCGGATCTGGACCGGGTCCGGCCAATACCAGATCCAGATCCGTTTTCATATACTAGATCCAGATCCAGATCCATGGATCTACTATTTTTAAATTAAATTAAAAAAAATTCACAAAATCAACAACATCTAATTTCCATCATGAAAAATATAACACAAAATATTTTTATCTAATTACTTTTAGTTTTTATTCTTTTGAATATAATTTATTTATTATTTTTAATTTAGTTAATATTATTAGTAAACTAAATATAAAATATAATATATATATATATATATATAATAAAACGGATCCACGGGTCGGATCTGGGCCGGATCCAGATCTAAAATTTCAAGATCCATTTTCAAAACTGAGATCCAAATCCGTCGGGTTCAAAAAATTGAGATCCAGATCCGTAAAAACGGATCTGGATCCACGGATCTGGACCGGGTCCAAGATCCACTGCCATCCCTATATATAATTGTTCTATGACCATTTCACATGTTCTTCCTAAAATGAAGACACTTGAATGACAATTTTGTTTCTTCATTCAAATATGTAGGGGAGAAAAAGACAAAGTAGAAGAAATGTAACTAGTATGCATGCTAGCTAGCCAATACTATAATTTATACACACGATAAATCATACTATTTGTCTAGTTGCCCACTTTTTGCCCACGTCGGTCTAATATTTAGGGGTAGCATGATCTAATTCTACTTGCAATATATGGATTCGTAATTCTATACTAGAATCTTATCTATAAATATTCTAAAGGAAGCAAAAAGTAATGAATATAATCAATGAGACGATTTTGTTTCTTTTTATATAGGATTTGGAAAGGAAAGAGTTGCTGAGCCAACAGAAATGGAGTACTACCTTGTTCCCATTTTACTTGACTTATTTTTGTTCGAAAACAATTATTTACAAGTGTAAAATTGTAGTGTAAAAGTGTTTGAACCATAATTTATATAGTTTACAATAATTATTTAGAAAAACTAAATTAAATCAAATGAGACACTTCAAATATGAATACACGTAACGTAAAGTCAAATGAGATGAAAGTAATACTATAATATACAATTAAATTACTCTTTAATTTCACTAGGTACAACTAGAACAATATAGACCGTCATATAAAGATGTACATAAAAATAAGAGCTGAATTTATTTACACACACTTTTCTTTGTATACAGGGGCCGATCCACCATGGAACATGGGGGTGCAGTTGCATCCCCAAAAAAAAAAAAATTTTTTTTACTAGTATTAATATTCATATATAAATTATTTTAGATTTAGTTTTTGCACCCCCAATTATAAGTTTTAATCCAAAATAAAAGAGAAATTCAGTTTTAAAATCCTAAATTTCATTGACCCAACTAAAAAGAGAGCTCACCATCTCTTTCTTTTTCATTCTTTTGATCAAGCCCATCATTTAATCAATCAATTACCTCAATTCTTAATTAAACAAAAAAGTTGAAAGTATACATTTTGCATTTGAAATGCAAAGTTATTACTATTATATTTGTATTTTAGTAAAAAAAAATGTCTAAAATGTATCGAAAGCCTCAAAAAAAAAATCTCGGGGGCTACCGCCCCCGAACCCCCGTAGAAGTTCAACTTCCTCAAAAAAATCCTAGCTCCACTAGTGTTTATAAGATTATTTTTTGCATCCCAAATTTAAAAATCCTGGATCCGCCACTGTTTGTATATATATATATATTCTCATTTTTGCTTTGTTATTTGCTTCCTAAAAAAACTCTGCAAATAAGTTTTTTCTTCTCTAAACTTTTCTCTTTTTTTTAGAAGAGAAGAGTTTTGTTTTAGAAGAGTAAACTTTTCTACTAATCTTGTCTTTCTTGGTTCTCAAAAAAAAAAAAAAATCTTGTCTTTCTTTCCCCACAGACAGCAACCAAATTATATCACATTATTAATGATAGGTTGTTGTGGTATGTTACAATTCATCTTCTGCAGGGCTACAACGCAAAATTGGGATGATAAATTATTTATTATTTGGAGTTGTTAATTATAGGATAAAACAGTAAATTTAATTTTTTTTCTGTTCATATTAGTTTAGATAAGGTGTTATAAACTTATAATGAGTGAAATGGAGTGGAATAGAGCCACCAATTATTTCTGTTTATAGGCCCATAATTAATTCAATTAAGGTGTTCATTAATTTGGCCCAAGTTATATATGGAATCATGCGAATTGTTTTTTGTTGTTCCTTTTGATTTTTTTTATTTAAGCATTTTACTTGTTATTTTTATATTCAATATACAAATGTAAGAATTGTAAAACTAAATTAAGGGAGGTGTATTCGTTCAGGATTTTTATACATTTCTGCAGACTTTTAAAATCCGGGTGTATTAGTTCAAGACTTTTAAAAGTCTTTTAAAATTTGGGTGTATTAGTTCAAGACTTTTAAAAGTCTTTTAAAATCTGGGTGTATTCGTTCAATACTTTTAAAAGTCTATGAAAATCTGGGTGTATTCGTTAATCTACGGACTTTTAAGTTGGAATGACTTTCATTGATTTCGTTCAAAAAATAGGCATCAACAAATTTGACCAAACACCACGAGAATTCACAAATCTGCCAAAATCACGCGCTCGTTGGGTTCCAGCGCCCGCGGAAAAGAAGCCAGTGGCCGATGGACCCAGCGCTGGAGCCTGACGAAGCCAGCGGTCGCTGGCATGCAGTGCGCGTTGGGTCTGCCGCGATCGGACAAGCCAGCGGTCGCTGGCATGCAGCGATCGCTGGGCTCCGCCCGCGGACAAGCCATCGCTCGCTGGTGTTGCGCGATCGCTTGGCTCCCTTGCCCCGGACAAGCCAATGCTCGCTGGGCCCTAGCGGTCGCTGGGCCCAGCTAATTCTTTATAAATAATAGTCTCAGCCGTCAGTTTTCTTCCTCACACAAAATTTGAACCAGACTCGAAAAAAAACAGAATTTTAGGGTTCTGCATTAACTATTAGCAAGGTATTCTCTCATAAATCTTGTATCTTTATATTATTTTGGTATTCAATTTTTCTATTGCATAAACCTTGTATCTTTATAATTTGTTAGCAGCTATATTTTGTTTTCCTATTGCATGTGAGTTGATTACAGTTTTTGTTATTTTTATTTATACTTTCTTTTATTCATTGTTATAGTACTATATACGTATATATATTTTGTGTCTAGTAATATTATCATGGGAGATTCTCAACAACAAGACACGAAAAAGAGGGCAACTTATAACCACTACCTAAGCCGTATCAAATGGTTTAAGACCCGTTGGACTGCTTATTCAACACTCATGAAGTTTAACTCTGGTTTTGGCTATGACAACAACGCTAAATCTATTCATAAATACAAACAAGTTCGTATATCTTATAGACAAAAATATAATTTTTACAAATAAGTTGATCATTTTATCAAATGGATTATGTGCATTACATATTAAATTTAATTTAAACGAAAAAAAGTTTAATACAAGCTCAAAGAGGTTGATTATAAATGAAAAAGGCAGATTGCGCGATGAAATTGAAACGAAGAGAAATTTCTTTTCCTAATCTCATCCTCTATTTTTTCAAGCTGCCTTTTTTGAGTTGGACTGGACTTGAGTAATTAAAAGGCCAAAAGCCCAAAAATAAATGCTGAAAGGCGCTACATTTTTTTACGGGTACAAAATAATATGAAAAATATTTTTAATACATATTACTACATAGTATACTATTTTTTGGCGTTCTCTTTTTTGCTTAAAACACTCCATTTAAGAGTGAAGGCTTAAAAGTCCGATAACTTATTTAAAGTCTAATAACTTAGTCCAAAACCAACGATAATATATTCACAGATTATTTTTAGGGGTTATTGCCCCTAAATACATGAACTATGACCAAATTCTAGTTTATAACATCACCTTTAGATTTTGCCCCATAATACATCACCTTTCAATTTTTTCTGGAATCTCCCATGGCCAAAGTTTGGAATATTCAAAAATAACCCCATTATAAAATTTTTTTGTATCTTGACCCCTAAAACTTTTGGTTTTTGACTAAAAGACAATTTATACCTAAAACATGTTTAAGATTGGGCTTGAATGATATATCGGCTGGAAACTTTCCTCGTGCCCGATAGATTACTTCGTAATCTGGGTCTGGACTGTGAGACAACGCCACGTACTTTCGAGCAAAAAACAGTTTTAAAATATCCTTGTTTAAAATGGTATCAGAGCGGGTTTTTATAGAGGAATTATGTAATGTTTAATTTATTTTATGATTAACCTATGTGGGAGGAGACTCCACTGAAAATTATGGATCCGGACGAGTGTCCGAGATGTGTACACTACAGGAACTCTCTCCAAAATCTGGAGATAGAAACCAGTCGCTTCATAAGCGATCTCAAATGGAACAATCGAGTCCTCGTTACCAATCTACGACGAGGAGAAGATATCGAGCTTATTCGCGATATTATCGCGAGTATCCAATTCTATCATGAGCACCTCATGAGAATGGCCGCTGCCAGAACGACCATTGAACGAAGGAGAGACGAAGCCCATCAGTCACACGATTGATGGAACCAAAAAACAAGGCGGGAGTAGCCTATCCAAGCTACCACAAGATCGAGCCAGACTCTTCCGAGAATGTCAACCTACGGGAGATTCAAAAGACGGTGGAGTATTACGGCAACAAGCTGTATGAGCTACCGATGGAGATGAGTAAAATATCACTCAGACAAGAGGAAATACTAACCCTCTTGCGTGATATTCAGAAAAGAATGGAGGAGATCGAAAGGCGAAAACCATGTTCCGGAAAAATTCGGAATCAATGGTCCAAAGACCCGACGAATCCATCCATATTTGATGCAACACCCAAAGAGTTGCAGCCGAAGGACATAATCCGAATCATGAAAGGCAAATATCATGAATAGCCTTGACAGAATCGGATTGGAAGATCTACAGGAGTTAGCAGAATCTTTTGCTAATCTCAACATGGTGGATCTAAAGATGAACCAAGGAGATGAGGTTCCTAAAACCGAGCCTCAAGAAGAAGAATCGTCAAAGAAGGGGTCAGCTCAAGACGATGCAAGCCAGTTCCAAAGAACCCGGCGGCGGAGACCTCAGATGCAGGATACTCCTGTAGAAAAGGTCACACTAGAACCAATCCATCCATACAGATTGATTCTCAACCTCGACGAAGCCAGTTTCAAAGAATGGGAGGGTCTCATCGACGAATGGGCTTCATCATTAAAAGTCGTGATTGCCACAATTGATTACGACAAGAAAGAATTTGCCAGAGTCTTCGAAGCTAGCTTGACAGGAATGGCAAAAAAATACTGGGAAAAACTTGAAGTTCTGACCAGGGAGGAATTGTTTAGTAGCACGTCCTTATATGACATCATTAAGGAAATTACTAAACAGATTAAAATTCATTTCTTGGGAATGGGTTTTTTCGAAGGATCCGCAGAGGAGAAGCGCAAGAAATATCAACAGGCACTTTATAATTTAAGGTTGATAGTGCTAGAGCCAAAAGCTCTCGATGAATTTCTGCGTCTGTACACCCTATATGTCCATATGGGGGAAGTGGAAGATCAGACGGCCATGGACCTTTTCTTTCCAAAGCTTCCAAGTCCATGGAGGGAAATGCTCATCAATGAGTATGTTTCACCAGGAGGATATCCACTTGACAGTGCTTCGAGGAGGATGTCTTATGTTCACAAAAAGCTGTCCGAATGGTGCCAGAAGGCGGCGGACCAGAGGAATCTCAAGAGATTGAGGAGACTCAACAAGAAATCCCCATTGATGTGCGACAACATTGATCTTCCAACAGAGATTGGTGCTGAGTTGCTGTATCAAAAGAGGAGCCGAAAGAAACATAGGTACCAACCCTATGAAAGGAAATCCAGAAGAAGTTCTTGGAAGCCAAGAACTATGTGGACTAGACAGAAGGCACGCTCCTACAAATCAGGCCAACGGAGCGGACCATCAAAAAACCGATTCTCATCTCAGAAGAGAATCCCGGCGAGAAAAACTTTCAGGCGTACCCAGGCCAAAACAAATGAAAGTTTTAAAGATTGCAACTGCTGGACATGCGGTGCAAAAGGGCATATTTCTACCAATTGCCCAGACAACGAGAAAAGGATGATAAGGAGATTCGAATCCACACCAGATATCGAAGACGCTATATATCATCAGGAATTGATACCCGTGTATCAGTTCGAAGATATATCCTCTGACGAGAGTATATATGAGCAGGAAGAAGTCTTTAGTTCTGAAGATTCGGAAATGACCGATGGATCAATCGGAGACGAGTCAGACTAAAGAAGAGCACGAGGTTCATCACACCCAGAAAGAGGATCAGAATGGATTTACTAGCCATTTTCTGATTCCACAGGATGAAGTGGTGAAGAAGCTCGTGAAAAAACTCAAGAAGGAAACCGAAGAGGTGCAAGCGTACCAAGGGTTTTCCAATGGGAGATTGAATCGAGTTTTTTATAGCTTGATTCCAACCAAAAGGAAGCATCATGTCTATTTTGGAGTTACAAGCCAAGAAATGGCGCTTCCAATTGAGATTACAAGTAATCAGGTGGAAATCCAGCTGGTTCCTGCCGAAGATATTAAGCAGGATCTCAAGAAAATGAAGCCAGAAGTCGCAAGTACGATGAAATGGATTCACATTGGAGCAATTCAGTTGGTAATCAAATCTTCCCTTTTCCCAGGGACAGACCAACCAATTGACGTCGCACTCTGCGATAAAAGGGTCAGAGACGCCAGAGAATCAGTTCTTGGAGCTTTTTCGGGCAATCTCTATGCCAAGAAGATTATAACCGAGTTCTATCCACAAATCGCTTATAATCTGCAAGATTCATCCTTCAGCCGAGCCCTGACTCTCTATCAGGACTACAAGAAGAAGGAATACATGACAGATGGAAATAGGCCATACTCACTGACTTATCAAGTCTCGTATGCCTTATCAAATTCCCATCACACGGAATTATTTCTGGGAAAAGAATATATTGAAATTCCAGAAATATTCAAGGAGGTTGCCAAGGCAGTCAATCCAAACCGAGTGGAGATTCCTCAGATCAGAGAAATTGACATCGACCTTGGAGACAAGCCAGTGCTTAGCCATACTCAGAGTCTCAGACTAGGAGCACCAAGGCTATCATTTCAAGGAAATAGGCTAACTTCAGGGCCTATAACAAGAAGCTTCTCTCATTCGTATGAAAGAAGGGCGATCCAGGAAACACCAGCTCCAGACATGAGGATCAAACTCAAATGTCCAGAAGGATGGAGACAAGTTTCCACAAGATTTGATACAACAAGCAGGGAAAACCAGTTTCCTTGCAGCTCGTTGTATTACTTGGCGAATCCAGGAGATAACCGATACATCGGAACCCTGGAGGTTGGAGGTTTTGAAATTCAGACCGAAGGTCAAGCCGGACAAGAAGCAGACGTCCTGATTTTAGGACGAGATTTTCTTGACAAATATAAGCCATGGTCATGGAAATCAGGAAGAATGGAGATCACAATCGGACGGCAAAGATTGATGATCTAATGACAAGTCTATTCTCGATATACATCTCTGTAGGGATGTTATACGAGAAATACAAAGCAGAATATTTTGCTGCTTATGTGGATTCAGGAGCAGGAATCTGTACAGCAAAACGAGGAGTCTTTCCAGCAGAAGTTGAAGAAGATCTACCTCGAATTGCAGGAAGGGATTTCTCCAAAAAGATTTTGCTTCTATCAAAGGGAGTAAAACAAACGGAAATATTGATTGGCGGAGCAGGACAGACACCTTGGTACAAGGTCAAGACTCCACCAATTTATTTCCATGATACCGGAGCAGATATATTATTCGGAAATAATTTTCTGCAAAGCTTCAAGAGGTACATACAGGACAATGAAGCCAGGAGGCTAGTGTTCACAACCAATTGTGATCACAAAATCATTGTGCAAAGGCTCAAATGAGCGTTTCATCGCTCAATGCCAATCAAATTTCACAGCAAGCGTGGTGATGATGGCAGACTCCGGAGACCCCAAATGAAGGATCAAAGGAGATTCGGAGAAGTTTTGCTCAAATGCAGAACTAAGGGATTCCCAGATCTCTCCGAGGAAGAAACTCAAATCCTCAAAGTTTCCCTGATATCACACAAAGATATTAAGGAAGAAGAACAGGTGTCCATTGCCGACGTCAAAAGGAGAATCCAGAAGTGTTACCACGAGGATCCTTTAGCATGGTGGGACAAGAACCAGCTCAGAGCAACCTTGAAAGTCAAAACTGGAAAGGAGCATGAGTTCGTAAGGTTCAGACCTATCCTGATGAACCCTAGAGATCAACAGGATATGATGAGTATAATCAAGGAACACCTTGATTTAAAGCTGATCGAAGAAGGAAGATCACCCTACAGCAGTCCTGGATTTCTGGTGAGAAATCATGGGGAGATCAAGCGAGGAAAGCCAAGATTGGTCATTAATTATAAAGGGATTAATGACATTCTTGAGTTCGATGGATATTTCATCCCGAGCAGAGAACACCTTATCAACTGCATCAGAAGTGCAAGGGTATTCTCAAAGTTTGATTGCAAATCAGGTTTTTACCAGATTCGCATGGAGGAAGGGAGTAAGAAGTTCACAGCCTTCTCAACCCCACAAGGACATTATGTCTGGAATGTCATGCCAATGGGGTTAGCCAACGCGCCTCAGATATTCCAAAGGAAGATGGATAATCTCTTTAAAGATTATTCTTCGTTTATGTTTGTTTACATTGATGACATCCTTATTGCATCAAAAAACATTCATGAACATATTAGGCATCTGGAGATCTTTGCGGATGTTTGTCAACAAGAAGGACTAGTACTGTCAGAAAAGAAGGCAGTCATAGCCACCCAGAAGATGGAGTTTCTGGGGATCGAGATCGATGAATCCGGGATTATTCTACAAGATCATATTGTGGAAAAAGTCCAGGGTTTCCCGGAGGATCTCAAAGAGAAGAAGCAGCTCCAAAGTTTTCTCGGGGTTGTCAATTTTGCAGGGATGTTTATCAAAAACCTTGCAGAACACAGAAAGGTCTTCAGTCCACTACTGAAGAAAGATGTTCCATTCATTTGGAAGGAGGAACATCGAGAGGGTATGAAGAAGTTGAAAGAGATCTGCAAAAATCTCCCAAAACTTTCAATACCACAAGACGAGGATGATTTGGTCCTCTACACCGACGTGAGTGATTTCTGGTGGGCAGCAGTGCTCACAAAGATCACCCCTTATGGAGAAGAACCTTGCAGATATTGTAGCGGTCTTTTCTCCGACAACGAGGCTGTGCGATGGCACATAAACGAGAAAGAGTTTTTTGCAGTCAGAAAGGCGTTCAAAAAATGGCCGTTATTCTTACTTGCTAAAAAATTTGTTTTGAAAGTAGATAACACCAACGTCAAAGCTTTCTTAACTAAAAAGATTGAATCTAAACCTGAAAAGGCTAGATTGATTAGATGGCAAGCAGAATGCCAATATTATGATTATGATATTGTCATTTTGAAATCTGATCAGAATGTTCTTGCAGATTTCCTTACAAGGGATGGAGCTCCCTGAAGTGGAGGCCATCGAGGCAATACAGGGGCAGCTCTTTGAAAGTCTAGAGCTGCTACAACAAGAGTGGCACAAGTGTGTGCTACATACCAAACAAGCAGGGAAGATACAAGCGGCTGATGAAGCTCAAGTATCTAACCAAATCGATGTATGTTTCATGAAGATGTTCAATCTTCAGGAAGCAACCAACAAGCCGCTCTTGCGCGCTGTCCGTGAAAATCGGGCTAAAGCAATGCTTTCCGTACAGGGCGGATTACCTGTAGCAGGGGATTCAAGTACCCCTAGCACAAGTCCTGAGACAATGGTTTCACAGCCAGACTCTCAAGGAAAAGATGTTGTTAAGGGGTCACACCCTGAATCAACATGTCAACCCTCCACCTCTGGGGTAAAAGAGGAAGAGATCAATCTTAGGCCCATGACAGGCCAAGTTAAGGTTGATACTGACTTTATTGAAATTTCTCCTTCTTGGCAGATGTACCAGGACAGGTGGGAGAAACTTCTCACAAGGAAGGGCATTAATCCGGGAAATTGCCGGGTTGATGTTGCCGGAAAATATCCAAGGGTTTGGATGACTCCAGGAGCCAATCCAAACGATGTAAAGGAATGGTATGAGTTTGGGGCTTTGGCCTCAGTTTATACCACCGCCCCAGCCTTCACCGAAATCAAGGGTCTACCAAAATGGATCCAGAAAACGGTGTTCGACACATGGGAGAACAACGAGTCCCTCAAAAGGGGAGATGTTCTGGAATTGTATTGTTTCAGTGCAGCGCCAGAGCCAGTCGGAAAAGGAATCCGTGAAGCTTTCCACTTCATTAAGCTTCGGAGACCTGATACGGGAGCCCTTAACAGGATCAAAGTTCCCGACTTCCAGGCCGCAATCGTCTCAACATTCACGGAGGATCAAATCTCCACTAGACGAGCATGGGGTCTTTGGGTCTGTCTCACAGAGATGGACAAAATGAAATCCAGATTCAAGTTCTTTCAAAGCTCGGATCTGGGAACGTTCCTAGTTAATACCATGACAGGAACAACAACTCCTTTTGCCGAAGAATCCTTCGAGAAGAAACGGCAAATGATTTGGAAAAACAGGATTGCGGGGAGCCAGGAGACTCGTCGCAAGTTTTGCAATATGGCTCATCTAGGCCATTGGAGCGATAAGATCTGCGATCAATGCTCACTCGCAGAAGGAGCCAGAGTTCGGCAAAGGATTCTTTCCAAAGCCGGATAAAAGGAGGTTCCGGTCTGATGAACATGATAAGCATCAGACTCCAAAGGGAAGGACACCTCGGGCACCAAAAAAGGAAGGTGGCCGACAAAGCTAAGTGAATCATGTGATTCACAGCAAGGATCGCACCCACAAAAGAAACGACAAAAGTGGGTGGAAGAACAGGAGGATCACTCACCAAACGCTCCAGGACAAAAGTGAGTGGAGAAAAAAGCAGCCGGCCCCTACCAGCATTATCACAAAACGATAAAGCAAGGGTCCAGCACCATGTGATGCCACTAACAAGTGTCGGCAATCAAGGTCTACAAAAGAAGGTGGATGTCATATTCATGCAAGCTGGCCACGAAGAAAGGATCCGAGGCCAACAACCGAGCAATAATAGAGGGATTCAGACCTCTATATAAACACAAGTGCTGGAGAGAAGAAAGGCATCGAATAATTCACAACATTTTCACACACCACTTCCTCTCTCTAGAAATTATCTTTGTAATATTTTAATTTTGTTTTCAAAGTTTTCGTTTTAGTTTTAGTTTCTTTTTATGTACACAAGTATTAGCTACTATGGGTAGCTAAACAAGTTTGTCTCCTCCCTTGGGGAGTTTTATGAAATAAATTAGTTATTATATAATTCCTCTATAAACGCTTAGTTTTTGTCCAACTATTCCGGGTTGAGTAAAAATATTTTCTTTATTTTTCCAACATATTATTTAGTCGGCACTTAGTGAAGGAAAAGGGTTGCAACCATCTCTTGCGAGTGTGTGGTTGGTGCGTGCCGGGTGGGCAGACGAGCCGTAAAACGCAACAAGACCGATTCCTGAAGAAGACCAGTCGACAAAGGTATAATGTTGGTTAAATTTAAGATTTATTTCGAAGTGTTACGGAAGCATGTTGGGCCTGATTAATTGTTAAACTGTTTTAGAAATCATAATAAGGGTATTTTTGTCTTGGTTTTGTATATGTTGGGGTTATTCTGCAATTTTGATTATTTTGGGGTAGTTTTAGAATTTTCAGAAAATAGCCATGGGAGAAACTAGAAGAATCATAAAGGCGGTGTATTATGGAGCAAAAACTAAAGGTGATGTTATATTCTAGAAAATTGGGAAAGTTGATGTATTTATTGGCCAATACCCCTTATTTTAAATGACATTGCAGGTCAAAAAGAAGCTCGGGCTTGGAACATTCAGATCTGAAAAACCACGGTAAATTCCATCTCGTCAGAGTTGAGGTATGCAAACTAAAGAGCTACAATAAAAAATTCATATTTGAAGATGAGAAGTTGGATATGAAGACAGAAGCCATGCACTTAGCAGACTTGAAAGTCGGTCAAATCTTATCAGTGTAAAAAGACAAAAAAATGCGTGTAATTTAAACTTTATTCTTATTATTCTTATGGCTTCACAAATAAACCTTGTTATAGTATCTAAGCTATATGCTATAAATTGGGCCTCTATGTTCAAATGTAAAGCAATTCATTTCACAATAGGAAATAAAACATCCAAATACTATATTTTTCTCCAAGTTTTCTCCCCATTTCAATTTGTTAGTTCTTAGCTCGATTTTTTCCCACTTTTTAAAAATTTGTTGTTGAACCTAAAATCCAACTCAACACATATATATAATATAAGTAAAAAAAATTGTACCCCCACCGCTCTATTCTGCGTCCATAACTCCTTTAAAATGGTAAATAATGACTCAATTATATTCAATTGAATGATTAGAGTGCAAGAAAAATTATTTATTACAAAATATATTATGCAAATCAAATACTTGATTAAATTAAATTATTTTTATCAATTATGCCTTATCCTCTAAACCGATTGCCTCCCTAAAGTACTATACTGGTCATGAGGTTTTGGAAGACTCATTACATATTTTGTTCAATTGTATGCTGATGGTAGATAACTCATAACTGAACAAGGTAGGGAAAAATGGAGAGAAAGGATTGAGATGGAGTTATGCATGTTATATTGTTATAAAGTTCTTAAATGAAATTATTAATTTGCTGAAAATTTAATTAGCCAATAAGGGTAATATTATACATTTATAAATATTTTTATTATTATTTTATACAAGGGATTATAATGATATATATTTATATATACACAGGGTTAGAATCCTGTGAGAACTCATTTTTTTGTGAAACGGAGAACCATGAATAAATACATAAAATACATGAACAAAAACACATGAGCAACGATGTTCATGTTTTACTCATGTTCTTTTGTTCATGTATTTTATGTATTTGTTCATAAATAAAAAACACATGAACAAAATGTTCATGTCTTACTGTCTTTTGTTCACATATTTTATGTATTTGTTCATAAATAAAAAAACACATGAACAACGATATTCGTGTCTTACTGTCTTTTGTTAATGTATTTTATGTATTTGTTCATGGTTCTCCGTTTTCACAAAAAGATGTGCTTCTCACAGGATCTCGCGTTCAATGGAGAACATTAACACGCCCATGTTCATCAAATTATATTGAACATATCAGTCATTCCGTTGAACGTTCATCAAAATATACTGAATTTTTGGGGGTTCTGTGGTTCGACCCCCTACATGTTCAACATAAAAATTCGTTGAACATGACGTGAATAAATGTTGACCGTTAGATTAGATAAGATCAACAGCTGAGATTTGTTCTCTGTTCTTTGCATATTTAGTGTTTTCTATTGAAGTCTTCCCTATATATATAGGGGTGGGCTAAAATAAAAATGCCTGTTAAAATATAAAATAGGAACTATTGATCTACAGCTGATTCATCACCTTGTTGGATGAATTCATGATCCCGAGTTCGAATCTCATAGGTAGCAAAAAAATTATTTTTCGCAATTCATACAGTTACACAGCGAATTCATACGTGTTCTACATAATATTCATACATTTTAGCTAGTTCGTATTTTATATGTTAAGAGTTGTTTTTATCCTAACCCCTCCACTTATATATGTATGGATTGATTCCATGAAAATAATCCTTAGTGTTAGTTCTTTAGTAAATTTTATCCATCAAATAATACAAATCTAACGACATGCAACTAAAAGAAGGAAAAATCGATTGAATTAATTTGTGTGCTAGAATTCTTATCACACCTAAATAAGGGTCAGATGTTTGGTTTTAAATGGGGGGTGGTTCTGAGAACATGTTGTGATGAACATCTCATGTATAATGGTCCAGAGGTTGAATATTTAAAGGTTGTCCATAGGTTGAATATTCATGGTTGTTGGTCCTCTGATATTCAGATGCAAAGGTCTTTTGAGCTTATGCTCTGATACTAATTGTT
Organism: Salvia miltiorrhiza; assembly: GCF_028751815.1. NCBI lineage: Eukaryota > Viridiplantae > Streptophyta > Magnoliopsida > Lamiales > Lamiaceae > Salvia > Salvia miltiorrhiza. Next base: position 7,235,153 of record NC_080392.1, on the reverse strand, counting down.
GGTCCTGGGGTGAGTATATACTGGTGTATGAGGGGATACACCAATTAACATTTTTCAATCTTTATCAACTTGAGTGTTGTAAGATATATAGGTTGATAATGAGTCAGCCAAATAATGCAAGTAATCAAACTGTTATTTGCTGACTGATGACAAGATAAGTCCTGCCTAACAGAGTGTTCAGTTGACAATCCTACTGACTTCTAGTAAGCTGATCAGTTTGGACTAATAACTGAAGTGCATGAGAATGCGGTGGTGAGTTTTAACACGATTTTAAAAAATCTTTTAAGTTACTTTTTTCAACTTATCAGTGTTTAATCAAGATGTTTGTGCTGAGTGTAAGACAATACGCAGAGTGGAATAAGTAGTATATGCAGACTGAAATGTAAGTTATTAAATAAATGATACAAGTAGTTTAAGGTGATTCGAAGCAATCTCCTGAGTCCATGATGTGTGTATTTTAGTTACTTAGTTTAGTGTGTGTTTTGCTATGGTTTTATATGAGTTTACATGATTTGTGATCTTTTGAATGTAGGAATTGAGCGGAAAATTAAGAAGAACTCGTGTGGATGAAGAAAATGGAATTTATCGAGTTTGCATGGATTTCGATGAAGTGATTGTTAATTAATGAAGATGATAGAAAAGATGGGCTGGATTTATTTGTTAAGCTTTAAATATTTATTAATTATTTATTTGGGCCTATGCGCCATATTATTCTATTTGTTATTAGATTAGGTTAATTGTTTACCTTTCTTTAGTCCTTATATATATATATATATATATATATATTAGGAACAGGCGCATACTTGGACACACAACATATCAGCCGCATGCAAATTAGTGATAGGATAGGATTTAAGTTTTGTTAATTACCTTTGCACTGCACGATTTTAATTCCCTAGGTTAAGATTTAAATTTTCTTGCTTTTAATTTGGTACTTTGCGGCTGGACTTGGATTTTTGGCAATCAACCCCAATCTTGGACGTGCAGATCATCTTGGCGGCTGAAAACTTGTTCCTGGTTCTATTTTCTTTTTCTAGTTTAGACTTATTCTAAGGTTTCAGTATTTGGATCAAGTGTTCTGGTAACATTATTTTAATTTATATATTTCAGTTTATTTGATTATTAATTATGATTGCTTTTATTCATCTGATTGTTCTTATTTTCGTTATGAGTAGCTAAACTTTTAATTCGGCGAGAATAATGAAGCATTAATTTATTAATCTGTGAGACCTAATTGGTTTTAAAATTGATTCCGATTAATTCCTAGGATTTAAGGATAATTTCGATTTTATTTAAGTCTGGCCAACTTAAGTTTAATTGGATTACAGTCAATTAGCACCTCCAATCCGTAATTGTTGGAATAGGGCTGATTAGTGATAAAACTACCATGTTCGTAGTAAGAATTAATTGATATATTAATTATTACTAGCGTCTTTAGGATAATTGATATAAATTGGGTTCCTTCATCTTAATGCTATTAGAATATTAAATCTATGACTGACGTCTCCAGCTAGGTTATATTTTAATAAGAGAAATAAGCAGGTCTGGCGTCTCCAGCTGTTTATCGACACAGTAAGTAGGAATTGGGGTACGTCCGTTGCGTTTCACGGTATCCTATAACTAGTTGGTTGATAAGGATTAATTAATCTTTGCGTCGATGATCAGAGCTTTGAATTAGTGTGGATTTATTTGAGCCGAATTACCTTTCTAATGATATTTTTCTTGAGTCTTTTATTTGATTATTGCTTTCTTAGTATAATTAATTTTCTCAAAATTAAGGCGTGGTGGCATCACCAAAATTATAGATTTTAGGGAATTGAATGATTTTACCTGCTCTCTGTGGGATCGACCCTGCTTACCATTGTACTAATTTATTTTGGTAATTCCGCAGGAATTATTTGGTGGTTGGCAACGTCCACCAGTCCACAACCCTGATAAACAGGGGAATTCCTTAACCCTGGATTCCTTGTTTTTATAGCTGCAAGTCAGCTTGACTAGTTAATTTTGCTTAGACTGATCACACGAATTACGCGGCCGTGAACGCAGACAGTAATTTACGTTGTTGGCAATATTGTATGCTATTTTTCGATAGCACTTGTTGCTTCTTGAAGTTTCAGACTTCGAACTTGAAGCTTACTTGTTGAAAACTTTTTAACTCTAGCACCTAAATTTTACAAGAGTGAAAGGTTTCAAGGTAGAGTTTCCAACTATGAGCACATTGTTACAATAAGAATAGTGGTATGATAGTGTGCTTGGATCTAGGCTTTAAATGCAACAATATTTGCCTAGACTAAGGGTGCGGTATGATAGCGTGCTCGTGTAAATTTAGACTCACCTTGTGAACTTTAGAACTCTTGTATTTGAAATACGCTGGGTGTTTGCAGAAAGATGTGGAAAACTTGAAAGCTTAAGAGATCTCAAATTGGTAGCATTTTCGGTAGTCTTCTCGCTTGAGTACCTCTGGGTATTTATAGACTGATCTCTGAATAGTTTTGTTGGAGATAGCATCTTCAAAATGTGGTGGTTGGCTTCAAAAAATTTCCCATTGTATTCCACGGAGAGATGTAATCAGTCGTCTGCAAGTCTATATAAGGTGAATATTAACATTCTCATGATATCCTTGTACGATGTTGTATCTTCCTCTGAAAAAGCAAGATTTTCATTGAATGCAGAATCCTCAGCATTAAATGTCTTCTTTTTGCTACACACGTTTCTAAAGATGACTTCGTTTTTAAATATCTGTCTTTCGGGCTGACGTGATATGTGTGTATTTGAGCTCGAGTCAGGCTGAGTCCTTCAGTCAGTTTGCTGAAACTAATTGTTTCATTAGTTCGCGATTTATGCTTAGTGAAATCTTTATCAATATTGCAGACTGATTTCAGTATGTTGATCAGATGATCCTTCAGTCTCATTCTTCATTATGCGATCTGTAAACATAAGAGGCACACTTCCTAACACTTGAGTTGCGGTCTACAAGGTACAACCTTGATATATATCATCAATTTTTTAGGAGTTTTGGTATCAAATCAAAACTTTATAATTTTCACCAACATTATACATGTGACAATCATCTTATAAAATGATTATGTGATGCATTGTTAGAATTTTTCAATTGTTATAGATCATAATTATAATTGGTCCACAATTGGTTTGTATATCATCACATTATTAAGTTTCATGGTTCTCTAATTTTTAAAATTGTAATTTAAGATAATTAAGTTGTTTATTCATGCCTACAAATATTATATATGACAGAAAATTTCCCTCCAGTATAAACTAAGTGCTATGCTTTTTATATATTACATAATATTTGTTTTTATGTATTATTTTCTTCGTCCCCCAAATAATTTTCTAATTTTTCTTTTCGGTTCGTACCTATAAATATTTCTTTTTATATTTTTGGACTATACCTCACTACTAATATTTCCTATTATCTACTATTATCCTTACTTTTCATATTTTCATCACTTTCAATACTCCGTTTACCCTTAATTTTCACATTTTTGTCTTAAAACTCGTGCCCCTTCCTCCTAGAAAGTTATTTGGGGGACGAAGGAAGTATGAAATATACTTCATTTCATGACGTCGTAAATTATTCAAATTAATGTTTAGTTCGCATATTATGATTTGTTTTATATATAATCGTTTTCTTAAAGTCGATATGCGAGTCAAAATTAAGTAGTTATATTGTCAGAGTTAATAGGGTGAATTATACATTCTCACTTAGTAGAACTGATGGGTGGTGGACCTATGTGATTGCAGAAATTAAGGAGGTGGTTGCTCTTGATGTGGCTACGCACAATTTTGTGCGTATTAAAGCTTAATTGCGTTTTGTTATGTGTAATCTGAGCTCGCTGGCTTGGTCCTTGTCTCGAACAGTTGGTGGGAGTCTTTCCAGTAGCGGCGTCGTGCTTGTTTGGTGGCTGCTGTGGTGGTTCAACTGTCACAATTGGATTTTCTGTGAGGTTTCGTGGAGTGGCTCGTGTTGGTGGCTTTAGGGATGGGGTGAAGTGAGCTCGTTGGCTCGGATCTTATTTCGAACAGTTGGCGTGCATATTTGTGGGCTATTTTCCAGCAGTTCCATCTCTGTTTGCTGTCTATCCTGGTGGATCAGCAGTTACATTTCGATAACTATTAATGATTCTTCGTGGTATGGGCTTCACCTTGGCTCATTTTTGCCGTTTGTTCAGTGTGAGTCCCGTTCTGCTTTGGTTTTAAGGAATAGACGCTTTGGGTGTTTAGCTGGAGGTATGGCATTTGAGATGGGGCGTCCCCTTGGTCTTTTTATAGCTTCTAGGTGCGCTCGAGGTTGGGGCCTGGGGGGTCGGGTCCCGATGGTTGCTCCGTGATGGAAGGGAGTTTTCGGCCTCCCTGATATCGGCGTTAAGGTGCTTTATTTGCTGCTCTTGCTGTTTGCCTTGCGGTTTTGTTTTGGGGTTTGGTATATTCTCGTTCCTTCCTTCGTTAGGTTGGTTTGTCTTGCTGTGCTTGGCCGATTTTTTCTTTTTTGTGTTTTCTGTTGGATTCAGCCGGAACCGTCTAAGGGCAATGGTTAGGCCGGAGTTCTTGAGACAGTTCTTCCCGCTCTTCAGACTTTTTCTTACTTCTGCCTTTTTTGTAGATGAGTACTCTTTTTCCTCCTCAGGGGTTTTCTCTCTTGGGGGTTTACCTTGAGTAGGTTTTAACGAGATTCGGCCCTTAGTCTGCTTCTGTTGTACTTTCAAGGGTTTTTTAGGTTCTTTTTTTCGTTTTCTTTTTAATATAAGCCATATTTAATTAATAAATTCTCACTTAGTAAGAGTAAAAAATACCCATGAGAATAAAAAACTGAAAAAATTAACCTTTTTTAATGGGGTTAATTGCTTGTAAATTCACGAACTTTAGCGAAAATTCATTTTTAACACGTTTTTTCAAATTTTCAATTTAATACACCAACTTTGACCCGTTGTTCAATTTTAACAACCATTAAATCTCCGACGACTTAAAAACACACGTGGCGTTGACGTGGCTTCCCGGCACACGCTTTTGTAATTGTTCGCCGATGAGTAATACGCAGCATTTTAGAGAAGCTTAAAACGTCGTCTTTTTTCACCGCCCAGTCGACCCTTCCTCTTCCTCCGCCGCCCCGCCACACTCCTTCTTCCTTCCGCCACACTTCCTTTTCCTCCACGTTTTCTGTCGCCCCGCGGCCCTTCCTCTTCCTCCACGATTTGCAGATCTAAGCTTGCGGCCCTCTCTCTTCCTCCATGATTTTCGCTGCCCGCCGCCCTCTTTCTTCCTCCATGATTTGCAAATCTAGGCTCGTGGCCCTCCCTCTTATTCTGCCGCCCTGCCACCCTGCCGCACTCTCTCTTCCTCCGGCCACACTCCCTCATCTTCCATGATTTTCGCCGTCCGTCGCCCTCCCTCTTCCTCCACGATTTGCAGATCTAGGCTTGCAGCCCTCATTCTTCATCCACCGCCCCGCGACCCTTCTTCTCCCTCTCTGAAATTCTTCTTCTCCTATGTTTCTCTTCAAACCCTCCTCTCCTTCATCCTTCTCCGCCGTGCGCCTTCCCTGAAACCCCCCCTCTGTGGCTCGTGTATGAAGCGAGAGGCGCACCAGATCTGGACTCCGAAACTAGAAGCCACGTCATAGCCACGTGTGTTTTTAATTCGCCGGAGATTTGATCGGTGTTAAAATTGAACAACGGGTTTAAAGTTGGTGTATTAAATTGGAATTTTGAAAGAACGTGTTAAAAATGAATTTTCGCTAACAAAAAAATTTACAAGCAATTAACCCTTTTTAATGTACATGTACGAATATATCCTTAATGATTTAAAAAACAAAAAAATTTCCCCCTTCCCCCCAAATCTGCCGACCTTCCACTCCCTCTTTCCCAAAACCCTAATTTTCCCCCCACCCCATCGCCGTCGCTGCTAGATCATCCCCTGCGAGGCGCTGCCGCCACCATCTCCCCTGCGAAGCACCATCACTCCTGCCATCTCCCCTCCACTACGCTTCGAGGTTCTTGTATCTCTCTATCCGCTATCTCTTTCCCCCTTTCCTCCTCTACGGCGCCGTCACCTTTTTTCCTCATCCCTTCTATCTCGGACCACTGCAAACCACCATCGCCATGGCCACCCATTGTGCCCCATCCCCCGTCCCCCGTCGCTGCATATTCTCTCTCTATTCCTTCACGGTGCCGCCGCCACCTCTTTCCCCCCATCTCATTTGCACCCCTCTCCCCCAAACTCAAATTCCCCGCCGCCATCTACCCTCTCTGCTGCCTTTTGCGCCACCCTCCGCCATGAGTTGTCGCTGCCACCCCTCCTCCTCCGTCTTCTCTCTCTCTCTCTTGATTTTCTCACCGTCGCCGCCTCCTGTGTCGTCGTCGCTACAACTTGCACGTCGCTGCCGTCTCCAAAATTGCAACTCACACGCACTTTTGCAAAAGTGTGTAATAATCGCGAAAAAATCATGTAACAATTTTTTTACACTGTTATACATTTTTGTAGTAAAAATGTGTTGTTGCGAAAAAGTGTGTAACATTTTAAAATACACTATTACACACTTTTTGCAATTAAAAATTGTGTAACAATGTATTTTTATGCTATTATATACTAAAAAAGTATTTTAGTCAAAAATATTATTATTTCTATATTTTTATTTATAACTATAATTTTTTACGACTAAAATGTTTTGGAAACATTAAGGTGCCGTCCTATATTTTTATGGGATCAACTAGCAAAGGTAAAATAAAATGAGGATTTGGATCATGATAACACCCACAGAGTGAAAGCTGACTGTTGAAATACTCAATAAGTTTGGTTCTAAAAGAAAAAATAAAAAATACACAAGAAGTCGAATGCATACAATCCACGGCTCTAAATTAATATGCTCTCCATTTGTATAATTAGACTCAAGATGCTATAAAATTATTTGAAAAAAGTCGAATTGCACGTTTTCATTTAAATCATGCTCTTGTTCTCCCATAGTCCCATGTGAATCTTCTTAAATCACAAGTACTTGATACTCGATCAATTTAATTGATGTTGAACCTTTTCCTTTTCTTTTTCTTTTTTCTTGCATGCTTTTAAAATAATTTCTTCTTAAGTAACTCTATAATTGTACAAGCTTTTGACATCCTATAATCTACTTTGAGCTACGTCAAAATCTATATGAACAATATATATTTATTTATATATGTATCTTAGTAGGGAGTAATTATTATACAAACCATATTTATCTTATATAATAGGTGTACTCTGAAACATTACGTTTTAGCATAAAAAAATGCTGAATTCAAAAAAATGAATTTTCGCCACCTATAATCACGAATTCATTCAACAAAATAATAAATTCACTATAGATCTTCATAATTTAATGACTGGTCAACAATTCATATGGTATATTTTATACTCCCTTCAAACCAGGGGGCTTAGCCCACTGGCCACCGGGTCCTCACTTAAGTGAAGTGACCCGGGTTCGATCCCTCTTGGGAGCGAATTGGAGATTGGAGATATAAGGTGGATTTGGTGAATGGAGAGATAAGGTGGTTCTTGGAGTGGATGGAGAACTAATTACTAACATCTAACATGACTTTGCCCGATCAAAAAAAAAAAAAAAAAAAAAATTATACTCCCTTCATCCATAGTATCATCGTCACTTTTGCCATTTTGGTCCATCCACAATATTTTTGCCACTTCCATTTATAGCAGTAGGGTCCACGTACAAAACTCCACTCACTCATTACTATTAATTATTATCCATCACTTTCTTAAAACTTGTATCATTCACAAAGTGACAACGATATTATAGACGGAGAGAATATTATATATTTCTGAACTTATTTGAATCACCCTCCGTCTTCGTATTTATTTACTTAAGTCTGTAACCCTTCACCAGCTAGCCACAGTTTAACTTGTATCATGCACACATTTAGTCCTATTATTGCTGCAATTATATATCAATTAAGAGCATTTACAAACATCATGTGTCATTTTGACTTTAGTGACAACATTTATATATCATATAATGGCAATTGATGAAGTAATGCACGATACTATTATTTCGATACGATGATAAATAATTTTGAAAACATTTACTACTGATCATCATATATATTCATATACTATGTATATGTATTTATTGGAAACATATTTGAATTATATTATACACTATAAATGGGTTTGAATATTGCTTTTTTTTCATTTTTTTTCTTCATTTTAAAGTCTAAATATATAAATTTTGACTGCATGCATTTGATATATCTTGTGCTTCCGAAGGGAAATTTTCCTCAACGAAAAATTATCGATAGAAATTTAGAAGGTTAGTGACAGTGACAGAGGGAGAGGGGTTGGGCCTCATTGTCATTGGGACTTCAAAAAGATAATTATATCTTAAAATTAAATAGATCTAATAAATTTTAAATGTTAATAAATTTAATTTATCAAACTATCTCTATAATAATTGAGAATTTATATATAACATCAAAACTATTACATGTTATCAAATTAAATTAATTTTATTTCGTTAGATTTATGCTTCCACTTATTGTAAGTGTATTAAATTATTGAAATGCATTTAATTATGTAGATGTGAGTATTAATGCATAATAGAGAAGCGCATTAGTTATCAATAATTGATTATTAGTGTGTGCGTGTGTTGGTCAAGCGGTAATGAGTTAATGCCTAAGGTAAAAGGTCTTGACTTCTAGTCCCCTGTGACGCGGCCTTTAAATTTTCTTATTTAATACTAATTTATCCAAAAAAATAATAATTGATTATTAGTCATATTTATAGTTTATTGTAAATATACCTTTCACAAAACATTTCTAGCTTAAGTTATATATATTGCATTTGTTCAATATTTTAATATTGATTTATTTTTTCTTTGTTGAATCGATCGTAGGAGTATAACAAAATGTCTCATGTTGTGATGCTTCTGCTTCATTAGGCAATATTTTTTTTATTATAACATACTCAATAAAATATTATAATAGTATTACAAATACTATTAAATCTTATCTTCATTTGAAACTTTTTGTTTTCGTTATAACTCAAACTCTCGATTTACTAATTCAAAGAGAAACGTCTTATCAATTAACATGTGTTTCATCGTCATTTCAAACTTCTAGTCATTCTCTCGATCAAACGAATTAGAAATATTTTTATTATAAAATTAAAATTATCAAAAAAAATTATACTATACTATTTTTTTTGATTTGACAGACTAACCCGAAAATTGAAGATTTAAGATTAAATATAAAAATTTATAGCTAAAAAAAAATTAACTCAATTAGTCCGAATTGAAAATTGACCCAAAAGTGAATTGATTGGGTTGATATTCCTATTTGACCTAACTCAGAGGGCATGTTTGATTGGCATGATAGTAATGTTAACTGAGAATGTTATTTCTAGGAAAATAATTTTTAATAGATTCATTTTCTTGTGTTTAAAAACACAAAAAAATACTTATTAGGATTTTGAATTTGTATTACTAAATAAATATAATTAATCAATATATATATATATATATATATATAAGAATTTTAATTTAACATGCATAAAAAAATTTCTCTAATCAATTTTTTAGTAACAACAATGTACATTATTAAGGTTGATTTTATTATTTATAATTTTAAAATTAATAATAATAATAATAATAATAATAATAATAATAATAATAATAATAATAATAATAATAAAGTATGATTCATAGTTCTAAGAATTAAATTATGATTTGCTTAATTAGCATAAGTTATTAATTAATTAATCAATTAAATAATACAATGCGAAATACTTACTAAATAAACTTTTAATTTGTATTTTATAAAATAATATTATATATATATATATATAATATGTATATAAATAATATTTTAAAATTAAATTATGTTTGTAGAACAGAATCTATACCAAAGGCCCTCAGCGATTCCTTAATATAGGTTTATATATGGGAAATGAAGCACTAAAATTTTGTCTACATTTAAATATACATTAGCATTTAATTAGAAGGATACAGTGTAGGTGGCAGAAGGAAAGTGAGATGGCATGGAGCGTGGGGCACACGCACCAACCTCTCCTTTACAGAGGCCCGCCGTTTGTGTCGTAACCGGAGAAGCAATTAATGCGCCCCACACTTACTATTAGTAAGCAGTACTTTGTGCTACGCCTACGTGGATCATGTCATTCCCCAGTTGCGAAATGCATGTGGCGATGGAGATCTATGATGGGGAATGATTTTACGGCAAAACGTTGAAATTTGAGGAACAAAGATATGCGTTGCGAAAATTAGCAAACGAGACACAAATTCAACAAACACATGCAGTTGGGGTGAAATGCAGTCGCCATAAATGCGAAAGCTCAACCGTATTAACACTCATCGCCATTAATGCCGCCAACTAACAATGCCAGCCCAAAGTCGCCCTTACTTTATCTCCACCGCCGTATTTTGATGCTCAAACATTCCTATTTACATTGCTGCGGTTTTGTTGTTTTTTTCGTGTGTGTGTGTTTAGGGTACTGTGAGGGTGGATGTGGAGTTCGGCGGAGAATTTGTCGGCGCGTTCGGAGTCGTTTAGGGAGGATGGGGACGACGAGGAGGCGCTGCGGTGGGCGGCGCTGGAGCGGCTGCCGACCTACCGCCGCGTGCGGCGCGGGATTTTCCGGAACATGGTGGGCGACTCGAAGGAGATCGACGTCGAAGAGATGCTCGCTGAGGAGCAGAGGATCGTTCTGGATCGGCTGGTTAACTCGGTTGACGATGATTGGGAGAAGTTCTTCACACGCGTACGGCGTCGCTTTGACAGGTTTCTTCTTCTTTTAGGCCTTTAATTCTAATTCATTTGGTTTCATGATTTCGTTATTATTTTTTAGTTAATTTTTCTTGTTTAACTCAGCATTTGGAGTTGGACAATTGCCTTCTGTTTTCATGTCATTTTGAAAATTCTTGAATAATTAACAAAAAATATTTAAAATCTGTATAATAATTAAATTCACAGTATAGAATGACATATTAATTGTGGACATGAGTATTTCGTCTCATGAAAACATGAAATTCTATGCCTAAACCATGAATCTAGTAAAAAAAAAGTCTCATAATAGTAGACTCTACTGCTATATATGTGACAATTTGGCGTCATGAAAGATGAATCACACATTCTAAGATAGGTATATGTTGGGATTAATAAAGTATTAAACTATACCATGTCATTATTTGTCCAAAAAAATAAAAATTTATACATAGCTTGTCAGTTGTCACACTGATTTATGATGGTTATTAGATATAATAAGTATTGGTTTTAGTGGATGTTGTTTGTTTTAGCACTATCTTTGATGTCTTCACAAGACACGGACCCTAGGCCCAATTATGAAATATGTGGACTGATTATGACAATTGACAATTCTCCAACATGCTGACTATTCATATGATTATGAAAAGGAATTTTAATCATCTGAATTACAATTATTAATTTATCAATTAAGAAGCTACGACAAAGATCCCTAAATACTAGCATACAAAATATCACGTTATATGATGCAGATGTGCGTATTTAATCCACGATGTTGAATTTCTATCTTTTGGCTAAGTCAGATATGCCTTGATTTTAAGCCTTGCTTGTAACTTGTAAGTTCCAAAATGGGATTGTTCATAAATTTCTTGATTATTTCTTTTCTTTGAGTTGTTCATATTTTTTTTTCTTTACTTTTGGGGTGGGGAATGGTGCGGTTTGAACTAAGGTTTCGTCGTTTACGGACAAAAGCTCGCATTGCTTCGACATCCCTTGGGCATATAAAGTATACTTCATTCGTCCACGATATCGTTTTCACTTTTGTCATTTCGATCCATCCACAATATTATTTCCACTTTTATCGTAGTAGGGTTCACAAACTCATTCACAACAATAGTGAGACCCAAACTCCATTCACAATAGTACTCACTATTATAGTACATCATTTTCTAAAATTTATGCCGCCCACAAAATGGAAACGATATCGTGGACGGATGGAGCATTTTTTTAAGAAAGGAGATATGACACTGACCCACCACCTACATCAACTGCGTTGATGATATAGGAAAAGAAGATCCTCCCGCAACCTTTGGACGATTCATACCAGTTATTAGGATAAATTCCTAACTATAAGATCAAATTACATTGATCACCCAAAATTCTTACTTATTGCAACAAATTCTGGATAACATCACAGCTTCACATGTTATTACAAGTTTGCTGTATCCTAAACTTGTTCGGCCATGTTGGGCCTGTGTGGCAGCAATAACCATTGTGGTAAATTGTGGGGAGTGTCATTTACTCTGCAGCAATGCTCTAGTATCAACTATCAATCAAGAAGGAACAGTGGGATTGTTGAATGGTCCAAACACCCTTGACCCAAAGAAGATTAAGAATATTAGGAAAATTATCCTGGATGGTTGCAACTAATTTTCCCAATATGACTAGAGTTGTCATCCACAGACACCGGCCTTGTCATGCTGATAAAGTTATGCTTAGATAAGAAATGGAACATGCAAACAACTTTGGTAAGTTATTTGTCACTCCTAGTAAAGAACTTAGCTTTCCAGCAATTTGTTAAGTTATTTAACCACTGGCCTCTGTTAATACTTCATAAAGTGGCATGACACATAGCAAATTAGCAACTAATTTTGGAGAACATACATGGCTTTTACCTCTTCATTACTTAGTATTGCCAAATGCCAGCTGATATCATATGACATGATAGTTGATAGACTCATTACTTTATTTGGATGTGTAGCAGTGGAAGTTTGCATAATGCATGAGATTCTATGTGCTATACAAGTTTCATTGAGGTATATTACAAAGGTCTTAGTAGTATTCCCTTGAGATGAAGTAGATCTTCTGTAGAGAGTATCAATAGAACTAGAAATAGTCTTGGATTTTCCGAACTGTAAGGAGAGGAGGAGCTGATGGCGAGTGAGACATAGAGAGAATGAATTGATTGGTTCAGTAGTCTAAGGAAATAAGTACAATTAAAGGAAAAGATGCATAAAAATAGTGGATTCGGCCTTTGATTGAACATTAGCTCGACACCACACATAATTAGATTATAAGGAGAAAATTTCATTCTAAATCATTTTTTTATTAATATTAGTACTAACTACTAAGTAACAATCTGACCCCTAACCTTTTGTTCTAGGTAAAATCATACACCTGCCTTTCAAATTAAGTTTTAAAATTTATTTTCCAATTTTTCAAATATTTTATAGCAGTTTTTATTGTTAACCTGTCATCACAAATGTATCTGATGGCCTTAAGTAAGAAGCCAATATACCTAAATCATTGATACAGATACCATAATAGAGGCCATGTTGACTGTTTTTTGCAAATATTAGATGTTCGTGTCGTTTAATTTATATATTTGTTTCATCTTCCACCATCCTTCTTTCGTTTTTCAGTTTATATCTGGAAGCAACCACTATATTTTTCTATCAATTGGCTTTCCTCAAATTTGTAGGAGAAGTATATTTAAAAAACTTATGATGCGGAAGTTATTCTAGCTCTTGTATCACTAAAGTTATTCGACTCCATATCTCAACCTTAATTCCTGTTTTGTCCAAAGATAAGCATGCAATATCCGAGTTTGTGGATCTTTAATTCTAATATAACATATTATTGCAGAGTTGATCTGGACTTCCCAAAGGTTGAAGTTAGATTTCGCCATTTGACAGTTGAATCATCTGTTCACATTGGTAGTAGAGCTTTGCCTACAATTTCAAATTTTGTCATCAACATGGCTGAGGTACGGACTGTCTTGACTTACTAGTTCATTGATTCTGTTATAGTATCTGACTTCTGTTTTTATTATCTCAGGCTTTACTCAGGCAGCTAAAAATATACGCTGGTGACAGAATGAAGCTGACAATTTTAGATGACATTAGTGGAATAATTCGACCAGGAAGGCATGAATTTAGTTTCTCCTCACTAGTCTACATGGTGCAGTTTGTTCATATATCTTATTCTGTGCTTGTTTATTGTGTAGATTAACATTATTATTAGGTCCGCCAAGCTCTGGAAAGAGTACTCTGCTCTTAGCCTTAGCTGGACAACTCAAATCTGATCTCAAGGTACTAAAGTTTCTTAAGAATGTTACTTTTTCTTTAAAATGAATATACATGCATATGACTGAATGCTACTCAAAAGGTTTAACATGCTGAAGCTTTGATATTAGGTGTCCGGTAAAGTAACCTATAATGGGCATGGCCTTAATGAGTTTGTGCCCCAAACGACATCTGCTTATGTCAGTCAGCAAGATTGGCATGCTGCGGAGATGACAGTAAGAGAAACACTTGACTTTTCAGCACGTTGTCAGGGTGTTGGTTCTAAATATGGTAAGAGAGATATAGGTCCTTCAGCATATGTAGGTTTACTGGACTGACCCTTCAACTTGTTCCAGATATGCTTATGGAACTTTCAAGAAGAGAGAAGATTTCTGGAACTAAGCCTGATGAAGATCTTGACATTTTCATGAAGGTGCATGAATATTGAGGGACTTTTAGTCTATGTAATGTAAATTCTTGATTCTCTTAGCTTTCCTAAATCCTAACAAGTATTGCTCCAAATATTACTCAAAAATCAACTATGTTCAAGTGAATAAACCTAATTGGATGTCAGTCTTCTTGATCTAAATAGACACATCAATTACATATTACAATACCAAAACAGTCTGTAAGCTTCCTTTACTGTTGCACTGCACACGGAGTTCTAATAACATCACTCAGCAGATTCTAATTTTCATCTGTTATCCTCCATACCACAGGGACCTCTTCATTAGTATCAGTTGATTCCCTTCGTTCCTCTGAAATAGTGAAATTAGAAACCTGGCTGTTGTACACTTGCAGTTCTTGAACATAGCTCCACATGCCAAAAACCACATTTGAAGTATTCAAGAAGTTGAAAAACAGATATATCTAATAAAATCCTCTTCGCATCATGCCCTGTCTTAGTGATAGGTCCAAGCATAATGCTGGCTTATGAATCTTTGTGGTTACCACTTGATAAGATGTAGGTTTTTGTCATCTGTTTCTAATTCTCAACATGGTTAACAATATTAATCCAGAAACCTGGATGTTTTCTTAAAAAATATTTGTTCTTTATTTGGACAACACCTTGATTCCGTCAAGTAGAAAGTGTTACACTGAAACAAAGTAATATTTTCAGTAATATTTTCCTAAATTTTCTGGATATGTGATTGTATTTTTACCCTTTATGGTTTTTTTAGATAAAATAATTGAATTTGTTTTGTTCCACAGGCATTATCGTTGGTGGGGAATGATACAAACATTTCGGTGGAGTACATTTTGAAGGTATTTTTTGATACTAAATATGCTGCAATATATCTTGCTGACTTTGGGACAATCTTATAATATTATTTGGAAATAAATTAATTAATCTTAATCATATTATTTGTGAATGAAGCTACCTCTATTGGCTGTATGGTGATCTTGGAAACAGTAGGTTTAAAAAGCTCTTATTACAGTTGACACTTGACAATGCTCCAGTGCATATGTTTAACAGTTGTCGTCAAAATCTATAACACAGTACACTTAACAATGGCTTAACTGAACTAGGCTTGTTAGTACTACTTAAAATTCCATCACGGTGAATCTATCAAGCTTTGATATTCCATAATGTACTGAGATTGTAGAGTTTTAACTTAGTGTCTACAATCAATACTATATTCTTATGTGCAGTAAACGAATCTCCTATTGAGTCATAATTTCAAGCTCTTAAATGTCTATTGAGAATGTTTGGTACAATCGAATGAGTTTGTGGACTATAACTTCTCATGCAATGAGAAATAATAGCTGGTCAGTTTGCCACCAGAGCCTCTTTACACCAGTTGAGTCATTGTATTAACATGTAGTTCTTAAAGATTTTAGGATTGGACATTTGTGCTGATACCCTTGTTGGAGATGAAATGATTAAAGGTATCTCTGGTGGTCAGAAAAAGCGCCTGACAACAGGTACCTGGGCTAAAATTTTGATTTTGGGTTAAAGCAAGTAAATTATGTAATTGTAAGCTCACTTAGCTGATATATTTTCAGGTGAAATTTTAGTGGGTCCATCAAGAGTGCTATTCATGGATGAGATATCAAATGGTCTTGATAGTTCAACAACTTACCAAATTGTCAAGTATCTTAGGCATTCAACCCGTGCACTTGAAGGAACCACTGTGATTTCTCTGCTTCAACCAGCACCTGAGACGTACGAGTTATTTGATGATGTTGTTCTCTTGTCCGAGGGGAAAATTGTATACCAGGGACCTCGTACAGCCGTCCTTCAATTCTTTGCATACATGGGTTTCCATTGTCCCGAGAGGAAAAATGTAGCAGACTTCCTTCAAGAAGTATGACGAAAACAACCTTTGAGTTGATCTCTGTAATTTTTTAATTTTTCATTTTTGCTCAAGTTGATTTTATTTTTTTGTAGGTTGTTTCGAGGAAGGATCAAGAGCAGTATTGGGCTTTACCTGATCAGCCTTACAGATTCATACCTGTTGTAAGATTTGCTGAATCTTTTAGCTCGTACAACCTCGGGAAGAGTTTATCTGATGAGATGGATATCCCATATGATAAGCGCTATAGCCACCCTGCAGCCTTATCGTCTTCTAGATATGGAACAAAGAAGATGGATCTTCTGAGAACCAACTTTCATTGGCAGTTGCTGCTTATGAAGCGCAATTTGTTTATCTATGTTTTCAAATTTATACAGGTAATATCATCATAAAATCCCAACCTTAAGAATTATGAATTCAGATGATTAATAGGGTTGTTGAACATTTGATTTGATTGATAAGCAATTATTATGTATTCTGCTAACTACATCAATTTGCTTAAAATATTTATCATTTATGAATCATATGCTGATGCGCACGTGGAACTTGTTCTTTCCAGCTGCTTTTGGTTGCTCTGATTACCATGAGTGTCTTCTGCCGGACTACAATGAGTCATGATACAATAGATGATGGAGGACTTTATTTGGGAGAATTGTATTTTTCGATGGTGATAATTCTTTTCAATGGCTTCACTGAGGTTTCCATGTTGGTGGCCAAGCTTCCAATTCTTTACAAGCACAGAGACTTGCACTTCTACCCTTGTTGGGCATATACAATGCCTGCATGGCTCCTGAGCATTCCAACATCACTGATAGAATCTGGTTTCTGGGTGGCAGTAACATACTATGTGGTTGGATTTGATCCAAACATTACCAGGTGAACCCATTTTTAAAGATTTTTCTAGATAATGATGCTTGATGTATGAAGAATTTGAACTAATATTTGACAATGCAGATTCCTACGGCAATTTCTTCTTTACTTCTTTCTCCATCAAATGTCTCTATCTCTTTTCCGTCTGATGGGTTCCTTGGGCCGTAGCATGATTGTAGCAAATACTTTTGGATCCTTTGCTATGCTGATAGTCATGGTTCTTGGGGGCTACATCATTTCAAGAGGTAAATGATCTCCTATGGCTCCTTCATTGGATAATGTTGCCTATCGTTCCTTTGAAAATCAATAGATTCAGTCTCAACTGTGTGTTTGACAGATAGGATTCCTAAATGGTGGATCTGGGGATTTTGGGTTTCTCCATTAATGTATGCTCAAGATGCTGCTAGTGTGAATGAATTCCTAGGGCATTCCTGGAATAAGGTACATATTATATAATTGGTACCTTGAGCTTTTCTGATAACTCTGGACATGTGTTAATTAATAATTTATTTTTTGAGGAGAATATGTTAATTAATTTGATCAGCAGTTGTAACATAGATCTGCATATTGGAAAAAATGCTGAGCGAGCAGTTTATATGAGAAATTGTTTGATTGGATGACTCTGCCATGTTGTTGGGAAATAAATTGAATCCTTTAGGTCTTAGAACTGCCTCCACAATTAAGAATTGAAAATAATTTTAGCACTGTATAAACAACTTTCGAACTGTTTCAGTCCTTGTAAATTGTAAAAGATTGTACCGACCTTCAAAGAAGAAGGACATATAGCTGATTAGTTGAGCATTTTCAGTTAATGTCTTACACAAAAACATTAATTAAATAGTTGCACACAGTGCCAAGTTTTAAATAACTTCAAAAAGCATAGTTTGAAGTCAATTGCTAATTATGTAAACCTTGTGCAGAAAACCAATTTCTAATGTTTTGGAAACCTCTGTACCCTTTTACATGTGTGGTTTCTCATGAAAAATGGAGGGAAGAATAAAATGAAGAAAGGAAAGAATTATGTATTGGGATTTGGGTCTTACAATATGTTCTGAAACAAGAATACAAATAAATTAGTTTCGACCTTTGGAACTGAATCTTCATATCTTATATTGAATAATGGAGGTTTTTAGACTACATCTTAGTAATAATTATAAGGAAGTCAGCTCTGCATCAAACAAAAATACTGAAGTTGAACTTCTTGTCTTTGTAGAAAAGTGGGAATAGTTCAACAATAGGCCTTGCACTGCTAAAATCCCGCAGTTTGTTCCCAGAAAGTTACTGGTATTGGATTGGGATTGGTGCTTTGATCGTCTATACCATCTTATTCAATGTCCTTTTCACCTTTTTCCTCTCAAAACTAAATCGTAAGTCTAACATCCTTATGAATTTTCCCACTTCTGCAGTTTAGAAACATTGTACTGTATAATGGGGTACTAACTTTTTCATTTTCTATTCCGTAATTGGTTAACCTTAAGCTCTGGGGAAACGGCAAGCTATTGTATCTAAGGAAGAGCTCGATGACAGGGAGAAGATGCGGAAAGGCGAACCTGTTGTTGTCCAGCTCAGAGACTTTCTACAATACTCGGGGTCTTTTGCTAGTAAGAAAACTTGGTTGTCTGTTTGCTATAGTATGAACGATGAAGATACAATTTTGTTCACGCTCTCCTGCATGTAGCTAGACTTCATTATCTGGATGTACTAACTTTTGTTTTACTGTATTACTCAGAGAAGAGCTTTAAATCAAAAGGCATGGTGCTTCCGTTTGAGCCACTCTCTATGTCGTTCAGCAATATCAGTTACTATGTGGATGTGCCCATAGTGAGTCTGCCCTTCATTTATTTGCAGTTAACATTTCTTGAATATGTGTTTCCTCATATAACATTATGCAATAATGATTTCAGGAACTGAAACAGCAGGGCATATCAGAAGAAAAATTGCAATTATTGAATAACATTACAGGTGCATTCAGGCCAGGTGTGCTAACTGCACTGGTTGGGGTTAGTGGTGCTGGAAAAACCACCCTTATGGATGTATTAGCTGGTAGGAAGACAGGTGGAATTGTAGAAGGAAACATCAGTATATCTGGGTATCCTAAGAAGCAAGATACATTTGCTAGAATATCAGGGTACTGTGAGCAAAATGATATTCATTCTCCCTGCTTAACCGTTCACGAATCACTTTTGTTCTCTGCTTGGCTGCGGTTGCCATCTGATATTGACTTGGAAACCCAAAAGGTATAGCATCATGGTTACTGCTATTCATATATTCTCGACATCAGATTACTCATGCATATGCACATTCTCAGGCATTTGTTGATGAGGTTATGCAACTTGTGGAGCTCGTTCCTCTGAAAGGAGCCTTGGTAGGTCTACCAGGGATTGATGGATTATCAACCGAGCAAAGAAAACGCCTTACCATTGCCATTGAACTTGTAGCCAACCCTTCTATAGTGTTTATGGATGAGCCCACGTCAGGGTTGGATGCACGAGCTGCAGCAATTGTCATGAGGACTGTCAGGAATATCGTTAATACAGGAAGAACAATAGTTTGCACGATTCATCAACCCAGCATTGACATATTCGAATCCTTTGATGAGGTTCTTCTTATCTTAATATCTGGATATCCACATCAGTATATCAGCTTTTTTATGATAGTCAGTGTACAAAATCATACTGTTTATTGCTCAGTTAACATATTGGTGCTTTACAGGAAACTGCTATGAGTAATATTAATCAGTATCTTCAATTAGTTCCAGAAAAGGAAAAAAGTAAAAAACAAAATCAATTATATTGTTTAAGTTGCACTAGTTGTTGGCATGAAGCAGATAACGCACCAATTTTGCATTTAGAAGAGTAGTTGTAATATATAGTAGTAGGATTCTTTAAGCTCATTTGGTTCTAAATAGTTGCTTGTAGTATATTATTGTCTTCCTCTCAGATGTCAATTTGTTTCTGATAATCTAGTGATCTCACTTTATGCTGCAGCTTTTGTTAATGAAGCGGGGAGGAGAGCTCATTTATGCTGGTCCACTCGGTCCAAAGTCTACCAAACTGACAGAGTATTTTGAGGTTTGACATTTGTTATTTCAATCTGGTGATGCGGTCATCGACTTAATCTTTGCAAATTTCCTCTTGTTTAGGCGATTGATGGAGTTCCAAGGATCAGGCCTGGATATAATCCTTCCACATGGATGTTAGAGGTTACATCAACAGTAGAGGAAAACCGTCTGGGAATTGATTTTGCTGAAGTTTATAGAAAATCGGACCTATATCAGTATGTGCACAGGGGATACAGTTTTGCCTAGAGTGCTTCATGTTTTGTGGGATTCATATAATTCTCACCAAATTGTGTACCTCTTGTTTGTCTCAGGTTTAATAAACGTTTGGTTGAGAGGTTAAGCAAGCCAACCGTTGACTCAAAAGATCTTGATTTTCCTACAAAGTATTGTCGGTCAAATTTTGATCAATTTGTGGCTTGCCTCTGGAAGCAGCACCTCTCTTACTGGCGAAACCCACAATACACTGCAGTTCGGTTCTTCTACACAGTCATAATATCACTGATGCTCGGAACTATTTGTTGGGACTTCGGTTCCCAAAGGTTTACCTTTTACTCTTATTATTATCATTTTTATTAGAAGATGACACTTCGTTAATATGTGCTTTTAATTAATGAAATAAGTTGTTTTACTTCTGCCACATAAGGCAATCTGCTAGTGAGGCTTTCTTTCTACACTTCATCATGCCATCAAATATTGCTCTCAGAATATAACAATGATTAAGGATCTCTAGCATCTTAGACGAGTCCATCCCATTGTGATTTTTAACATATAATCCTCAACTAACTGATCTAAAATCTGAATGCCATACTTTATTTCTCTGCAGTTCAACCATGCAGTCATTAATTGATGAACCACAGAAATTCCTGTGTACAGGATTCTTTATTGAAAATTAATGTAATCTAGCTTTATTGCTTCTTTCTTATACACTTCCACCATGTTCTAACAGATTTATGCTTTTTAATGCATGATAGGGAAACACAGCAGGACATCTTTAATGCTATGGGATCAATGTATGCCGCAGTGCTGTTCATTGGAATTACAAACGCCACTGCAGTTCAACCAGTTGTTTCTGTTGAAAGATTCGTTTCGTATAGAGAGAGAGCAGCAGGGACATATTCAGCTTTGCCATTTGCATTTGCTCAGGTATTACTACTCAAACTCATCTCAGTTTGCTTGATTTTCAGCCAGTCCATGATGAACACCGGCTTCTCCGCTGCAGGTTGCCATCGAGTTTCCCTATGTACTGTCTCAATCGCTAATTTACAGCACGATTTTTTACTCAATGGCTTCGTTCGAGTGGGCAGTCTCAAAATTTATGTGGTACATCTTTTTTATGTACTTCACCATGTTGTATTTCACCTTCTACGGCATGATGACTACTGCCGTGACACCCAACCACAACGTGGCTGCCATCATTGCTGCCCCTTTCTACATGCTGTGGAATCTCTTCAGCGGATTCATGATTCCTCATAAGGTAACAAACTCAGATCCTTTTGCTCATTCAATCCCAACTTGCATTCTTGAGTAAATTTTATAACTCTGAAACATGCAACCACTGCAGAGAATTCCAGTGTGGTGGAGATGGTATTATTGGGCAAACCCCGTGGCTTGGAGTTTATACGGTCTCGTTGCTTCCCAGTACGCTGACATTGAAGCACCGGTGAAACTCTCCGATGGAGTTAGAACGCTGCCAACAAGGGTGTTGATCAAGCATGTTTTCGGGTTCAGGCATGATTTCATCGGCATTTCAGGAGTTATGGTGGCCGGTTTTTGCCTCTTATTTGCAGTCATTTTCGCCTTCGCCATCAAATCCTTCAATTTCCAGAGGAGGTGATTTGCAGTTGATCATGTCATTACCATAATTGTAAATTTTGGTGTATCATTCATTTCATTTGCATGCATCTCCAATAAAGTTATATCAAACATTAGATAATTTGCAAAAGGTTGAGCATATATATATACTTATTGTTTGTGTTGGAGTAGCATCCAATAAACATAGTAGAATAGACAGGTGATATAGACTCAAAATTCAAGTGCAGACTTTTTTGTATAATCATACATCGCTTACTTGTTATTATTGTAATTTTTTTTTTATTGATTTTTGAGAGGATTATTGTAATTTTGATAATAAACTATAAATATTTCAAACCTGGTTGAGAGGTTTATTCGAGTTGTATATGTACCTCAGAGCAAGCTTGGAAGAGCCCTAATTAGTAATTAACGGCTGAAAATAAATATTTATGACAAGTACACCAAGTCCCATCATACTACTACTACTACTACGGCCGAATAGAGTTTGACTTTCAGTTCGATTTGGTTGAAGTTTTAATAGAAAAAGCAATTTAATTTTCGGTTGGTCACGCATTTTTCCAACTGAAAAAATTGAAATATAACTAATATAATATATTTAATAGAATAAAAAACAATTAATACTAATAAAAATCTATTTTATATTAAAAATGCAGTTTTCAATTGAAAATCAATTTCAAATCACTTTAAAAATTTGAGTGACAATTTTATAGTTATAATAAAATTGAAAGGGTGCATTGCACGGATGCAAATGCTAATATTATTAGTAATGATCAATTTTATTATTATTTTTTAAAAAATTAACTAAAGTTAAATCAATTTGATTATTGAATCCAATTCGATTCGATTTGATCAATTTTCTAAATAACTAACATTTGCATCACATACATCGTACTGGTAACATTTTTTTAATTTTACATTTGTATAAAATTGATACCAACTTAATTATCATATTTATAAATATAATAAAAATTTAATTTTAACTGAATATATTTAAGTTGAATATTGAAAAAAATTAAAAAATAAAGAAGAATTCACAATAATAAAAATTATTGTTATGAAAAAAGCAAAAAAAAGAAGAAGAAGTTAAAAATGAAAATAAAAATATAAAATAATTCAGCTCAAGCTGAGGTCCTGCAAGTTTTGAACGTTAGAGCAGGAGAAGGCATTCAACGTTATCTTGGCTTGCCAGCTTTCTCCTACGCCAAAAAAGACTACAATTCAGCTATATTGTGGAAAAAGTCCAGAGGAAGTTAGAACTTAGAAGGTTGGAACCAGCGTGAGTTTTCGGGGGCTGGAAAAGAGGTTCTATTGAAGGCGGTAATTCAAGCTATCCCCACGTATGCGATGCAGTGTTTCAGGCTACCGGAATCTATTCTTGATGATATTAATCGACTGAGTGTCGGGTTTTGGTGGGGTGATAAGGAGGACAGACGGCATATGCACTGGAGAAAATGGGAGATGTTGTGTATCCTAAAAGAATGGGGTGGAATGGGCTTTCGGGACCTTCGGAGTTTTAATAGAGCGCTTCTTGCGAAACAAGTCTGGAAAATGATCAAGAATCTGAGCTCGCTTATGGCACGTGTATTCAAAGCACGATATTTTAAAAATGGGGACATTTTGCATGCCGATGTTCGACCTGGTGCATCGTACATTTGGCGATCCTTAGCTTGGAGCCGTGAACTCATTGATAGGGGTATGTTCTGGAAAGTGGGAGACGGATGCAATATCATAATTTTTAAGGATGTTTGGGTTCCAAAGGCGCAAAGGGGAACGCTTTTGAAGAGAGAGGCCACTGCTTCGGAAGATGATAGGGTGGCGGAGCTTATAACCAGGGGAAAAACATGGAATAAGGAAAAGCTGGAGGCCCTTCTGTGGCCTCCTGATGTGGAAGTGGTTTGCAAGACCCCAATCGCTGAACACGGCAATAACGATGTGGTGATTTGGCGTTATGATCCTAAAGGGGCTTTCTCGGTGAAGTTGGCGTATCTCTTAGCCGTTGGCTTCTATGTTCAACATGCCTTTAGTAGCAGGAGGGAGGAGAAGTGGTGGAGCAGCAATGTTTGGAACTTGTCTATACCACCGAAAGCAAAAATATTTTGGTGGAGAGCCCTGAATCATCTGATCCCAACTGAAGCTAACCTGCGGGAGCATCACGTTCCAGTGGAAGGGATTTGCACTCTTTGTCATAGTCAATGGGATTCTACAGGGCATGGCCTTTTTTTCTGCTCAACTTTGCGGCAGATATAACGTGGGTCACGGTTCTGGCGAACCCTTGCCAAAGCCGTACACCTCGATATGCATGGCATAGCTGATGCGATGAGGGCAGAGTTCTCGAAAACTGATTATGAGATCTGGGTTCTTATGGCTTGGCAGGTCTGGGTGGAGAGGTGTAGAGCCAAGCATGAAGATAAGGGCGAGAAAGGAATGGTGTCAGAAATGCAATGCTTCATTATGTGGGAAACTTTTCAGAAGGCAAAACCCACTTTTGCCATGAACTCAATTATGGGAATGACGTTGGGAGATAGGAGATGGCTTTGTCCGCAGCGCGGCACTCTTCGCGTCGACGTGGACGCACTCTTTGATGACCATACGAGTGCTTTCGGTGTGGCTGTCATTGTTCGGGACAGCAATGGCCAGATTTGTGCTGCTATGTCTAAGCGTACGAGACCCACGTCTAACCCGCTGCTGGTCGAGGTTATGGCTGTTGTGCAGGGCATTACCCTTTGCGTGGAACTGGACCTTGCGCCCTTTAGCGTCTTCACCGAATCCATGTTGGCGGCGAGGGTTATGGCAGGTCTGGCGGATGATCGGGATTTTCTACCTCAAGATATCCAGGAGATTCTCATGGTGGCTAGGGAGAATGGTATGCTTGGAGTTTATCATATGTTTCGCATGGCTAATGAGGTCGCGCATGCTTTGGCGCAGTCCGCGCGTAGTATCGAGAATAGGCAGGTGTGGAAGGAAGATTACCCTCGTTGGTTAAGGGATATTGTAAACAAAGATGTTGAGTAGTAATATGGCACGTCTTTCCTCTAATATATATATATATATATATATATATATATATAAAATAATTGAAAATAGATTTATTCAAAAAAGATGAGAGATATTTATTTAAAATTTTAATCTTTAAATAAAGTATAACTTTTACATTTTAAATCAAATATTTACATAAAATATATCAAATTAAAGCTTTTATCGTGATATTTAATTTAATATGCATATAAAATATTTTATAATTAGTTGAATTTTATATTTTAAAAAGAAATATATAGTTTATAAATAATGTAACACTTTCAAATTTCAAATATGTCTACATAAAAAGTTATGAAGATCTATCTTTGCAAATGTATCATTTAAAGTTTTTTTTTTCCCCCTTTTCTAATGACATGCTAAAATCCACTCTATTCAACACCAGTGTTTCTTTCAATGTTAAATAATTTGTCATGATTCATGTCATATTGATTAAGTATGTGAGAGCGGTGTGGTTTATAGCATTTTAAACACTCTCTTCTTAATAATTTAATCTTTTAGGATGAATTCTATTTAGAATATTATAACAAAGTTTTTTAGTCACTAGTATATTTCAATAAATTTAATGGTATAAAGCTCAATAAATTTCATGTACCATTCGTATAAAGCAAATTTATTGTATCACAAATTCATAATGGTACAAAACTGACCCACTTCTTAAATACATCGTACATGAACATGACTACATGTATTCCTCCCATGTTGACAAACATCTTGAATTAGAGTTTATCGTGTCTTGTAATTTTTTTGTAATAGTTAATTTATATAAAAAAGGGTTGATAATATTTTTAATACTATAAAATAGTAGATATAATCAATACTGTATTTTTTTAGATACATAATCAATACTGATATATATTGCTTTTTCAGTAAAAATGAGAGAAGAAGAAAAAATAAATAAATAATAATAATAATAATAATAATAATAATAATAATAATAATAATAATAAGGGTTAAGTATCAGATTAGCCCCTAAGGTGGAGGCCCCTATGGCATTGGGCCCCTTATGGCAAGGGGTGTGTCAAATAAGCCCCTATGGTAATTAAAATCGAACAAAATCACCCTTAGCCCTAACGGTGAGTTAACAGCCGTTAACTATTTAAAAAAAAATACGGATTCTTTGTCTACCATGTGTTCGACGAAATGACTGAGACTCGTCAACTCGCCGCAGCTCAGCCTCCTTAATCCGGAGCCGCCGTTACCGCCACCACCGCTGCCGTCGTAGCCCCCGCTTCCTCCACCACCACTTCCGCCA
Organism: Salvia miltiorrhiza; assembly: GCF_028751815.1. Lineage (NCBI taxonomy): Eukaryota > Viridiplantae > Streptophyta > Magnoliopsida > Lamiales > Lamiaceae > Salvia > Salvia miltiorrhiza. The sequence continues at coordinate 7,208,766 of NC_080392.1, read as the reverse complement.
CCAACGACGGCGTCGTCACCAGCTCAAAAGAGGCTTGAAGCCGTTTCAGATGTCAAGCCAATAATTTTGTGGAGATTGAACTTCAGCTCCTCATTTCCCTCTTCTCTCTGTTGTTTCTCAATCTCCTGCGCAGACTCCATCAATGTCTCCTGGCAGTAGCCTTTGATCTCAACCACCTCCAGCGTCGCTATATCCCCGACCGCCGCCGGAATCTTCTGCAGATGCTGGCAATCATCCAAGACCAACCATCGCAGCCTCGGAAAATGCTCCCAGCTCTCAACCTCCCACTCTCTCAGATCATACACTGTCTTGAGCATCAGCAGCCTCAGCTCCTGGAAATCTCCTTCCCTCGTCTCCCACACTTCGCCGTCGAAGGCTCCGAACAAAAGTTTGAGCTTCTGAAGCCTCTGCAGTCTCCCAATCACCGAGATCTTCTCCCAAGGCAAGTACAATCCGGACAGCGTGAGCTCCTTCACATTCGAGGGGAGGCTAATATCCGCGATGGCGTTGACGAAGCCACCTTCCAAGTGCAGCGATTCCAGCTGCGTAAAGAAGGCGAAATCCGGATACCGAAGCTCCCCCGTCTCCTCCGCCACAAGGGGGAAGCATTTGCATTTGAGCTCGCGAAGATTAGGAGAGCATTTGAGCACGCTTTCATCATTCACGTCCCGAATCACGACATTGGAGAGAAACTCAAGGTTGTTATCAGGTTGGGATCCGGAGCAGCTTTCTTCGCCGAAACTGAGTTGAGTGCTCACGTCGATGTATAGAGCTGGTGACGACGCCGTCGTTGGTGGTGGAAGTGGTGGTGGAGGAAGCGGGGGCTACGACGGCAGCGGTGGTGGCGGTAGCGGCGGCTTCGGATTAAGGAGGCTAAGCTGCGGCGAGTTGACGAGTCTCAGTCATTTCGTCGAACACATGGTAGACAAAGGTTTTTTTTTAAAATAGTTAACGGCTGTTAACTCACCGTTAGGGCTAAGGTGATTTTGTTCGATTTTAATTATCATAGGGGCTTATTTGACACACCCCTTGCCATAAGGGGCCCAATGCCATAGGGGCCTCCACCTTAGGGGCTAATATGATACTTAACCCTAATAATAATAATAATAATAATAATAATAATAATAATAATAATAATTGGTCACAAACTCACAGTAAAAAGTGATAGTGAGATCGTAAATGGGCAATCAAACTCGGTTTTCTCTGTTGTGGAAATCATGCGAACTTTGCTTCATCTTCTAAATCACTCCCCTTTACCCACTCTCTCCTCATTTCGATCTTCTGCAAAATCCTACAATTTCCGCCACTCAACCGTCCGAAGCTTTGCAGTTATGGCCGATGAGCTCGTCAGAGGAAATGTGCTCCAAAACGGCGTCGCTCTCATCACTCTCGATCGCCCCAAAGCCCTTAATGCCATGAACTTAGGTTTCACCTCCTTAAACTTCTATTTCGCGGCTGGTTTCCTTTTCGTCTCCGAGATCTGGAGCATCGTGAGAAAAGAAAAGGGGAAACTAGCGATCCCTAACATTTTGATTTGCATATAGTAATTATTATGGGAGCTTAATTTGAATGAATACATCATTTTGTTATGCTCTAGGAATTTGTCTACTTATTTAGTGTGTTAAACTCGAGTTGCTAACTGTGGGGTTAATTTGAATTCTATGTAGATATGGACGTCAAGTATAAGAGTTACCTTGATGAATGGGAATCGGACCCGAGAGTGAAGTGTGTTTTGGTTGAAAGCAGCTCATCTCGCGCATTCTCAGCAGGTCACATAGCCGTTGCTGATCGATAATTATTTATTATTGCCGTCTAGTTTCTGGACTGCCTTATTGTGATTCTGTTAACTTTCAATGCTAGTTGTATTGTCTTACATACTTGTTGTTAACACTCCGAGCTTGGTGGTTAATGATATTTCTTTAGGGGTTTTACAGCTTCATGAGTTTGGAAAGGTTTTGAGGGTAAACATTCATGATCAATGCAGGAATGGATATTAAGGGTGTTGCTGCTGAAATTCAAAAGGACAAATCCACTCCTCTTGTCCAAAAGGTTCCTTTATTGTCACGGAATATATTTTTTCGCGACACTGACTGGTAGTTTTATTGTGTGAAAGCGACATGGAAATATGGCTGTCTTAGAAGTTAGAACCTATCCTTATCTTTTTCCTCTTGATTGTGGTTGAATAAGTGGTGAACACTTTACTGGAAAACCTTTGGCTGGAATCTTGATGTGGCAGCTGAGACTCTAGTTAACTACTTTGTGTGCAGGTGGTGATGTGAAGCAGATTACAACCAAAAATCAACTGTCAGACATGATTGAGGTCTTGTAGCATCCAAAAGTGGAAAATTGATAAATAATAACCATAGAGACATTCTAGGTCTATCGAATCATTTTGCATGTTATGAAAGCATATTCCGATTCTTGATAACTGCACCATCTAAATAACTTATAACAAATTGCATGCTACTTGTAATACTTGTCAAGTAGTACTAATAAATTAGTTATTTATAGACAGGTTTTACCTGTATGCCACACATTCAGACACTTATATCTTTGTACCGCAAATTCTAAAGCATTGGTTTATCTCGTAAAACAAAGCAGTTTAAATAGTTAATGAACTTTCCTTATAGGGTCAATGTATAAGTTTCTTGCCCTGTTAAGAATTTCTTTGATTGGTGTGCACTTATAAATTCACATAATGTACTGATTGTATGCAGTCCAATATGGATAAACTCTTGGGCCATGCGATGTGTTATGATATTCCGCATTTTGTTAAGTTGCATATATCCATTAAATTCTTTTCTTCATATGTGCTTCTCAAAAAAGTCACTCATCCTTTTGAGCTAATTGTTAGGTCTTCACTGCGGAATATTCCCTGATATGCAAGATTTTTGAATACAAAAAGCCATATATCTGCTTCATGGATGGCATTACAATGGGATTTGGCATTGGACTATCTGGTCATGGTCGATACAGGCTCATAACTGAGGTAATTTTTTTCTAGCACATCATTGCTGATGCCGCTGCATATTAGATAAAGATCTAAAGTACCTATTCTTGTGTATCATTTGTTTCAGAAAACTGTTCTTGCTATGCCAGAAAATGGTATTGGCTTGTTTCCAGATGTTGGTTTTGCGTATATAGCAGCAAAAAGTCCTGGAGAAGGAGCAGTAGGTCAGTCCTTTGCTGTTTAGTTGGTTACACTTGGGAATCTCCAGCCTGACTCCTTTCTATTCAAAGCTTTGATTGATTTTTTTAAGGCCAGAATGCATATTTTACAATAAAACTTATACTGTGGGCTTGGCTGTTATAAAAATTTTTAGGGCACATAGGAGTATATAGGTTTACTAAGCAACACTAAGCAACAATCTAATTTACCATGATACAAACTAGGAATTCTGTTCATGATCTGTCCTTTTACCCATTGTGTTTCTTATCCCTTTCCATTTTTCAGGGGCCTATCTTGGATTGACTGGAAATAGAATATCAACGCCAGCTGATGCTCTATATGTTGGTCTGGGAACTCATTATGTGCCTTCTGGGAGCTTGGCTGCACTAAAGGACGATCTCCTGGCAACTACCTTGTATGTTTGTCTCGATAAGATAAATGTTATGCTGAAAATTTGCTTTTAATTTACTACTTCTAGCAATGTTCAATAGGTTTATGTTCTGCATCTAATTGGAATTTATACTTCTGTTGTTTTGCCTTTAGGGTCTTGTATTTAAGAAGTGTGTAATCCCATTTTCTAGTTCAATTCAGGAACCTTCTAGATCATTTAACACTATCAAAATGCAATAGGTTTGTTAAATGTTGCCATGTTGCTCATTTGATATCTATGTGGTTTTGCATCTATACTCTATAGGACAGATTGTTCTAGAAAATAAAATACTTTTTTGAGTGCCATTCATCAAATAAATTCTCTAATTTATCTGTTACACAATGTAGTTCTGAGGACCCTGATCAGGACATCAGAACACTGTTGGAAAAATATAGCAGAAACCCGGAGTCTGAACCTCGTCTGAAGTTGCTTTTACCTCGGATAATTTCAACCTTTGGAAGTAACAAATCTGTGAAGGAGGTCATAAAGGAGCTGGAAAATCATCAACTAAGTGGTGATTCACTGGGTGAGCACCAATCCAGATGTTCTTTTCCCATCTTTGAATATTAAACATGCAATTTTCTGTTTTCCTCTCAATTTTTTATTTTCTTTTTCCTCCCTGCTCTTTCTGGGAAATAGTTTAATGTGCATTTTCATTCTTTTTCTTTTTGCCAGTGGCAGAGTGGGCAAAGGATGCCTTGCAAGGGCTCAAGAAAGGAGGCCCCTTTTCTCTTTGCCTCACGGATAAGCATTTTTCAAGAGTTTCTTCTGCTCAAGGCAATAGTAATGACGAGTTATCGAAGGTAGTGGCCTTACTTTTCTTACCCCCATCAGCTCTCTCTCCACGGGAGAAAAGAAAAACCTTTTGCTTACTCTGACATTGATCTTCAAGTTTATATAACATATTCCCCCATTGCTTTTGTCTTGTAACATTCTCTTTCCAGCTGACTGGTGTTATGAAAACTGAATACCGAATCGCACTAAGGTCGTCTCTTCGAAATGATTTCTCAGAAGGTGTCCGGGCTGTCTTAGTGGACAAAGATCAGGTGAATGATGCCAAATTATCTTGAATAAGAATTGCTCCTGGTTGTGTTAATTTACATCCTTTTTTGGCCTGCCAGCTATTGTTTATCTTGTATAAATTGGGAAGATATCTTGTGTGAATGCTTATCTCTGTGTTCTGATTTTGTAGTAATTATTATAGAAACTCTCTTCTGATTGGTGTCAATCCCTTTGTACTCCCTTGGGTTTCAATTATATTCATCTCCAGTACACATGCCATCTTACACATATATCCAACTGTCTGCCTCCTTACCACCCTTGTAGCTTAGTAGTATTCCTCACCTTTATAGGTTGCTGAAATACTTATGTTATAATGAAGTCTAACTTCTCCATTGGCCTCATTAAGTTGAAAATTAACTGGTTTTATTCAAGCTTTGCGATTAGGTTTGCAAATCCTTAAATTTCTTTGTTAATTAAGCTTGTCTAGTTTACACACAACGAATTGAGCCTATAAACAAAACCCCTTATTTTTTTCTTAGGTGTGCCAATAGTTTTGGCAATATTTTATCTATGATTATTCTGCTAGTTTATCTTTAGTGAAAGCAGAACTAGCACATGAAGAACGGCTAGGATTTTGCACACCTTTCATGAGCTACAAAGAAGATCTCTTTCCTATACATCGGATGTTGTCACGTCTCTATATCTGAATAATTGTCCTTGATCTGTAACGCTATCACTGACCTCATTCCCATCTTAAGAGATGACTCCCATGCTTAATTATCTATATACAGATTAGCAAATTAATCACAGGACACTGAGATTATACACTCAATGTGCAATGCTTTATTGATCGTTGCTTGAAAGCTTCACTTCCTTATATCATTGAAGAATTAACAGTAGCACTCAGCATGCTAATTCAACATATTTAGCAATATGTTATATTATTGATTTGTTGCACTAGTACATCAAACACGTGTCGTGAACCAAACTGAATCGTTTAACTATTGAGTGAGTTTTGTGGCAATGTAGTTAATCTCTGTTATCTTTGTCTGCTATCAGAATCCCAAGTGGGATCCGCCAAGCCTAGACGAAGTGAATCCTGCTGAAGTAGAAGCTCTTTTTGAACCCTTGGGACCAGAAACCGGGGAATTGAATGTGTGAGTGGTGAGTCTGGTGACCGTCACTTTCCCAGCTTTACTAGTAGATATCCTCTGCTATTATGGAACAAGATGAGAATTCGATTTATCAGTGGATAAACAGTGCTTAGGTAAATGCTTATCAAGCTATTCTTACATTGGATTGTGGTGGACTCTTGCTGTTTAATTCAATATGTTATTAAAATAAAGCTGAAGATCCGGACTTGATACTTTAAGTAGATTAGTTAGATTCGTGCGCGTTGCCCGTCTCCTAAAAATTTGGTCTGACTAGAAATTTTCTAAAATAAAAAGTACTGATTTTTTTTTTTATATGTTTTCTTTTATCTCAATTTAAGTAATTAATGGAATAGGGTTCACAAGCACAGACATGACTTTACAGGGTCTACGTCGTATGATCGTCACCGTCTCGTCTCGCTTTGTTTTGGTACAAAGCTTAAATTGTATGTGCGGTAACATGTTGCGATACAATTATAACATATTTCATGATTTTAAATGTAGAAGTAGAGGTCTTTATTAGATAATTGATCAAACTTCACAAATACAGAGCTCTGATGTTCAAGAGAAAACTGAGTTACACTCGATAAAGAAACATTAAACTCTGTTGCAAATGAAATATTATAAATTCCTTCTCATTAACTCCACTTGTGAATCGGACCTAGAAAACCGTTCCAGCATTTGACGTGAAGGATGATTTCATCTTTTATTTTTTATCTTTTTTGACGTGAAGGATAAAATTTATGTACATTCTCCACTTCTCAGACTCTGCAATAGCTTCAAATAGCCAGGCGCTTCAGGTTTGATATACCTGCAGAAATATCCAAAAGCAAATACACATTATAAAATGAATAGTTAATTGCATATAATTTTTTATTTAGCACACAAGTTTTAAAATCTTCATTAAAATTACTCAACTATAAATTTTTTACTATGATTTTTTTTTCTCATTTTGCATACTCGCACATTTTTTGTGGTGGTGACATGACACAAATATACTCCGGTTGGTATAAATATGCTCGCGCTGTATAGTTGGATGGAAACGACGTCGTTCCAAACCAAAAAATGGACGAGTATGCAAAATGAGAAAAAATTAATAATTGAATAATTTTAATAAAGATTTTAAAATTGTTAAAAGTTTAGTAATCTATATGCAATTAACCCTAAAGTGAATGAGGTCTCAGTTATATCCCAACTGAAATAACTGAACTTTTTATTAATCAGTAGAATTTATCGAAGATAATTAACAGCATCTCTTACTGCCTCTTCAAAAAAAAAAAAAAAAAAACAGCATTGCCCAAATACCTAGACTTTCAATGATTAATGTGTAGTCCAAATGGCTTATATCAATTAAAGCATCAGTCAAAATTTAGCATAAGATAGGGATTGGAAAGAGATCATACCCATGGCGAAACAGGAAATCTATAATAACAAGATTGCAGTTTGCCTTGTAATACTCTGTGCTTCTTATGATATTTGCAACATGTTCAACAGGGAGTAGTCTAAAGCTTTCCACCTCTCCGTCTGCCAGGTAAAGCAAAATATGTGAAATGAAGCTTGTTTGCTTATCATGGGGCAGACAATTTAAGAACCTTACCCTCATTTGTAGGAAGAAAATCCTCAGGAAGCTTCAGATCATAACAGAAAAGAACATCTCTGTTGAATCTATATCCATTAATGTCCGAGTAAGTTACGGCTCCAACAGCTTTGGCCCTGAGTAAACGGAAGTATTTATTCCTTCATCTTTTTAAGGATGTTTACAGAACTTTCTTGAACAAAGCATACATGTGTTTCAGACTTGGAAAATGAGATATTTTGTTTTGAAAAACTTACTTGCTGGAAATAAAACGTGGTATCCCAGCTTCTTCTTTGCATTCCTTCACAACATTCTCCACACAGGATATTCCATGAGGCTGTCCATGTGCATGCATATTATTTCTATGAAAAGAGGGGGAAAAGACTTTGATATTACCAGCAGACTTTTACTATTTTGAATAAATAAATCTAGTTGCTCCTTGGAGAAAAGGATTTTCCTGCATGAACGAATTCACTCCGGATTTGTTAAAAGGAAAAAGATGAGAACAAGAAAAACAAACCCAACCCACAAATGAGTCGGAATTTTTATCTGGAAGGCTGATAGATGCAACTCCAGAAACATTATCAAGTAACTAATTAAGAAACCAAGTAGGCATTAGAACCAGTTTTTACACATGACTCAAAAAAAAAAGTCGTACCAGGCCTCCAGCAACCAAATGATCAAGCTGGCCAGGATATTTGGACTTTGTATTACTTCTCTTCCCTACCCATAGATAGTCTTGGTCCTCTCTTTCAACATAGCCATTCAAATGAATCCCATAAGCCTAGCATGACAGCATATCATACAGAGAAGATGATTATATTATTCCTTCAACAAATATATAAGAGCTTCCTAACTGCATTTTGTTGCTAGTATAATCAATATTGGAGATAACACATGCTTCACTTAACAAAATTGAATGCTATGTCTTAAGCTAAGAAGGAAGAGTAAGAATTACTAAATTGTGTTAAAAAAATCACATGCCCTATCTTAGCTTACAACATCAATAATTATAATGGTTGTTGATGACATCATTTAAAGCTCTTATTTTACACACCAGTGACCAACTAGAAAAGAAATGCATGATAACAAGAAAAAGGAAAAAAAAATCACATAACTGTGGATTATGTGGGAAAAAATTGTGCACCTTTATTCCAAAATATGGTGCTGCTGCACGCTCCAGAGAGAAATATTCTGGTGTCCCAAAAGACGACGTAACAGGATATAGCTGTAAACAGTAAGATATGTGCAACTTATTATACTTAAAAAGGAAGAAGATAAATGTTTTGCAAAATATATGAGACATCCAACACAAATTCTCTGATAATAATTTGTATGATTAAAAACTAAACATATTTGTGATCGCATGTACCTCATTTCGAATTCCTGGAATAAGTCTGTCAGCAAAGCACTTGACCACATCTGCAACAGCTTTTGTCCTGTCCTCAGGTGTCCTCAGCAATGGATGTAATGCTAAATGGCATCCGAAATTGCCGCCATAAGATGAGTCTTCTGGGTAAGTGAATACATCTTTAAAAGTCCTCAGATGGTCAGCAAACCTGCTTAGGGACAAGATAAAAATGAATAGATAACTAATACCACTAGGGAACAAAGAAGTATCATTCTTCAGGATTCTCTCATGCTTAGTTATGAGTTTGACGAACGAGTCTTGCATCATATGCCCCTTCTTCAGGGTTAATGCCTTGTAGGCCTAATTCAAAGCACCAGTTCAGAAGCCCCAGTAAGATATGGTCCAATTCATCTCTATATCATAGATTGGGAGAAAACATTGCGGAAAGCATATAAACATTATTACTGCAATACTTGAGAGCTTTGTGATATAATTTTTTCTCCATTTCAGTGATCCGTAGCATGTACTGAAGAAATAAGCTCCTTTACACCATAAAACCAATAATTAAGAGATTAACTTGATTCCCTTTCTTTTTGCATTCTCTATACTTGACACCTAAATTCGAATTTTCTTTCTTTTATGCAATTCCTTTGTGAGACCATCTTTAACTTGATTGCTCATTGAGCATACATAGCTCGATTTATTTGTTGTCAGGTTTCTCCCTGATAAAAAGACTTTTTACATCTCTATATCATAGTAAACTCATCTTATCCATGGAATGAATGATATTAATCTTCTAGCAGTTCCTTATCCATTCACTTTAGGCAAAGGTAAGCTGCTGGGAACTCAGCTTCAGCACAGATTCTGCTATCACATTCTGCATCTTCGGCTCCAATCTACTAGATTTTACCCCAAAAATGTAGTAGTATAAGGATGTACGACTCGCCGTGCAGCATGTTGATTTTCATCGAAATAAAAACGTGACAGGAAAGCATTTTCAAGCTAGTCCTCGAAAAGGAAGATCATAAGAAGAAAACGGCGCAGACAGTAGACGATTCGAAGTATCATCGTCTCAAGGGATTCAGCACAATCAAAGACCGAGGATCGTGTCCAAACCGTCAAACGTATACTAAACTAAACATGTCAAATTCGACCTAAAAAAGGTGTGAAGATGAAGAATGCGCGATTTACCCGTTATGAACGTATCCAACGACCTGCTCTTCGATCACAAACGGCATAAATTCACACATCTTCTCCTGCAATGAAATTCCACAATCAAAAGGAGTGAGGGAGAGAGTGAGTGAGAGATAGAGTTTGACGAGTACAGAATTGCGATTGCATAGAGCAACTTTGCCGAAGAAGCCGCGGAGGTCGGAAGAGTCATGATTGGGGAATAAGCCGACGACGTCGTTCCACGTGAAGTTGCTGCTCCCGGCGAGAGTGTGCTGGAAGGCGGCGGCGGAACCGACCGACTGAAAAGGAGGGCGAATTGGTAAATTCGCACCCCACCTTCTAATAGAAGAAGATGAACAAACAAATGAAGGAAAGAGTGTGATTGCCATTTTTCAAACTCAAACAACAAAATCTATTCGAATTTTATACTCCCTCCGTCCCAATAATGAAGTCTCCTTTGTTTTGGGCACGGGTATTTAGGAGAGGTAAAGTTGATGTTAAATTAGTAGGGACCACATAATTAGTGTTTTAATTAATGTTATTTTATTTCTTAATTAAAGCAACTAATTCCTTCTTCCTCTTCCATCTGAATCCGCCCCAAAACATGCAAGTTCCACCGGCCGCAAACATACACTCAATTTCTTCTTCCACCGAGTTCCACCGGCCGCAAACATGCAAGTTCCACCGGCCGCAAACATACACTCAAGTTCCACCGAGTCGCCGCCCTTATTCCTTCTTCCTCATACTCAATTTCTCAAAATCGAGCCCAAATTTAGTGGACCAGCCGGCAGTCACCTTCTTCCCCAAATTCCACCGGCCGCCAGAAATCAGAAGCTCCTCCTCCAATTCCACCGGTCACCACCACCATCAGAAGCTTCCCTAAACTCCCTTCGTCTCATCTCAGAGACGCCGCCGGAGCCACCACCATTTTCCCCCAAATCTGCAAAATCAAGCTCAGAAATCCACCGCACCACCGCGCAACCCTACCACCTCTGAGGGGCCGTCGTGCCGCCGCACCGCCTTCGAGGAAGAGAGTAGAGAGAGAGAGGCGGTGGAAGGCAGAGTACATACAGAGAGTCGCCTTTTGCAGAGGGCGGCGCCGCCGCTTGAAAAATGGGCGGCGGCTGGCTGCGCCTGCGCGGATGTGTCTGGGAGAGGGAGTCGGTGGAGGCGGAGGAGATCAGAGGGTTGAGGCGGTGGATGCAGACGGTTGAGGCGGTGGAGAGATAGGAGGCGGCGGCGCCTCGTCGACGCCAGGAGAGGGCAGAGCCCTGGTCGCCGGAAAACGGACGGCGAGGCAGAGGCCTTGTCGCTGCGGTCACCGGGAGAGAAGAGGAACGGCGGTGGTGAGGCGGCGGTGGTGAGGCGTCCGAGAGAGAAGTGGCGAAGAGAGAGAGAGAGAGTGTCAGAAAGAGAGTGAGAGAGAGAGAGATTAAAGTTAGAAAGAGAGAGAGAATGCCTAATTAATTGAAGTAATTGTATTGTAATTTATGCCAAAAAAGGAAAGGAGACTTGAATATTGGGACGGCCCAAAAAGGAATAGGAGACTTGAATATTGGGACGGAGGGAGTAGTAATTTTGATACACTCAACCCAAGCTCTAGTTTGGTCCACTTATGCTCAGTCCATAGCTCATTAAGTTATCATTATCAATGATATATAAATATTATAATCTCTTAGTTCACTCAACATAGAATGAATATTTTGGTTGATAGTTATCAAATCTCTATCTTCTCTCTTGATTTCAAAAATTTGAGCTACTCGAATTGCTCCACCATTGATGCGGATCGTATCAATTGGTGCTTTCACTGAGAGAATTTCTCTTTGAATATTCAAAAAAAAAATGTCAAAATCTGAAATTCTCGCCGCCATTGAAGAGCTTCGAACCTCCATCTACAGCCTGCAAGCCTCTATCGACGCTCCGACCACAAACACGTTCCCTCTGACTACTGCTCCAGATCTCTGTTGGTTTCCATCCTCTTCACCACCACCCATTACTCCAGCCCAATACCTACCACCATCATTTTCCCCAATTCTACATACAACCCACTCCACATCTCTTCTTCCCATTCGCCATCTTAGCCCATCCGAAATCGAAGAGAAAAACGATCGCGGGCTTTGTTACAATTGTGACCAAACCTGGTTCGATACCCATCGATGCCGCAGCAAATTCTTGATTTTGTTCGGCACTGACGACGAGTATGACTTCGGCGATCCTAAATCTCCAGATTTCATAGCTGGAGTTGAAGCTACGGTGGAGGATGTCTCAAGTCCTTCACCATTCCCAACCACTCACAGCCCCTCTCCGATTTTTTCGCCGTCGGCACCCTCCACCACCACCGTTACTCCAACAGATCTGCCCTTTTTTGATGCTCCACCCCATTTGCCGTCCAAAGCTATCCCACCTCACTCTATTCTGCATTCGTCCACTTCGCTAACATCGATAGTTCTCCAACCGCTGCCGCCGCCAACACCTCCACCGCCAATACAACCTCCACCCACCGAGCCATCCCTAGACTTACTACCTTCACCTGCAATACCACCACCACCAATAACCCCTTCGGTGAGTCCTCTGCCAATTCCTATTCTGGCATACGACAATGCAGTTATTGAGGGTGAAACACCGCCGTCAACGTTGCCGATAATTGCAATTAACCTATGGCGAGCTAAGGTTTACCATGTCTTGTTTAATCAGCTGTTTGACATCCATATTTGGCCCATGTCTAAAAATAAAAAGCCCAGCCCAACTGTTATATTTGGGTCCAAAACGAGTGGCCCAACACGTTTAATTGCTGTTGTGGGCAGCCCAAGCGCATAGAAGAATGATCGTGGACTTGGCAATCCATTTTGGTTGCTCGTTCATCCTGAGGATGAGAGTGTGTCTGATACTTTTAGACCCAGATCTGCTGCAGTTGTTTTTGTGGACGTCGTCTCTAGCTTTTACCCTCTCATGGGTGTTTTCGTCGGTCAAGAAGTTCAGCTATGCGGTGAACCGCCGTCGGATCTCTTGGGAATACCTAGTCGATTCCATACCACGCCGTATCAGTTGTTGAGTATTGTTTGGATTATTTTTGTGCAGGTCTTCAGCTGGTACTTTTGTCGAGCACATGGTGGTCGTAGTTTTATCAAGCTTCTTAGTTGATTTTCAGTCGGAGCTTTTATCAAGCATGTGTCGGGCAGTTGTATTTTGGCACTATTTAGTTTTGTTTTTGCAATTAGCGGGCCAAATCATCTCCCATAGCCGTTTTTTTTTTCTTTACAACTTCACCTTGAGGACAAGGTGATTGTGAAGGAATGGGGAATGATACACTCAGCTCAAGCTCTAGTTTAGTCCACTTATGCTCAGCCCATAGCTCATTAGGTTATCATTATCAATGATATAAATATTGTAATCTCTTAGTTCACTCAACATGGAATGAATATTTTGGTTGATAGTTATCAAATCTCTCTATTCTCTCTTGATTTCTGGAGTTTGAGCTACTCGAATTGCTCCACCATTGATACGGATCGTATCAAATTCACAATTGTAAAATGTCGTCTCATATATTCGACTAAAAAATGCTAACATGTCTCAATTGTAATTAGGTTATGTTAGTAGACTAGGGGCACGTTTGGTATTGTTGCACAGATAATGTGCAATTGATTAATAAAAGTTAAAATGGGGTATTAGCCGAGAGTGTGTAATCTTAAATCATAGTTTGGTAGATAAGCAAAGAAGTCTGATTAGAAAATGTGGACTCTGTTAAGAATGACATGGTTTTGAGTTCGATTGGAGCATATAAAAACAAGGGAAAAGTATCAAATTAGCCCCCGTCGTGGTGGCCCTTTTCACGTCTGCCCCCCTATAGTCGAAGGGGTATCAACTAAACCCCTAAACTAATTAAAATCGAATAATTTCCCCCCTTCTGACCTAACACCGTTAAGTGTCCGTTAACGTTTGGGTTTAATTGCACCCACTACTTCAGGGGTGGATCTGTACCTTATTTTATTTTTTTTATAATTTCAGCAACCCACCACCGGCATCAGCTTAACCGCCCCCCGTACTCATCGGCTCCAACTTACACTTTGTCAGCTCGCACGCGCTCAATCTCTTGATCGTCGAGTGCTTACCGCCGACATGCAGCAGCATCACCAACTCCAGATGTGGACCTGGATCGAATCCTGCTTGGTCCAAATCCATATCCGTATTTTTTTACTTAGGTCAGGATCCGGTCCAAATCCATTAGGTCCAAAAAAATGAGATTCATGTCCAGATCCATTAGATTCACAAGTTCTCGAGTCCTGACCCGAATCCATTCTTTTTTCTCTTTTTCGGTTCAGGACTCGAGAACCTGTGAATCTAATGGATCTGGACATGAATCTCATTTTTTTGGACCTAATGGATTTGGACCGGATCCTGACATAAGTAAAAAAATACGGATATGGATTTGGACCAAGCAGGATTCGATCCAGGTCCACATCTGGAGTTGGTGATGCTGCTGCATGTCGGCGGTAAGCAGTCGACGATCAAGAGATTGAGCGCGTGCGAGCTGACAAAGTGTAAGTTGGAGACGATGAGTACGGGGGCGGTTAAGTTGATGTCGGAGGTGGGTTGCTGAAATTATAAAAAAAAAAACAAAAAAACAAAAAAAAGGTGCAGATCCACCCCTGAAGTAGAGGGTGCAATTAAACCCAAACGTTAATGGACACTTAACGGCGTTAGGTCAGAGGGGGGAAACTATTCGATTTTAATTAGTTCAGGGGTTTAGTTGATACCCCTTCGACTATAGGGGGGCAGACGTGAAAAGGGCTACCACGATAGGGGCTTATTTGATACTTTTCCCTAAAAACAATGATCCGCTTGTTTATTTCATACTATCTTCTTATTTGTGTGCCCTAGGGTACTCCCTCCGTCCCATGAAGCATGACAAAGTTCTTTTCGGTACGAAAATTAAGAAATTAATATTTTGTGTGTTAAGTGTGGTAGGTGAAAAAGTAAAAATGTGAATAAAGGGTAATTTTTTTGCCATTTTTAGAAGGGAAAAGGTGCAAATTGGCCCCCGAAGTAGTAGCCCCTATAGCGTATAACCCCTCTTACTCACTGTGTGTGCAACTAAACCCCTGAACTCCGAGAAAAGGGTGCAAATTCCCCCCTCTGACTAACGGTTGTTAACGACGTTAGGTCAGAGGGGGGATTTTGCACCCTTTTCTCGGAGTTCAGGGGTTTAGTTGCACACACAGTGACTAAAGGGGGTTTTACGCTATAGGGGCTACTACTTCAAGGGCTAATCTGCACCTTTTCCCTTTTTTAATTAACTCTCATCTCTCTCACTCAGCCCTCTTTCTCTCTCGGCCACTACACCGCCGCTAACGGTGGTTGAATCACCAAGTTGTAGGATCATCTTTTATCAGCAACACAAACGATTAATCCATCAAATCGACATTATATAGAAATAGCGAAAATGAGGAGGTTATGATCGTTACATTGTGAGAGGCGTCAAATTTGGCGATGGCGCCGACGCCTTGCCAAACATCACAAACTCGTGAAGCTTCGAGGCGGCAAGCTTGCTTCTGCGGCGTGATTTGGGGGCGACCTTCGCGCTGTCTTTTATTGAAGCAAAGCACAGAGGACGACCGCAAGTTTGCTAGAGAGTAGCCAGTGGTGATGGAGAGCGTGCGCGGCGCTCTTCGTTCGAAATTCGAGCGGTGGAGGCAGGCCGATGCTAAGGTTCAATCCTTCGTCCTCTTCAGAGGAGAATCGAGCAGGAGACGGCTCTCCGGCTGGGTGTGGCTGCACTGGAGCCATGGATTGGCTGCTTGCCGGCCATTTAGCAGCGGTGGCGGCGATTTCGCTGTATTTGAGAGAAAGAGGCGACTCCTCATCGAGAAAAGCTAGGCTTCGCGAACTGTCACAGATTGAGATAGAGAGCATGTGGTGGGTGTCATTGGCAGTAGGCGGCCGGTTTGTCGGATATCGCGGCGGCGATTTCGGACGGAAGGGGGGAATTAGGGCTCGCCCTTGACGTTGAGCGTGTGCAGCCGAGAGAGCTCTGGGGTTTAGGGCCCAGGAGAGAGGGAAAGGGGCAGCGCCCTCGGCCAGCCTTGCCGGAGCTTAAATCAGCGGCGGTGGCGATCAGATTTTGGGGGAGGAGGGCTCCCTGTTTTTTTGTGCGTGACTTTTTGAGAGAAAAGAGAGATGAGAGATAATTTAAAAAAAAAAAGGAAAATGTGCAGATTAGCTCTTGAAGTAGTAGCCCCTGTAGCGTAAAACCCCCCTTAGTCACTGTGTGTGCAACTAAACCCCTGAACTCCGAGAAAATTGTGCAAATTCCCCCCTCTGACCTAACGTCGTTAACAGCCGTTAGTCAGAGGGGGGAATTTGCACCTGTAGACAATTAAATTGTCGTCGAATTAAATCGTGCCACGTGTAAATTCATGAATTAAATATTCAATTATATTTTCTATTTTATTAAATGGGATTTTATTCCTAAATTAAATAGATATATATGATTAATATTTAATATAATGAATTAATGGGCTTATTGGCCACTTAAGGCCCTAAGGCCCATGCATGAAGGCCCAAAGCCCATAAAGCCCACGAAGCCCATCTCTAAAATCTATAAATAGAGGTGTTGGGGTGCTCATTATCAGAA
Source organism: Salvia miltiorrhiza (assembly GCF_028751815.1). NCBI lineage: Eukaryota > Viridiplantae > Streptophyta > Magnoliopsida > Lamiales > Lamiaceae > Salvia > Salvia miltiorrhiza. Next base: position 7,192,283 of record NC_080392.1, on the reverse strand, counting down.
CTCGAAGGAGCGGAAGATCGAAGAGCATAAAGAATTCTCTCTAGTATCGCAAGTTGAAAGAGGCGAAGAATTGGAGAGTTCAAGTATTCTTCCAAGTATTCAAGTATCTTGAAGAATTCTATCTAGCGTTCAAGTCTTCTTCGAATCTTCAAGTATTTGAGCATTCAAATCTTCAAGTATCCTTCGAAATCTTCAAGCGTTCAAGTCTTCTTCGAATCTTCAAGTATTTGAGCATTCAAATCTTCAAGTATCTTCAAGTGATCAAACCTTCAAATCTTCAAGTGATCAAGGCGTTCTTACAAATTCCAAGAACGATCTTCCTCAAATCAAATCAACCAAGTACCAAAGCTTCAAGGCGTTCTTACAAATTCTAAGGACGTTCTTCAAATCAAATCAAATCAAGTTCGAAAGGTTCAAGGCGTTCTTACAAAAATTCTAAGGACGTTCTTCTCCAAATCAAATCAAGTTCAACGTTCAATCCAAAATCATGACTTAAGTCTTTTGGATTGGCGTAATCAAAACAAGTATTTCAAGAACCTTCGAGTTTGTTCAAGAATCAAATGGAAGAGAAGAATCAGAGGATTAACTAGAGATTACAACCCGCATAAACTCTATCAAATTCTATCAAATTATCCTTGTAACGCATTTTGTATTTTATCAAATTGAAATACAAAAATTTGTGTTTACAAATTTTGGCACGCCCGGTGGGACATCTCTACCTCTCATCTCTACTCTTCACCAAAAATCTTGAACTATGTCTACTCAATCAAATGCAGCTGCTCCAGCTTCATCCAAAGCTTCTTCGGCAAACGTTGGTATGATCACGCGAAGCAAATCGAAATCATTGCAAGGAGTGTCCAAGCCGATCTTTCATCTTCCATCTATCCATGAAGAAGATGACAACTTTGAGAGAAGCTTCACATTTCCCACTGAAAATTATCAACTCCATGCAAGTGTCATGATGACAAACACTTCCACCATGGAGGAACAACTCTTGAACTTGACAAAGATGGTTGAATCTCTAACCAAGCACATCCAAGAGCAAGATGCCCAGATTGCAAAGCTCAAAGGAGAAAAAGGAGATTCAAGCCACGCCAACAACGATAGGGAAGGCGAAGAAAGCGAAGAAGATGGAGAGAATAACGATGAAGAAATCTCCAAAGACAAATCAAAGAGTGATGGAAAAAGGCCTTCAGGAAAAGACATTCTCTTCTCGTCTGGTGGCCTCATTCCCATTGACCAACTCAAAGAGTTCATCGAAGCAACAATGAAGAATAACTCCGATGGAAGCTCCAAGTCATCGTTAACTTACTCCAAGCCATATACTCGGCGAATTGACAGTATGAGGATGCCTCTTGGTTATCAGCCCCCCAAATTCCAACAATTTGATGGCCAAGGAAATCCGAGACAACATGTGGCTCATTTCATTGAAACATGCAACAACGCTGGTACTTATGGAGATCATTTGGTCAAACAGTTTGTTCGCTCATTGAAAGGTAATGCCTTTGATTGGTACACCGATTTAGAATCAAACTCAATTGATAGTTGGGAACAACTGGAGCATGAGTTCCTCAACCGCTTCTATAGCACTAGAAGAACTGTCAGCATGGTGGAGCTCACAAGTTCGCGTCAATTCAAAGAAGAGCCAGTCATTGATTACATCAACCGATGGAGAAACCTTTGTCTCAACTGCAAGGACCGATTGTCTGAATCATCTGCCATCGAAATGTGTATTCAAGGGATGCATTGGGGCTTGCAATACATCTTGCGAGGAATCCAGCCAAGAACATTCGAGGAACTAGCCACTAGAGCTCATGATATGGAGTTGAGCATGATGGCAAGCGGGATCGAAGGACCACCAATCCAGGAGTCTAGCAAATTCAAGCCAGAATTCAAGAAAGAAGGAAAACCATATGACAAAGCACCAAAGAAGGAATCCATGGCAGTGAAAGCAACTTCCGTGAAATTTCTAAAAAAGGAAGCTAGACAAGAAGACAACCAGAACACTCCACGAGACAATCAGAACTCTTCCCGAGACATGGGGCAAAGAAGATCTACCTTGAAAGAAATGCAACAAAAGCAATACCCTTTCTTAGACTCTGATGTTTCAGGAATTTTTGATGACCTGCTCAAAGAAAAGCTTATCGAGTTGCCAGAAATGAAGCGACCAAATGAAGCAGGGAGGACAAATGATCCAAGTTACTGCAAATACCATCGTCTGGTTGGGCACCCCATACATGATTGCTTCATCTTCAAAGACAGGGTCATGCGGTTAGCTCGAGAAGGGAAAATATCTCTTGAAGAAGACGCTACTGCTGTAAATATGGTCTCCACCGACTTGAATGACATAATAGAAGGTATTGGAGCTCTGTATGATACATTCAATCAAGTAGATGAAGAACCTGAGCTAAATATGGATGAAGACGATGATGCATTGGCAATCACATTCTCCAATGAAGACTTGCAGCTTGGATCTGAACCTCATAACAGGCCATTGTTCGTGAGTTGTTATACACAGGAGCAAAAGGTCAATCGAATTCTCATCGATGGAGGCTCGGCGGTCAATATTTTGCCACTAAGGACTTTGAAGCAATTGGGAATCCAAGTAGATGAGCTGTCAAACAGTCGATTGATGATCCAAGGTTTCAATCATGAAGGGCAAAGAGCTCTTGGAACTATAAGGTTGCGATTGCTGATGCAGGACATGGATTCGACAGCGTTGCTTCATGTTATCGATGCCAAGACGTCCTATAATATGCTTCTGGGTCGACCATGGCTTCATGAAAATGGTGTTGTTCCTTCTACATTGCACCAATGCTTCAAGTACTATCAAAATGGTGCCATAAGAAAAGTGGTTGGTGATCAAAAGCCGTTTACGGAAGCAGAATCACATTTTGCTGATGCTAAGTTCTATTTGGAAAGAACCAAAGTCTCAATGGTGAAAGATGATACATCACATGACGAGTTGAGATCTTGCCAGGAGAAAAAGAAAGAAGAATCTTTTCTGAAGATGGAAGGATTCACCATGCCTTTAACGAAGATTGATGCCAAGAAGCCAATTCACCAACCATTTGAAGGGTTTGTCCGACCAAAGCAAAGTAGCATCACAGAGCATGAAGATCTCTCAGACAAAGAACTCTCAAAGCACTTTGGTCCGAAGGCATATAAACTCCTCGTGAATGCTGGATACAATCCTCAAGAAAGCTCTATGTCAAGGTCTCATTTGGAAAAGACTGATAACGCAAGCCAAAACTCCAAAGCAAGTTTGGGATATACAGTGCAAAGCCCCATTCGAATTGCCATCAAGAGAGCCACTGCTAACTATGCTAGCACCAAGCAAATCCTGGAATCTTCAAGCAATCGGAGAACCCAAAGGGTTTCTATTTTCAATAGGATGGGTAGAAGAGAAGCTCAACAAGTATCTGTCTTTAAAAGACTTGGCAAAGGCAAATCATGGAAACGAAGCAAGACAAAAGGGAGTGATGAACTGCACATAACAGAGAAATGGAGAAGTTTGATCCCTCCTCGAATGAAAAGATACACCACTTTGCTTATGTCATGTGGGAAAGAAATGAAAGCTCAAATGAAGACCACCATCTTCACACGAGATGCCATAGATCAAGAAGATAGAGAAAGTGTGGCTTCCTCTTACTACACTACTAATAGTGCTAGTAATCCAGTTCCTCTTCCTCATACTACTCAAAGTCAAGTGCGTCGTGAAATTGCAAGTCTCGTTAGAAGTGGCGTTATCACAACAAGCGTTGCAGAGAATATAGCCTTCATACGCCAGAGAAATGAAAGCATAATGATGTGTTTTGATTGCAAAGATCCTCGCCGAAAAGATGAAGACGATGTCACAGCAAACCATATCACCTCCTGCGAGAAAATGGTCGTTGGAGAAGAGAATTCGCACTTGAGCCCCAAAGAACTGGAAACTCTGGATGAAGAGAGACTAGAAGTCCAGCAAAAATTGGAATACTATCAAGCTCTTCCTTCAAGATCCTTCAACAAAGCAGTGCGAGCGCCCTCTTTTCAAATTGGAGACATGGCCCTCGCTGCAAGGAGGCCAATTGTTATCACTCTCAACGGAAAGTTCTTGAAGTACTACTATCCTTGAAGGGTGGTAGAAGTTGAAGCATGTACATATGTATATAGTTTAATAAAAAAAAAAAATAGAAAAGCCAAAAAAAAATGGAAAGCATAAAAAGCCAAAAAAAAATAGAAAAGCAGAAAAGCCAAAAAAAAAAAAAAAAATGAGTCAGATGAAGAAAAGCAACAAAATGGAGTGTATGAAGACAGCTCCTTGACGCACGAGCCTAAACTGCATGTTACTCCTGGCCCGCATGAGTATAAACTGTGCACGGCACCCAGTCTCAAACACCCGTTGATCATATGAACTACGTTTTGACTTGATCCCTTTCAAAAGGGTACGTAGGCAGCTTAGATAATTTCTAAGTTCAGTCATAAGTTGTGTTTGACTCTTTTCAATTTATATCATCAAAGTTATGATTTAAGTTGATTATGTGAAGCCGAATATGTCTCAAATTGGGAAGAAAATCAAGCCATCAAAAGAAGCACAAGCATTTGGAGAAGATGTCAAAATATCCATCACAAACCAAATAAGAATCATCAAGAGAGAAATGATAGAAACTGCGGTTTGCACCAATACTAAGCAAATGGGTCTTGATCCTCCAAAGTTCTCTGAGCAGAGATCAAAAGTGACTCTGAAGTCTTCAAAATTCCGCAGCATTTCCTCATCAACATGTGCAACTTTATGTTTGTCAAACTCTCTTTTGAATTCTGGGATTGCACCTCGGACAATATGAAAGGAGGCACTATCTTGCTTGAAGGACAACATCATCTCTGTCTTCCACCTCTCTATCATAGCAAGCACTTCCTTGATCAAAGCAATTCGGACGATGGCTTCATTCTCATTGGCTTAAGCATCAAGAAGAAAATACTCAATCTTCTCGAGCCGTTGTGCAGAATTCTCCCAACTTCGTGAGATGCCAAACATAACAACAACCTCACTCAAACCAGATTCAAACAATCCCAGGCCTGAGCGCACCCAAGACCTGTCAAAGAATTGAGTCATCTGGCATTGAGGTCGGCTATGCATCGACAAATTCACTTCTCTCCAAGCTAAAGTTGAATGCGCTCGTGGAGTTGAAACACATGTTCGCCAAACATAATAGAACACCATTGAGTCATCTAGCCTGCTCGAATGCGCGCAAAGAGAAAATGTAACCAGCAATCTTCAAAGGTTGGACTCACAATGGCCCAGATCCGAGCGCACCCGAAATCTGATTAAAAGCCAATTGAGCCACCTGAAGTGCAAAGTAAACATCACTCAAATAAAGTCTTAGATAGGCTGCTGTCAGATTTTTGGATGAACTCTCTGAGGATGGTCTTTAGTCGAGCTGATGGAGATGTCAAGACTGGAAGAAAAATAACAATAGATTCCAAACTTTGCAAATACTCAAAGCATCTCGTTTGGGGCAAAATCCGCCATGAAGTTGGTTGATAAGACTGCGCCAATCTTGAACATAACCCTCCAAGATCACCATCACCAAGCTTTCACTGCTGCCAGCTGTAAAAAAAAAAAAAAAAAAAAAAAAAATCATATTGAAAATCTACTTGCATAAAAAAAAAAAAAAAATCAATTAAAATTTGGGCCCATACTTTGTTTCCAAAATTGGACCCGATTTATTTGATTTAATTGAAATGGGCTCTTCTTTCTCTCACTAAAACCAAACACCTCTTCTCTCAATATTGTGTGCACTCTCCCAAAACCAATCCCCATACTTCTCCCAAGGAAATCCCCATTTTCTTCTCACAAAATCGGCCCAATCCTCCTCCTTTTCTCCCCTCTCTCTCCTCTCCCTTCGCTTTTGGGGTGAATTCACAGCTGCTTCTGTCACTACTCTTTCACTGTATATAGCAACCCAAGATGAAAGGTATCAGTTGAGTTGAGTTTGGTTGGCCCAAGTTGAACAACGTGCCACTGTTGGTTTGGAAGCTGTAGATCATATCGTGAGAGCACATTTTATGGTTAAATTATGACACCCCTCTTTCATAACATAATTAGACACATTGCAATCGAGTTTTCTGTGGAGTTGTGCCTCTACTGGAAGCTCGGATGACCAATCTTAGTGGAAGGTCGTGAAGCGTCCTCCCCTCGACCTCCGCCGGCATGTCGACGGAGGAGTGGACAGAGATACCCGCCGCCGTCTACTTCGAGCTGAAGCAGGCGTTCGAGATGATCGACCGCGATGGCGACGGGAAGATCACCAAGGAGGAGCTCGAGTCGCTCCTGAGCCGGCTCGGCGCCGAACCTCCGAGCAAGGAGGAGCTGCGGCAGATGCTCAGCGAAGTCGACCGCGACGGAGACGGCTGCATCACGCTGGAGGAGTTCCACGCGATCGGATCGGCTTTCGCGCCGTCGACCGACAGCTCGGAGCTGAGGCACACGTTCGATTTCTTTGACTCCGACCGCGACGGGAGGATCACGGCGGAGGAGCTCTTCAGCGTATTCAAGACGATCGGCGACGCGCGGTGCACGTTAGAGGACTGCCGGCGCATGATAAGAGGTGTAGATAGAAACGGGGACGGATAAAAGGAGAGAACAGGCGGCTCCGTTGCTCGCCGAAGAGAAGCAGCACTGCAGCAGTGGTCACAGCCATCTGGAGATGCCGAGGAGCCTAAAATCACCAAGAAACAGAGATTGATTTTCGACTGCTGCTACTCACTGCCAAATACCCAGAGCATTAAATAAACTACAAGTATTCCTCTTGCTCAAAGAGTAATGCCTTACAGCGAGGTACAGCTGTAGATAAAGTAAAGATAATGCAAGTCCTGCTGATACAGCTGTAGATAAAGCCAACAGTTAGACAAAGTTAATTGGGAATATTTTGTTGTGGTTTTAAAAGAGATAGCAAAATCGCATGGGCCAAACAATTAAGTTGATTTGGTCGAGCAGTTAAGCGAGAATTGGGCTTGTGGTTGATATCTTCAAATTAAACCTTTGATGCCTTTGGTTAAGCAAATGACTTGGGTTGGAGTTGCAGCTAATATTTTCATTCGCTTCAACATATAGAAAATAGCCCCAAATGATTGACCACAAATAGGTTAATAATTATGGATGCTAAAGCAAAGTTAAAAAAAAAAAAAAAAAAAGAGCAAATTCAAAATCCAAAATGAAGCACTCCTAAATACGAGTATAAACTATTTATAAATCCAAAGAAATTCAAGAACTCCTAAATACGAGTATAAACTATTTATAAATCCAAAGAAATTCAAGAACTCCTAAATACGAGTATAAACTATTTACAAAATTCAAAGAAATTCAAGAACTCCTAAATACGAGTATAAACTATTTACAAATTCAAATTGAAAAACTCCTAAATACGAGTATAAACTATTTACAAATTCAAATTGAAGAACTCCTAAATACGAGTATAAACTATTTAAAATTACAAATTCAAATTGAAGAACTCCTAAATACGAGTATAAACTATTTAAAATTTCAAAATCAAATGAAGAACTCCTAAATACGAGTATAAACTATTTATAAATTCAAAGAAAATGAAGAACTCCTAAATACGAGTATAAACTATTTACAAAATTCAAAATCAAGAACTCCACGATAAGAGTTTAAACTATCAAGATATATTTCGAGACTCGTCTATTACCAAAGACATTTCGTCCATAAACAAGTCTCGATGGGGCAATTTGTAGACAATTAAATTGTCGTCGAATTAAATCGTGCCACGTGTAAATTCATGAATTAAATATTCAATTATATTTTCTATTTTATTAAATGGGATTTTATTCCTAAATTAAATAGATATATATGATTAATATTTAATATAATGAATTAATGGGCTTATTGGCCACTTAAGGCCCTAAGGCCCATGCATGAAGGCCCAAAGCCCATAAAGCCCACGAAGCCCATCTCTAAAATCTATAAATAGAGGTGTTGGGGTGCTCATTATCAGAACTCGAAGGAGCGGAAGATCGAAGAGCATAAAGAATTCTCTCTAGTATCGCAAGTTGAAAGAGGCGAAGAATTGGAGAGTTCAAGTATTCTTCCAAGTATTCAAGTATCTTGAAGAATTCTATCTAGCGTTCAAGTCTTCTTCGAATCTTCAAGTATTTGAGCATTCAAATCTTCAAGTATCCTTCGAAATCTTCAAGCGTTCAAGTCTTCTTCGAATCTTCAAGTATTTGAGCATTCAAATCTTCAAGTATTCTTCAAGTATCTTCAAGTGATCAAACCTTCAAATCTTCAAGTGATCAAGGCGTTCTTACAAATTCCAAGAACGATCTTCCTCAAATCAAATCAACCAAGTACCAAAGCTTCAAGGCGTTCTTACAAATTCTAAGGACGTTCTTCAAATCAAATCAAATCAAGTTCGAAAGGTTCAAGGCGTTCTTACAAAAATTCTAAGGACGTTCTTCTCCAAATCAAATCAAGTTCAACGTTCAATCCAAAATCATGACTTAAGTCTTTTGGATTGGCGTAATCAAAACAAGTATTTCAAGAACCTTCGAGTTTGTTCAAGAATCAAATGGAAGAGAAGAATCAGAGGATTAACTAGAGATTACAACCCGCATAAACTCTATCAAATTCTATCAAATTATCCTTGTAACGCATTTTGTATTTTATCAAATTGAAATACAAAAATTTGTGTTTACAGCACCCTTTTCTCGGAGTTCAGGGGTTTAGTTGCACACACAGTGAGTAAGAGGGGTTATACGCTATAGGGGCTACTACTTCGGGGGCCAATCTGCACCTTTTCCCTTTTTAGAAACAGGTCAAGCTTCGTGGGACAAACCAAAAAAAAAACTGTGTCATGCTTCGTGGGACAGAGAGAGTATAAAAATTGTTTCATGGAATTTGTGTGCCTCCAAAAGCTATGTAACCTATGTAGATCTCTCATTAGTTGTTTTGTTTGAAAAATTGTTGTCTTCAGCTGCCACGAAAAGGGAATTGAAATATACCCTGCCTTGGATGGTTTCGGGTAGAAGCAGTAAAGCATCTACCAGTGAATCATCTAGCAGTGAAGCATATGAGGAGCTACATATGGATCCTTTTTTCACGTCGTCATACTTTTGTTGGATGATCGACTACCCGGGTTCCATATTATCGATAGGGCTGTCAAATTTTACGACCCAACGAGCCTAGGTAATTTTTTGGACCGGGTCGGGCAGGCCCAAAATTTCAGCGGGCCTCGAAAAATGAAGCCCATCCTAGCCCTATACGGACCGCCGGGCGGGTCGGGCCAAAATGGGTCAAAAAATTGATAAATTAGTAAATATATATATATATATATATATATATAGGGTGTGGTTCTAGAGAGAACTACATTATTTGTGAGAACGGGAGAACCATCAAATTTAATGCATCCACTGTAAAAATTAATGCATTCGCTGTTAAAATTAATGCACTAAAAAAATTAAAAAAAAATGCTCCCTTCAGGATTCGAACCCAGGATCTGCATTCATCCAACAAGATCATGCATCCACCGTAGATCTTAATGATCGAATGGCTGAAAATGGTTCTCCGGTCTTCTTTTATTTATAGTTCTTTCTTGAACCTCTCCCTATATATATATATATTGGTGTTTACGGAACCAACACCTAAATCTATGAAAGGAAACGTAAAATTCTACCTAGTCGAGAAGGCTGGAAAGAGTAAAAAGAGTTGATCGGGAACCTTGCTCAAGAGAGAAAACAACTGCAGTATTCGAAAATATGAGATAGCGTAAGAAATAATACACGAGCTCGGACCCTATTTATAGATTTACAAGCGGAGGGGTAAAATAGTAAAAACATCTTCAGTGCATGCGTCCTGCGTGGTGGAAGGGTACGTTGGTAATTTCGATAATACGCGGGAGACCTTCCCGCGCGTTTATTGGCTCCTCTGATGGAAATGTCTTCTCTGGCGAAGGCGTCTTCTCTGGTGATATTGACATCTCTGGCATGAGGGACTCCTCTGGTAAACACGTCTTCTCTGGCAAGGGCGTCTCCTCTGGCGGTAGTGGCTTCTCTGATGGAGTTGACTTTTCTGATGACGATGACCTCCCTGACGATGGTGACTTTTCCGGCGCGGATGATTTCTCTGGAGGAGAGGGCTCCTCTGTCAAGCATGACTTCTCTGGTGCGGATGACTCCTCTGGCTAGAGTCATTCCTCTGATGGATGAAATCCTTCTGGTATAAATGGTTCTTCTGACCCATACGGCTCCTCTGATGAGAGTGGTTCCTCTGATTTGTACTCTCTCCCTACTCTGCATATATTGCTCCTCACCAACCACTCCCCCCTCTAGTCTGGTTGAACCGGGTATTCTTCGTGTTCAACCAGTGGTGTGTTATCAGCATCAAAGCTTTGTTATTTTCCTTGGCCCCTGTAAATCATAAAGACATAAGCATTTTGACATTATGAGAGAATAAAAAGAAGCCCTGTAAATTGTTCTCTGTCGTTTTTGTTACTCCCACCCCCTGGTCTGGCTAGTTCACTCTGGAGAGATGCAACTAGTCAGAGGATTCGCCCGCGTGGATGACGTCATCCGCATTAAATGTCTGCCCAGTCTACAGTATTTTCCCCGTACCCCGAGGTTACTTTTTAACCTTCGCGTCCTTTCGCCTTTCCGTAAAAATTCTCATCCGTTGATTTCTTCCGTATGCCACGTGCCGTTCATCCCGCGTGCTGGTGGTTACCCGCGTACAATCTTACTTAGCCGATTCGAACTCCCCTTTTTTCCCTATTCTTCTTCTCCAAGTTTTCCGAGCGAATTTTCTGCATTTTCCGGCGATTTCCTCACTGTTCCGGCATTCTCCCGCGACCTTTCCGCTCCAGGTTTTACCGTCCATCTTTCTCCGGTCTAGGTAACTCGCGTATCCTCTTCACTGCCATTTTGTGTTTAATCGTAGTGTAGTGGTATAACTGTTGGTGCTCTGATTGAGCGTGCTAGAAACCCTAGGATTAACATCTCCCATCATGGCCTGCACCTCCGCCCCTCAACCCTCTCGTTCGCCCTCTCCTTCTGCCCAAGACCCTTCATCTTCCTCCCCGTCGCAGCAAGATCTTGAAAATCTTCCCTCCCCTTCTGTTTCTGATGAATCTCAAACTACACCCCCTCCTTCTCCACCTAAGAAAAAAGGGAAAAAGCCCCGCCTACCCCCCAAACGTATTCCTCCATCCCGCCTTAGTGTCGCGGAGGTGGAAAAATTGAAAAGCAAATGTAGGCGTCCTGATGGTTTAAAATTCGAGACCTTTTGTAAGGATTCAACGCCTCCTGAAAGCCTTCGTCATCCCAAGGTGATAGTTGTTTGGAAAGCTCAAATAGATGCTGGTTTGAGACTCCCTCCTCCTACTCTGCTGGTTGATGTTTGTAACTATTTTCACATCCCCTTTTTTCAAGTCGCTCCTTCTGCTATTCGGAGATTATATGCCTTTCATGTTTTGTGTCGGGCTCACGGTGTTGGGGACACCGCCAAATTGTTCTGTCAGACCCAGACCCTTCGTATGCAGGGCAATCCCTTGTATAGCTTTGCTGCCCACCCGAAATATCCTGTCACCTTCCTTTCCTCTCTGAATTCTTTCGATAAGGGCTTCCTGGAATACTATTGTTATGTGCGCACCCCTTTCGGCAACTGGCGCGATTATGGTGCTTCGGAGCTGGAATGGCATACAAGTCGCACTACTTATAAGCCAGCCTCTCCCGAAGTCCCTTCTACCCGTGACCAGAGTATTATAACTCACCTTAATGCTATGAATAAAGCCCAAACTTTAGACTGTAAGTACCTGGCCGAGAACAATTCCTCTCTGGCATATAATGGTCTGTTTCCCCTGTATCCAGCGAGATCAATAGGTAAAAAATATACATTAGAAAACACATTAGCTTTTGTTACCCTGCTTTTAATGATGTGAACTTTTGGTTTGCAGATATGTCTTGGAGATCGAAATGTGGGGACAATTTGCCTGACACCCCTTCTCTTGCTGGCAGCGGAGCACATGGCCCAAGCGGTTCTGCTTCCAGAACAAGTCCCTCAGAGCAGCCTGCTGGTTCCCAACTGATCCCCATTCCCCCTGTAGTTGAAATCCCAGAGGGAAATGTGGAAGCCTCGCACTCCTTTGATGCGGAGGAAGTTGATGTGGGGGCTCTTGTTCACAGAAGTGGGCACTCCAGTGCTGGTGATGCCGCTGGCTCCCGCGAAGAAGATATCCAAGTCGTGGATATTACCGATGAGGTTCCTTCGCCTGATTCGGCTCCAGATACCACCCTTGCTGATCTTACGAAGAAGCGGAAGAGAGGTTCCCTGATCTCTATGGGTGAGAAGGAAAGACAGGAAAGCCTGAAAAAGACTGGCAAGTCCTCAGAGCCAGCGAGGAGGTCTGCTGGTGGTGTGAAGATTCTCACTCCTGCTGGGGACAAGGGCAAAGGGCCAGCGAAGAAGTCAGCTGGTGGTTCCAAGGTTCTCCCCTCTGTCGGTGGAAAGGGTAAGGGCAAAGCTGCAATGCCCTCGGCTGACGAACCAGAGGATCTTGTTCCTGGACCGATTTCGAGCTTATCGGGGCAGGAATTGATTGACGCCTTGATAGCTCGTGTCCATTCAAAGGACCAAGAGAAGATGGGGAAGCTGACCCGACCGGCTTTAGCTACTCAGCTCTGCCGGTTGGCTCTTCAGGTATCCTGCGTGTTATGCTCTTTATTAAGAATTTTTTAAATTACTAACCTTTTTATGGTTTTGTTGGAACCCATTTTATCTTCTTGCAGATGGAGTCAGGGATGTGGGGGGCTGTTAAATGCATCCATGACTACGAAATGGCTGAGAAAGAACGGGAGAAGGAACAGGCGGACATCGCCAAGCGTGATGATGATGTCGCCGGGGTAGTAGAGCGTCTGAGTAAAGCTGAAGCGGAGATCGCTGATCTGAAAGATAAATTAGCTCAGGTGGAGGTGGAGAGAGCATCCTTGGCCTCCGAGTTGTTGAGAGCCACAAAGGAGAGCCACGAAAGCTTAGTCAAGTTCAAAGCTGGTTATGAAAGAGACTACAGGGAAGCCAGGCGGGGTTGGAAGAGGATACTTGTGGAAGCTCAGAACCGCGCGTTCGTTCTGGGGGCTCGAGATCAACGCCTGGAATATTTCTTGTCTCCACGGGGTCAACATTTCCTGGGGTTGATGCTGGAAGGTACTCTGGATGCTTTCAAAAAGACTCCCGAGTATTTGGCGGATTTTGGACCCCTCTTCGCTTATGTGATAGAGCAAACAGCTTCCAAGGCATTGGAGATGGCGGGGGCCACCCCGGAGCAACTTGCCACTTTGAATTTCAAAGCCCTGATGGATAATCTCCAGGATGAGGAGATAAATAAGCGGATGGGGATCCCTGCGCATTCTCCAGAGAAGCCAGAGTGGTGGTACCCGGTGCTAGAGAAAGCCATTCCCTATTTTTCTCTTGGGATTGGATCTGACTTGCTACCTTCTGCTCCCATATATACGCCTGCGTTCTCTGCTACCCTGGCGCGCTTTGTGAACCGGCTGCGGGATCCCTCTGGCGAGAGTTCTCGAACATTTTCTCAGTTCGGCCTGGAGCCTCCCCTGCCCTCTGACTTAGCGGCTTCTGCCTTCACCGACTCTGCCTCTTCCTCTGCCGCGGTGGAACAGCTGTTCAATCTGTACCAGAATGAGGATCTGTATGTGCAGGAGGCTGCACCGTTGTTGGATTTGGGAGTTCGTCTTCCCCAAGCGAAGGAGACTGGCCTGTTGCCCGTGTTCTCAGAGAAAACTATTTCGGGTCATGCTTCTGCAAGTGGTGTTCCTTCCCGGGCTCCCTCTGCCTCTGCTCCCGTCTCCTCTGCTGTTGCCCAAGCTGCCCCTGTTCCTCCCTCTTGATGTTTCCCCTTTCTCTCCTGACTTTACCAAAAGAGAATTTTGTAACTCTTTAATTTGTACCAATTAAACACTTACCGCCGGTTTTTGATGTACAGCTTTGCTTCTTGAGCGTGCTTTAATGAAATTTCGTTCACCTCCTTGCTTCTTTTATCTCTGTTATTTGTGTTGTTTTCGCTGCCTGTTGAGGTGGGGTTTATATTTCCGTCTTTCCCCTGTTGATTTGAATTGGTTTATTATGATTGTTGTTGATGCTTCTCTAATCCCCTCCCTTGGAATTGCTTTAATTTCTTGTGATGACTCCTCTTCTGCGGATTGAGACGACTCCTCTGGCGAGGATCGTGACGACTCCTCTGGCGAGGATTGAGATGACTCCTCTAGGAAGGATTTCACCGCCTCCTCTGACGAGGATTTGGTTGATTTCTTTGCTGGCGATTTCGTGCTTCCCATCCATGCTGCTTCCCATCCATGCTTGAGCACTCTGCGCGGAGCATGGAAGACCCGGAGGGTGCAACCAACTTTCGCGGCTTACGATTAAATAGTAACCCTCTGCGTGGAGCATGGAAGGCCCGGGTGGTGCGACCAACTTTCACGGCTTACGATTAAATAGTAACCCTCTGCGTGGAGCATGGAAGGCCCGGGTGGCACGACCAACTTTCACGGCTTACGATTAAATAGTAACCCTCTGCGTGGAGCATGGAAGGCCCGGGTGGCACGACCAACTTTCACGGCTTACGATTAAATGAACACCCTGCACGAGGCTTGGTAGACCCGGGGGGTGCACACCATCTCTCGTGACTTACGGTTAAGGACAACCTCTGCGCGGAGCATGGAGGACCCGGGGGGTGTAACCAACTTTCGCGGCTTATGATTATGTGCCACCTCTGCGCGGAGCATGGAAGGCCCGGATGGCGCGACCAACTTTTGCGGCTTACGATTGAATAGTAACCCCCTGCACGGAGCATGGAAGACCCGGGGGGTGCGACCAACTTTCGTGGCTTACGGTTAAAGGATCACCCTGCACGGAGCTTGGTAAACCCGAGGGGTGCACACCTTTTTCCGTGGCTTATGGTTAAGTGATCACCCTGCACGAGGCTTGGCAGACCCGGGGGGTGCACACCACCTCTCGTGACTTACGGTTAAGGACAACCTCTGCGCGGAGCATGGAAGACCCGGGGGGTGTAACCAACTTTCGCGGCTTACGATTATGTGCCACCTCTGCGCGGAGCATGGAAGGCCCGGTTGGCACGACCAACTTTCGCGGCTTACGATTGAATAGTAACCCCCTGCACGGAGCATGGAAGACCCGGGGGGTGCGACCAACTTTCGTGGCTTACGGTTAAAGGATCACCCTGCACGGAGCTTGGTAAACCCGAGGGGTGCACACCTTTTTCCGTGGCTTATGGTTAAGTGATCACCCTGCACGAGGCTTGGCAGACCCGGGGGGTGCACACCACCTCTCGTGACTTACGGTTAAGGACAACCTCTGCGCGGAGCATGGAAGACCCGGGGGGTGTAACCAACTTTCGCGGCTTACGATTATGTGCCACCTCTGCGCGGAGCATGGAAGGCCCGGTTGGCACGACCAACTTTCGCGGCTTACGATTGAAAGAACACCCTGCACGGAGCATGGAGGACCCGGGGGGTGCCACCAACTTTCGTGGCTTACGGTTAAAGCAACCTCTGCGCGGAGCATGGAAAACCCGGAGGGTGCAACCAACTTTCGCGGCTTATGATTAAGTGCTATCTCTGCGCGGAGCATGGAGGGCCCGGGCGGCACAACCAACTTTCGCGGCTTACGATTGACAGGAACACCCTGCACGGAGCATGGAAAACTCGGGGGGTGCGACCAACTTTCGTGGCTTACGGTTAAAGCAACCTCTGCGCGGAGCATGGAAAACCCGGGGGGTGCAACCAACTTTCGCGGCTTATGATTAAGTGCTATCTCTGCGCGGAGCATGGAGGGCCCGGGTGGCGCAACCAACTTTCGCGGCTTACGATTGTCGGGAACCCCTCTGTTCTGGTTGAGCGTGACCCCTCTGCTCTGATGAAGCATAATTCCTCTGGTTTGCCCAAGTCTTGCTGAGAAGCAATTTTTGAATTTAAAAATTGGGACCTACGGGTATACACCCTACTCCCCCCTCTGGTGACATGTGCAATACTCTGTTATGAACATGTTGGCCCAATTATTTCTTACTCCCTTCTCCGGCCCATAAGCTCATGCGGGCCCATTACCCCTTAGCCCATTTCTTAAGCCCGGTATCGCCTCTATATATATCCTCTTCCGATCCTTTAAACCCTGGATCTGCTGATGTTTCGCCTCCCTAGATCAGTTGTAAGGCACTCAAGTAAGGGAATTTCCCCTCTAAACACTCACATCCCTGAGGGCTTCCGCCTTTTCCCCTGTGCTTCTGGTGTAGATCTCTAACTTTGTGGTTGTAACGAGTGGAGTTCCCTTGCTTGAGTGTTTTGTAACCAGGCTCCTCAGATCTAGACGTTGATTTCCCAGATCTGGGCGTTGGGTTTCCGGATCTGAGCGTTGGTTCCTCAGATCTGGCCTTTGGTTTGTTCCTCCTCCGTATTCTTTCTTTTTGGCATTTTGACTTGTTGTTTTTCTTGGTATTCTGCATACACAGGGTAGAGTTGGAGTAGATCTGAAAGGTGAGCGTGTCCCAGCCACGAAGAAGAACTCGTAGTGTTGGATCGTGGAAAGAGAGACGTCCATCCCTGATGCTTGTTTTCCCTTTGGCCTGCTAAGAAGCAGTTTTTGTATTTATTTCTCCCTTGTCCTGCTAAGAAGCAGTTTGCATTTTGAATTTAAAAATTGAGGATTATGGGTATACACCCTACTCCCCCCTCTGGTGACATGTGCAGTGCTCTGCACGAACATGTTAGGTAGCATATGTAATGTAAGAAAACAAAAATTGAAATAAACAAACACAACACCAGGGAATTCCCTAGAACCACATATCTGTTTTATTGATATTATGGCCCCGGACCTCGTTAAAACCCCTGTGGGGAAAAAGAGTATCCGGTCTACAAGTGATTACTCCTGCTAAGAAGCAGTTATACATAGAACTTTTTGAGTGTGTTTATATTCCATGGTCTGGGTAGAGCTCTGCCGTCTGAATCCGACAATATGTACGCACCGCCTCCCAAAACCTCTGTGACGATGTATGGCCCTTCCCAATTGACTTCGAACTTACCCACCGCCTTTAATGCATCAGCTCGCTTGAGAACCAAATCTCCCTTCGACAATTTCCTCACTCTGACCCGTTTGTCATATCCCGCCTTGATGATGCCTTTGTACCTGGCCGCTCTGATACGGGCTTCCTCCCTCTGTGCTTCCACCAAGTCCAGCTCTGCTCGGCGGAGCTCCTCATTGTGCTCAGTGTCATACGTGGTAATCCGGTATGATTCTAGTCGTGCCTCTGCTGGTATCACCGCATTGGATCCATACACCAGCGTGAATGGTGCCTCCCCTGTCGCCGTTTTTGGACTGGTTCGATGAGCCCAGAGGACGGTGTCCAGCTCTTCTACCCACTTCCCTCTGCTCTGAGTTAGCCTCTTCTTGATTCCCTCACATATGGTCCTATTAGCCAATTCTACTTGTCCATTTGCCTGTGGATGAGCCACCGAGACAAAACGCTGTGTGATATCCATTCGGTCGCAGAAATCCGCGATCCTTTGCCCCGTGAACTGAGTCCCGTTATCAGACACGATAATGCGTGGCACTCCGAATCTGCAACAGATATTCCTCCAGATAAAACGTTCCACTGTAACTTCATCGATCTTGTTCACGGCCTCAGCTTCGACCCATTTGGAAAAATAGTCCACTGCCACAATGAGAAAGCATTTCCCTCCAGGTGCTGTAGGTAGCTTCCCGACTATATCAATGCCCCATTTATCAAACGGACAAGCAGCGTACATTACACCCATGGGCTCCCCTGGTATGTTGATTTTCCCGGCATGCCGCTGGCAAGCTTCACACTTGCGGACAAACTCTCTGGCTTCCTGGTTGATGTGAGGCCAATAAAAACCTGCCCGAATTATCTTGCGTACAAGGTCTCGAAATCCGGTATGCCCGCCGCAGCAACCTGCATGAATCTCTTTCAGAGCAAAGTTAGCTTCCTCTGGCGATAAACATTTTAGCAGAGGTTGAGTAAAAGATCTTTTGAAGAGTTGATCATTGATTAGGCAGTAATTTTCATAGCGAGCCCTCTGGTTGGACTCTCTGCTTAGTCGTTCCCCTGTCTTCAGAAAGTGTATAATCGGAGCCCGCCAATCATCTCTGATCTCTACCGAGAATACCTGCGAAGTTTCCATCTCTCTGGTGTCACAAAGTAGAATGATCTCGTCGTTCCAAGTTTGCTCAACTGCGCTAGCCATGCGCGCCAGTAGGTCGGCCTTCGTGTTTTCTTCCCGAGAAATCTGTTCGAGCTTGAACTCCATGAATTTTTCTTTCATTTCGCTAATTTTGGTATGGTACGCCTTCATCCTCTGATCCTTGACACTGTAACCTCCCGAAAACTGTTGTGCAACCAGCTGGGAGTCTGTCTTTATAATAACGCACTCAGCTTTAAGCTCTGATAGGATATGAGCCCCTCTGACCACGGCCTCATACTCCGCCTCATTGTTAGATAACCGACAGGTGAATTTGATGGCGAACTGGTATGTTCCATAACCTGGCGAAGTAATATAAACCCCAATTCCGCACCCCTCTTTTGTCACTGACCCATCCACATAAGCCACCCAGAACTCTGGTATGGGATGACGAGTTGTTTCTTGTATGAAGTCTGCCAATGCCTGCGCCTTGATCGCCGTTCGTGGCTCGTACTCTACATCATATTCCCCTAGTTCCACAGCCCATTTGACCATTCTTCCCGACAAATCCGCGCGCCCCAAAACTTGTTTAAAAGGTAAAGACGTGCGTACCACCACTCGATGTGAAAGGAAATAAGGCCTCAGCTTTCTTGCCGTGATCATGACCGCCAGAGCCGCCTTCTCGATCTCTGTGTAGTTGAGCTCAGGGCCCTGAATAATTCTGCTGACAAAATAAATAGGTCTCTGATGACTTCCTTCCTCTCTGATTAGCACAGAGCTGATTGACTCCTCCCCCATAGCTATGTATAAATACAACGTTTCTCCCAGAACCGGCTTGGTCAGGGTTGGGAGTTTCGCTAGGTATACTTTAAGATCCTCAAATGCCGCGCGGCATTCTTCTGTCCACAAAAACTTTGTTCCCTTCCTCAGTACTTTGAAAAACGGCATGCTCCGTTCTGCCGATCTCGATATAAACCTGCTTAGGGCAGTGATATGCCCGTTCAGAGTCTGCACCTCCTTGATTCCTCTAGGCGGTGTCATTTCCAAAATAGCTTTGACCTTGTCGGCGTTGACCTCAATCCCTGCTGGTGTGACTTTATACCCCAAGAATTTCCCTGTTGTGACCCCAAAAGTGCACTTGGCTGGGTTCAACATGAGTCTGTGATCTCTGACTACTGTGAAAATTTCTTCCAGATCCGCCACATGGTCCTCTGCCCTATTACTCCGTACGAGCATATCGTCTACGTATACTGAGATATTCTTAGCAAGCTGTTCTTTGAAAATTTTCTCCATCATCCGCTGATATGTGGCTCCTGCATTCTTCAGACCGAACGGCATACTCTTCCACCCATATACGCCACAACAGACGGCAAAGGCCGTTTTGGCGATGTCTCCCCTGTTCATCTTTACCTGATGATACCCTTGGTACGCATCCATCATGGATAATAAGGCACATCCTGAAGTGGAGTCCACCAATTGGTCAATCCTCGGCAGAGGATAGTGGTCCTTCGGACAAGCGGCGTTTAAATCTCGGAAGTCCACACACATCCTCCAGGTGTTTGTCTTCTTGGGTACCATCACTGCGTTTGAGATCCACTCTGGGTATTGCACTTCCACAATATGCCCAGCTTTCAATAGTTCATAGACCTGCTCTCTGATGGCAGCGTCCTTTTCAGCCCCAAAATTCCTTGTCCGTTGTTTTACTGGCTTGACCTTAGGGTCCACGTTGAGGCAATGCTCCGCCAACCCTCTATCGATTCCCTTCAAATCTGCGGTGCTGAAAGCGAACACATCCGCATTTCGCCGGAGACAACCAATGAGCTCTTCTCTGACTTGATCACTCATGGCCGATCCGATCTTAGTCTGGAAGCCCTCTTTCCCTGGAAATAACTCTATCATATTGCAAACATCGCTAGTGGACACCAGCGCGGTTTTCTCTGTGGAGTCTCTGTCTTTTAATAAATCCGCCAACTCTTGGCGTTCTTCTGCTGGGGCATGCACCTCGCCCACTTTCCCCCTCTTCCGGGCGTTCGACCCCTCTGTCCATCTTTCCCTTTTCTGCCCCGCTGACTGTGTGAGCATTTGCACGTGGCATGCTTTTGATGTCGTCTGATCGCCACAAACTTCTCCCACTCTTCCACCCTCGATTGGAAACTTCATTTTTAGGTGAAACAAAGAGATAACCGCCTTGAACGCCGTCAAGGCGGGCCGGCCGAGTATGACATTGTACGAAGGTTTAGGCATATCCACCACTAAGAAACGTACCATCCTTGTTTTGTTGCCCGCCGCTGTACTGCCAAGAATCAACGGCAGCTCTACATACCCCAAGGGCATGACCATCTCTCCTCCAAACCCAAACAGAGGAGCATTTGTCGGCTCAACATGAGCGTTAATTCCCATATTTTGGAGACATTCCTTGTACAAGATGTTTACGGCGCTGCCCGAATCCACGAAAATACGGTGAATAATGCAACCAGCAATGTCTGCCGTGATGACCAACGCATCATCATGTGGATACATTAATGTGCGTATATCCTCTGATCCAAAAGTGATTGCCGGCTCCTCTGCCGCGCTGGTGACTTCCATGACCCTTTTAGGATAATACCCTGCTTTGACTGCTCTGACGACTTGCTTTTTAGCCCTATTTGATGTGGGCATCCCGTTTTCCCCACAAATCATGTGAACTTCCCTCCTATATGGGGGGGGAGGAAGATTTTGTCTATCTGCCCCTTCTCTGCGATTATCCTGGTTATCATCGGGCCTGCGATCTCTGTTGTTGTTCCCTTGCTCTCGTCGCTGATCCCGGTTATTTCTTTGATCCCTCTGATCTCACTGATCTCTCTGATCCCGCTGATCCCTCTGATCAGTCCTCCTCTGACCTTCGTTTCCCCTGTCAATGAAGTGGTCGAGACATCCCTGGCGCACCAATAACTCCAATTGGTGCTTAAGATGTCCACAATATTTCGTGTAATGCCCGAAGGAGTTGTGATATTCACACAACTTATTGTTAGGCCCTTCCTGCGGCGGCCCAGTCCGGTAAGTCCCCGGTGCCCTAAAGAACGGCTGATCCTTTATTAGATGAAAAATTTCTTCTTGTGGTTTAATCAGGGGCGTGTATTCGGTAAACCGTGTTACTTCATTCACTGTGCGCTGTTGATTAGATGGCATTCCTCCCTGGGGTGGGAGTACCCTAGGAGGCAACCCTCTGAATGGGGCCCTATCCTGCTGTCTTTGTCGTTCGGGTGCTTCCTCAGCTTTCTTGACTCTGTGTTTCTCATTTTCCACCTTCCTCGCCATTTTGGCATCCTCCAACTGTAAATACCCCGGCAGCCTTGCCATGATGTCATCAAAATCCCTTGCTGGTCGAATTTGTAATTCGTCAAAAAAGATTCCTGGCCTGAGTCCTCTGACATAGGCGCAGTTTTTAATTTGCGATTCTGCCTCTGGCACCTCCAGAGCAGCAAGATTAAACCTTGCTGTGTACTCCCGAAGCGTTTCTCCTTGCTCCTGCTTAATATCCATCAGCGAAAGGGCTGATTTCCCTACCCTCCGTGAGCTCGCGAACTGACGCAAAAAACGAGTCTGTAATTCTTCGAAAGAGTGAATGGAATTTGGGGGCAGCGTCCCAAACCATAACTGGGCTGGTCCAGTAAGGGTAGTGGAGAAGATCCGGCACTTGATGCCCTCCGTGTACATGTGCAACGTAACCAACCCTTCAAACCGATTGAGGTGTACCTCCGGATCGGTAGTGCCATCGTAATCCAGTGAGATGGGCTTGTAGCTTCTAGGTAAGGCATCTGCCAAAATATCGTCCGAGAAAGGACTGCGGTTGTGGATCGGGTGGAACCTCGATGTCTTAGCTCTCTTGTCCCCCTTATGCCTCCCCTGTTCCCTTCTGTCCCTGGGTACTTCATGAGCGTGGCGCTTGTGGACTCTATATTCAGGTCTACCAGAGGAATACTCCGGCTCTCTTTCCTCTGATCTCTCTGTGTAGCGCGATTTTTCCGATCGATGGGACTTCTCCATCCGGTGCGATTTTCCTGACCTTTGTTCCCTGTCCTCCCTTCGGGATTTCTCCCTCAGTGATTCCTCCAGATCCTGGAGTTGATGTTTTAGCTGAGACACTTGGTTTTTTAGCCGAGCTTTCTCCCTCGGTCTCTCTTCCTCGAACACCAAAGAGACGGATTGACTATCAGACTCGTCAACCCTCTCCTTTCTCACCACACTGTTAAGTCTGACCCGGCTCCCCTCTGGTCTTCTTTCCACTTCCCTGTCAGCAGGGTCCCCTTGCACTTCCAGAGGCATCGCAGCTTGTTTGTTGATTGCTAAAGTGTTTACCTCCTGAGCAGCGGGAGGTGGGGCCTCAACGCCCTGCAGAGTAGCCGTTCCCCCCAGTGGAGCTACAGTGGGAACAGCGGACAACATGGGAGTTCCTAGTGCCTGACGCACAGCGGAGTAGTGAAGCAGCGCCATCATCTGTTCCATCGATCCAAACGTGATTTGTCCCGCTCCAGACGCGGGAGTTAAGCATGGCATGTCAGATCCTGGAGTCACCAGAGCAGATCTCTGGAGGCTTGCATTCAACCCAGTCAACGGAGTGGCGGGGATAGCCTGAAACCCTGGTGGGGCAGTGAAGGTAGCATTGCCCTGGAGGCCCGGGAACAATGAAGGTGGCATCTCAGTGGTGAGAGCAGCGGAGTCGAACTCCCTTTCTAGGTTGCGGTGTGCATCTGATGATCCCATGGTACCTACACATAAACAGAGTGAGAAACCATTCTAACGACGAAAGAATAAACCCCTATTTACCGATTGGAGTCCCAATGTAAGAAATCCAATAAGAAATCCCGGCTTCCGGTGCAGAGACCGTTAAAAAAATTCCCTTCCAAGTAATTCTACACTCGGGGAAATAAACCCAGAGTATAGATTGAGGAAACGGGGCCCTCAATAAAACTTCCACAGACGCAAAATACCCAGGGATAAATACAAGCAGAGCTACCACCAGAAGATATGTTAGCACGATTGCATTAAACATAATAAGAAAAGGAATTATGTAAGAGACGAAGCTAATAATTTCGAAGATTAGTCAAGGAAAACATGGAGAAGCATGAATAATCGTTTCCCATAAGTGAAGATCATTCATAAAACAACAATATGGATCTCACCATAATTAAGACAAAGTGTTTAATCATCATATTATTGAGGTAAAACTCTTGTGTCAACGACAATAAACACTCTCGACATCGACGATTAACCACAAAAACCCATAAATCCACAACAAAGAACTCCAATACATCAGGATCAAAGCATAACCTCCCAATTCAATCACCGAAATCGAAGATTAACCACGAAAATCATGGAAAACGCCCATAAACCCCCTCCCTTAAACGAAAAGCATCTATAAACCCCCAGCACAAAGCCAACATAACAAAAACAGGGCAGCAACTCCGATCCAACGGTATAGAACGAAGATTTGTCATTCAGGCAAATGAAGTAACGGTAATTATCAACCTTAAACGAAGAAGACCCACAGATTTAACCACACGAGCCCAAGCACAACGAAGACTAACCATAGAAACCATGGAAACATTGATAAACATCCCTCTTAAATGAAAAATACCAGTAAATTAACAGTATCAGCCTCATCATAACGGAAACAAAACACCATTCCCCGATCCACCGATACAACACGAGGATTAACCATAAAAACATGGAAAATACTGATAAGCACCATCCGCGAACGACAAACACTCACAGATCAACCACGCAAGCCCAATCATAACCAAAATGGAGTGCTAACTAACACTCTATCGCTGCAAACCCACAAATCCCCAACACAGAGCCAATCATTAAGCAAAAACAGAGCTAAAATTCCATAATTCACCGATAAAACCGTTAGATCTACGAATAATCTCTCCATTCTCCAAAGGAAACTCACATTTGCCCATAATTACCCCGATCCACAGTGAAGAAACGTAAATTTTCCCTAATTCATAATTTATAACCGTCGCCACCTTTTCCCCATGCACAAAAACACAATTGAACGTAGATCTCCCGAACTTGTAAGTAAATTTGCACGAAAACATAAAAACTGATCTACAATAACTTGAAACCTCCGAATGATGGCGTAATTGGGACCTACGCATGCAAATCCGGCGACGATTCCGGATCTGCATACGCAGGGGGTGGAATTCTCACGCCTTAGCCCATTTTTTCCCACAGACGGCGCCAGTTGGTGTTTACGGAACCAACACCTAAATCTATGAAAGGAAACGTAAAATTCTACCTAGTCGAGAAGGCTGGAAAGAGTAAAAAGAGTTGATCGGGAACCTTGCTCAAGAGAGAAAACAACTGCAGTATTCGAAAATATGAGATAGCGTAAGAAATAATACACGAGCTCGGACCCTATTTATAGATTTACAAGCGGAGGGGTAAAATAGTAAAAACATCTTCAGTGCATGCGTCCTGCGTGGTGGAAGGGTACGTTGGTAATTTCGATAATACGCGGGAGACCTTCCCGCGCGTTTATTGGCTCCTCTGATGGAAATGTCTTCTCTGGCGAAGGCGTCTTCTCTGGTGATATTGACATCTCTGGCATGAGGGACTCCTCTGGTAAACACGTCTTCTCTGGCAAGGGCGTCTCCTCTGGCGGTAGTGGCTTCTCTGATGGAGTTGACTTTTCTGATGACGATGACCTCCCTGACGATGGTGACTTTTCCGGCGCGGATGATTTCTCTGGAGGAGAGGGCTCCTCTGTCAAGCATGACTTCTCTGGTGCGGATGACTCCTCTGGCTAGAGTCATTCCTCTGATGGATGAAATCCTTCTGGTATAAATGGTTCTTCTGACCCATACGGCTCCTCTGATGAGAGTGGTTCCTCTGATTTGTACTCTCTCCCTACTCTGCATATATTGCTCCTCACCATATATATATATATATATATATATATATATATATATATATATATATAGGGGGCCGCTCCAATGAGACCCCCTAATTTTAGTGAGATCTAGGGCGCGATCTGGTGCGTTTATTTTATTAATCATATGGCTGATATTGTATTTGGAGGCTGATTTTTTTTCGCAGGGTTCGAATCCTGGAAGGAGCAGAATATTTTAAATTTTGTTATTCATCAGTATATACTGCATTGTTCACCAGTATATACAGCGCTGTTCATCAGTATATATGTCTTATTCATTACGAATTTTTTAAATTTTATTTTTCATTAGTATATACATCTTGTTCATTAGATATACGTTTTGTTCATTAGTATTATATGTCTTATTCATTGTACTCATGTTACACGAAAAATAGGGGGTCTCACTGGAGCGCGCCCCTATATATATATATATATATATATATATATTTACTTCTAAAAATTAATAAATTAAATTAAATTTAAAGAAAAAAAATTGAAGACAAATTTGATGAAACAAATAACAACCACCAAAATAATAATACAAAAATATTACTCTCGTTCAAGTCGAAATAAAGTAAAAGGACCACCAAAATGTTTGAAAGCTTAATCACGTTCCTAAGATGTTGAATTAGAAAAGAATCTATTTTAATAATGATTAGTAGACTAGCAGATCAAATGATGATTTAAAAATTCTAATTGGCTAATTGGGCAATATAAGAGCAAGCATAATACGCAAGGTGGTAAATTTCAGAACATGAGCAAAGATTTATGTATAATCTATCCCTTTTTCTTGAGTAAATCCTTTAGCAACTAATATAACTTTGTACCTAGTAGATTCATTCTCATTTTTAATTTTAAAACTTGCAATCAATAACAAAGTAAGAATCATCAATAGGCACAAGAATCCAAGTATCGTTTCTACGAAGAGATCTCATTTCACTTCTCATAGCATTTAATCCATGGTTCCAATTTTTCGATTGTCTAGCTTCATAAAGAGAAGCAGGTATATGATTATCAATGGTTTCAAACATAATGAAAGCAAACAAAATCATTTTAAAGTTCGCCTTCAACCTCATTCCGACTAACCCACGTAATGATAGCAAAGATCGGACGAAGAAGATGTACAAGTACTGATCGACTAAAGACATAGAGAAGACAAAGAAGTGAGGTGAAGATACAAGCAAAGCTTCTCTCTTTCATTTTTTAACTAAAAAATGTAGAGATAATGAAGAATGTAACTAGAAGGAAGAAAACAGCTAAAATTCTCAATTTTATCTCAAAAAATCACGATGGCAAAAATTACTATTCAAGCCAAGAAATAGGCTGCAACAAGTGGACTGAAGGATGATAATGGATCGTCAAGAAACTGGCCTTAGGTTTGGGCCAACAACTTCAACGCTAATCTCATTGATTGATTAAAAATTCTTTGGATTAACTTCATTTCTTTTCACACGTTTAAACTGAATCGATAAGTCCAAAAATTATTAAGGCTGGCCCACCAACCTACCTTAAACTATTATGCTGAGTGGAATATAATATAATATTGATTAATTTTCTATATATCATATTGACGTAGCCAGGATTTCACCTTAGTGGGGGCCAATTTATAATTATTTTTTTATATTCCCTCCATTTTAAAATAAGTGTCGTATTATAGAATTTTTCTTGTTCCTTTATAAATGTCATAATGTGAAATTTTAAGAGTAAAAGTAAGCTAAACTTCCAATTTTACTCATGTCATTTTTTCTATACTACATCTTAAAGCATGTAAAATTATACTTTTTCTTGGTGAGTATAATTTTATGTATGACACTTATTTGAATAGGAAAATTTATAATAATTTTTTTTTAAATATTTATATATGACTATCACACATCCTAATGACTTACATGTTTAAAGTTATAAATATCTAGTAATAACTTTATTCATTTACCCAACACGTATTAATATTCACAAAAAAATATTCAATAATAAATTATTACAAATTAAATTATCTAACAAAAATAAATGAAATATATTCACTTGCATGTACAGGGTCTGAGCTAATAATTAACATGAGTTAGAAATATCTAGTTAAATTAATAACTAATATTTTAATAATTCACATAATAATAAAAATTGAATGTGTGAAAAAGCTAAAAAAAAAAAAGCTATTACATAAAAATATCATAGAGAATTCAACATAAAAAAAAATTAAATTACAAGTATGTTTGTAAATAATTCTACATTTAAACTCAAATTTTAATTTTTTGAGTCCAATATAAAAAATTATCCTATAAATTTTCTAAAATCAAACTCACCTATTGAATAAAGAAATAAAGAAAATATAAAATAACAACAAAGTTGCATCATATAATCCTATGAGAATTTTGTTGTAAAAAATAAAATGAAATTTCATTTAAATACTAAATAAAGAAATACATTATATATACTATTTTTTGAAAAATTTCCAGTGGGGCCCAGTGCCCCCACAGGACCCCCCCCCCCCCCTAGCTACGTCAATTATCGTTGTATATTATGGTCGTCGGATTATATTTATTTATCTTTCAGTTGTGAGAATTAATCACTGAAGGACTACTTTAAACTTTTGATGATTTGTCTTGCTTTATGTTCATGATTCAAAATGACCAAGCTTTTGTTCGTTAACCTTATATTATTCTTATGTTTATTTATGTTAGAATCTCTTTATAACTTTAATGCAAAATATGATATTAAATACTTCATTCGTCCACAAATATTATATAATATGCTTAGGGAGCATATATGTGTTTTAATAAAGAATTAAAGATGTGTATAGAGTGAAAAATTAAATTTATTTAAAATTAAGTGAAGAAAGAGACCCATCAAATTTAATGTTTTAAATTGGATGATTAATTTTTTTATAAATAAAAAGGATCCAGTGAAAATGACCAACTTAATTATTGATATTCGTTATATAATGGGGGAGAATAGTGACATGTTGAGTAGATCAGTAGAAGATTTTAAGGATGAAATTAATCGTTAATGAAAAATATGTGTAGAGTAGTTTTGAGTATGAATTGGATGAAAGGTACAAGTAAATCTTGGAGTCAACAGTCAATTAACATGCTTTTAGGGGGAAAAAAAGGTTGGAACGCACAGAAAGAAATACATAAATCTTAACTGGAATAGCACCATATCTTTTTGTGACGATGAGAAAAAAGTTTGCGAGCAAAATTGAAAAGCTGAAACATTGATACGAAAAGCAAAATGAAAAGAGAGAAAGGAAGATTTGCAGTGGGATGAGAACACGTAGATTTGGGGTGGAAAGTGTGCATTTTTGAAGAGCTAATGAATCCAAATCAGTTTGGATTCAAATCAATTAAAAGCCATATTTCACTATTTTATTTGGATTGCGTAATTAATTAATGCTTATCAGCATCCTTTCCAAAAGTCACTTCTTTTCATCTGCAACAAAGTCATCGCACCAACCTAGCTCTTACGAAAATTACGTCTTGTGTTTATCTTAATTTTGCGTAGTGGTTAAACACCCTTGTTATAGCTAGATAACATTGATGTTATTGAATATCATAAAATGAATAATGCATACTATTGTGCGCTTTTTTTTAATTACAAGAGGTATCTATTATATAATCAAATAAGTATCTTGCACGCAAGCGAGACTTCTACACCACACAAAAGGTTATAAAAACTACCCGCACGCAGACGGGACCACTACCCATACAAAAATGAGAAAAGTACTCGTACAGACGAGAATTGAATCAAGACCTCTTACAAAGAAGAGTCTTTGGGTATATCAGCTTTATCAACCTACTAAAAATTGTAAATTAGGACGTCTTTGATCGTTTTCAATTTTTTCCTTTCCCCATAAATCGATCATACTCATATTAGGACAATCTTTCACATTCCATAAAGGGAAACCTCAAGAAATCTCGTCTAACGTTTTTTTGTGTCAACTGTAATATTATTAAATTAATTTTGAGGTTATTAAAATTAACATTTCTTTGTTATAAGAAGAATGTATCTCTAATAACTGGCCCAACATGCACATATATTGTATAATATTGATCTGACACAATTACTATATCAAAGCAAGTGAAGCGATCTGAATTCTATATCCCACATTTTTTTGCATATGCACGAGCTAATTGATATTTACTTCCAGATTTATTGATGCTATTTATTAGTATAAAAATATTTGATTTTTTATTAAAAAGGAGACGCTACAAATGTAATGTAACATTTTAAAATAATCAACAGATGATATCAAAATACTAAATCTAGAGAGAGAGAGAGAGGGTGGGAGCCGACATGAGTTCATTGTGGCCTACCATCTGGTATAAGCCAATTGGCTTAACGCATCAGAGATTAAATCTATGCATGGGATTGTCATGTTCAACTTTACACTCTATTATCATTATTATTCAATTCAAACCATCACACACTTTTTAATTTCTCAGTGGGTCTCCTTGCAATTGCTGTTGCATGCATAACTGAATAACAGAATTAAGAAACGAATCTGTATATTCAATTCTCCCATCACATTTATCCACTCTTTTCATTCTAATCCAATTTCATGACCATCTTCTCCAACGTAAAAACATTAAACAAAACACCAAGACCATAATAAGCAAGCAAGATGGAGCGAAGACGGTCAAATGATCATCAAAATGTGGTGATTTTGTTGGGTGTGATGACGATGTTGACGGCGACATCATCATCATCATCATCATCATCAGCAAGCAGCAGTAGCGTGGGAGTGAACTGGGGCACAATGGCAACACACCAGTTGTCTGCTGCGAGCGTTGTTGATATGCTGAAAGACAACGGTTTCGACAAGGTGAAGCTCTTCGACGCCGACGAGACCATCTTGGACGCATTGTCCGGCACCGATATCGAGATCATGCTCGCCGTCCCCAACTACATGCTCGCCGAGATGAGCTCCGACGCCTCCGCCGCCGCCTCCTGGGTCGATGCCAACGTCACCGCCTATGCCTATCCCGGTGGAGTCAACATCAAGTATATATATACACATCGTCTCCTCTCCTATTCATATTTAATTCAAACATAACTAAAATTAATCTGTAGGTACGTAGCCGTGGGGAATGAGCCCTTTCTGAAGACGTACAACGGCACCTACTTGCAGCAGACCCTGCCGGCGTTGAAGAACATCCAGGAAGCGATCAACAACGCCGGCCTGGGATCCAAGATCAAGGCCACTGTTCCGTTCAACGCCGACATCTACAACTCGCCGGAATCCAACCCGGTGCCGTCCGCGGGCGACTTCCGCCCGGAGATACGCGATCTGACGGTCCAGATCGTGCAGTACCTGTACTCGAACGACGCCCCCTTCGTGGTCAACATCTACCCGTTTCTGAGCCTCTACAGCAACGCCTACTTCCCCCTCGACTTCGCCTTCTTCGACGGCTCCAACAAGCCGCTCCGGGACGGGAGCAGCGCGTACACCAACGTGTTCGACGCCAATCTGGATACCCTGCTCTGGTCCCTGAGCAGAGCAGGGTACCCCGATATGAAGATCATAGTGGGGGAGGTGGGATGGCCCACCGACGGCGACAGGCATGCAAACATACAGAGCGCGAGGAGGTTCAACCAGGGCCTAATCGAGCACGTGATGAGCGGGCAGGGCACGCCTCTGAGAAAAGGCCGAATAGATGTGTATCTATTCAGCCTGATCGACGAGGACGCCAAGAGCATCGCCCCAGGGAGCTTCGAGCGCCACTGGGGGATGTTCGAGTTCGACGGGAAGCCTAAATACGAGCTCGATCTCTCGGGCTCGCAGCAGAGCAGGGGCCTGGTGGCCGTGCAGGGGGTGCGCTACATGGTGCGGCGGTGGTGCGTGCTGGACCCGCGCGCCGAGGATATGGAGTGGGAGCTGGCGAAGAACATAGACTACGCGTGCAGCCTGTCGGACTGCACGGCGCTGGGGTACGGGTCGTCGTGCAATCACCTGAGCGTGCAGGGGAACGCGTCGTACGCCTTCAACATGTACTATCAGCTGAAGGATCAGAACGAGTGGGACTGCGATTTCTCGGGGCTGGCCGTCATCACGGACCAGGATCCCTCCGATAGCACCTGCAGGTTTCCGGTCATGATTGCGTACGGCAATCGCCCCGTGCTCATGCTGCACAAGAAATTGGTTAACGTTTTGCTTGTGGTTCTTCAAGGCTGTATAGTGTTTCTGCTTCTTGTGTCTTAGCTTCTTTTCGGATTAATTTAGGACACGAACACACTTTTTCTAGTTAATCACGTTTGTTTTTCTCTCTGTCTCAGGAGAAAGGGGTGTGTTTTTGTGTTGGACCCCGTTTCAGACCTGGATTTGTATCGTCATTCTTAGCTTCTTCAAATTTTTTTGAAAGACCATCAATCTTCTGCAGCTTAATTAGACTAATTTATGTGATTTTTTTTTGGGTACACACTTTGATCAGCCTGCAAGTCATTACAGAGATAGAGAGAGTGTGTTTAATTAGTACTCCTATATTCACCATTCACCATAGTGGCGCAACTATATAGTTGAACTTGTAAGGAAGGCTTAACACAATGGCGTGTTTGATATTGGCTAATACACTGTATTAGCTAATTTAGTACAGATCAGTCTAGTGTTCGATATTATTTAGTAATAATGCGGATGACCCGGTTTAATCTCACGACCCAGTATTATTAATCCAGATTTCTTAGGATTAATAATACCACCTACCCCTAGGATTAACTTAAACCAGAATATTCTGTATTTAGCCATGATAACAAACACCAACTCAGTATTAATAATCTGTCATTATCCACGCTAAATATCCTGGTTACAAATTATCCTACGTAATCCTTTACTGAAAACCAAACGAGCCCTTACTGTATACTATTTCGAAACCTTGGGGAAGTTGCATCTTGATTATGTATGGGCCGGGTCCAATTAATGTAAAGTTTGTTTCCCATTTAACATATAATTCACTTTTTAAAAGTAAGTAGTGTAATATCCTTCCCCTCAAAAGAAAAAATAGTAAGTATATTATCTTCCTCCACCCCCAAATAAAAGAAAAAAGGCTTTATGGTCGGAAAATTATGAATGTTTGATTTGATACTAAAAACTTATGTTGATGATATGCGTGCTGATATATTGGCCTGTAAACTGTAGTTCATTTGTTAAAGAGTGCGTTTTCAATATTTACAGATTTTCAGTATGAAGAATTGGCAAATGTGCTATGCTACAAAATATTTGAAAAATATAGGAGTTGGAGAGAAAGAGACTCGTCGAGTGACAGATGAGGCTCGCCGAAAAAGAGGGCAAGTGGCCGACGACTCTCGCCAGAATTGGCTCGCTGGAATCTGCAAGTGGTCTTGGTCTTTGTTTTATTTTTGTAATTTTTTTGTTTTATCTTTTTACAGAATTTAAAAAAAATAATATAATTATATTAGTAAAAATATTTAAATCATTTTAACACTGAAAATACTACTTTATCCATATTTTTATCCTTATAAATAAAATTTACTATTACTATAACATTTTAACTACATTAGAGTGTTGCCTCTTGACCAGCCTCTGTTTCATAGTTAGTATTTGATTCCTAAATAAAGACCAAATAAAAGTCTCGCCAAGTCAAGCACTCTACATATTTACAAAATTCATGTAGTTTAAGAGTTAGAGTGCATAAAAAGAGAACAAGAATCTTTACCCGTAAAATTTAATTGCACTAATTTCAAATGGTAAAATGTAAATTCGCGATAAAACAACACACAACTTCATTAACTTGCATCTCTCGATGATTTTAGAATGATATAAAAATTACTATCATGTATTATACGAATAAAATTATGGGACACTGAATCTCATCCCCTATTTTTCACGTCGCTTAGCCTTAGGATGTGGATTCCTTCATGTAATTATTGAGGAGAATTAATATCCTCTCTTTCTTTTTTTCGGGAATAAAGAGGAAGGTAACTATGAAGAAGGTTTTTTAATATTTTGGACTATATTCATTTTCTCAATAGTCTCGAAATTTGGTGATCACGATTCTCTCTTATCGAATACCGGGTCAACATGCCACCACGTGAGGTCACGCCACATCAGCATCTCGGGCCCACTAAAAATTAAAGATAAAATACTCCCTCCTTCCAATTGATCTTGTCTTATTTCTATATTTAATATTCCATCTGTCCCAAACGAAATGTCCTGTTTTCCTTTTTGGGCTGTCCCAAACGAAATGTCATGTTTCCTTTTTTGGCAATACACTCTCTCTCTCTATACTTAATATTTAAATAATTTTCACCAACCCACTTTATCTACTTTATACACATTTCTTAATCTTCGTGCCGAAAAGAAATAGGACATTTCGTTTGGGACGAAGGGAGTACAATTTTACACTACAAATAATATGGTCTCACACATTTACATACTTTTACTACATTAATTATATTTTTCTTAATAATCGTGCCCAAAAGAAATGAGATAAATTTAATGGAACGGAGGGAATATTTTAAAAGAATTTACTTCCTCCGTCTCACTGATAATGATTCATTATTGATCGACAAGATTAAAAAAATGAGCGATTAAAGGATAAAAAAGTGATAGAAAATTGTGAAACTCATAAATTTTTGTGAGATAAGATGATTTCTTTTTTTGAAACAGACCATTATTAATCACAAAAACTTAGGCACAACCGTGTGTACAATATCGAATTGACCCGCACCCAGCCCTAATCTGCATCCGGATCCAAACCCGCTTCTTGATTCAAATCGTGTAAATGACACTATTCGATTATACAAATAACACTAATTGGCACTATCAGTTATATAAATGACATTGTAACATTTTAAAATGTTATAGCGTCATTTTCAATTTTATAGTGTCATTTAAAATATTATAGTGTCATTTATAATCTTATAGTGTCAATTATAAAAAGTGTCATTTATATTTTTGAATAGTGTCAATTATACACACTGTCATTTATATAACAGAATAATGCCAATTACAGACAGTGTCATTTGTATAATCGAATAGTGTCATTTACACGATCGAAATTAGGATGCAAGTTTGAATCAAAATGCGGATTAGGGTCTGAGTACCGGTTAATTTAATTGTACGGTACACCCGATTATATTTAAGTAATAGAACAGACAAAAAAAGAAAATGATCAATTATTAATGAAACGGATGAAATATTAATTTTGAATTCTTCAAAAATTTAACCATGTCATTATTTTATGAGTCATGTCAATGTAGACCATGAGGTCCATGACTTACATTTCAATTATTAAATATTTTTGGCCATATTGAAAGAAAAGGTTCCTGCATTTATTTCATGCTGCAAATAGTGCCTCACAATAGATTAACATTTTTCTTGTAAAAGTATATCGAAAGCATATTTTCTTTCTTTTTATTTTGACGAAGAATAATTTCTTTTGTTATATGTATAGATTCTTGACTTATTGCGTTTTTGTTGTTTATGCGCGCGCTCTCTCTCTCTCTCTCTCTCTCTATATATATATATATATATATATATATATAACCGATCACCTACCCACCGTTGGCATGTATAATGTGCCCACCATTGATGTGACAATTTTAATTATAGTAAGATAATTTTAATTAGAGTAAGATTTATTAGTTATCTTTCCTAATTAAAATTGTCACATCAATGGTGGGCACGTTATGCTTGCCCACGGTTGGTAGGTGATCGGTTCTGTATATATATATATAGAGGATGAAGTTCAATGGAGACCACTCCTATATATAGAGAATGAAGACCAAATCATGTGCATCGATTCTAAAATATCCTACGGTCTTGATTTGACTGAATTATTTTTACAATTTTTGTTTATTTTATTGCCAGAAAGTTAAAGTTGGTCATTTGATTTTCTCTCTCTCTATCTATTAGTTAAATGCTCCTCTTTCTCTCTCTCTCTCATACTTGACAATGGCGATGCTGCTCCTTCTCGCCGTCCTCTCCTCCGCCGCCGCCGCGGTCATAGGAATTTTGGAGGGAGGCGGGCCATCGCCGCGGCTCTTTCATTTTTTCCAATCTGCGCCACCCTCCTCCTCCTCCTGCTGCTCCTCGCCTCCATCTCCGATACCGCCCCCGTCCCCTCTATTCCGTTTTCCCTCGCCTCCCTCCCCAACCTCCGAACCCTAATCTTCCAGCCTCGATCCCCAAAATCTACTTTCTCTATGTTCGATTTTGAGAGATGAATTTTACTATTTTAGTGGTTTTGTGCTACAAAATCAATGTTGGTAAATTTTGTTGATTTGTAAGGTCCAGTTGGGTGTTTAAAGGTAGAACCTTTGTATAAATTCTGTTGGTTGATTTCTGCAAAAATAATGCGAAAATTTGGTTGATTAAGGAGTTTGAACTAGTGTTTGTAGAAAATACTAATGAATGTACTAATAATGCTCGTTGATATATTCGTAGAAAAATGAATGAACATACTAATGCTGGATGATATGTTCGTAGAAAACCAAATAAACATACTAATGTTCGTCGATATGTTCGTAGGAAAACAAATGAACATACTTATGTTCACCTATTACGTTCATTGACGGATCAGGTCCCAGAATGGGAAGAGAGGAATTTCCGGGATTTGTTCAACGCGATCCCAGATTTTAGTGGATTTGAGTGGACATATTTACCTTTTTCGAATTAAATAAATGTAATTAACCAATATTTAATTACATGAAAAATCAAATCAGGAAAATTATATGAACCGTTAGATTAAGCAAGATCGACGCACAGGATTTGGTCTTTGTTCTCTATCTAGGGAAGTGGTTGTCATAGAACCTAACCCTATATATATATATATATATATATATATATAATATCCGCGTAGCCATTTTAAAAAGATAAACATAAATTTTGATCACTGATTTGAAAAACACAAAATCTGATCATTTTTTACGTTTTAGGACTGTTTTGCCCTTAATTAGGGAGGACTGTAATCAGGTTTGCGTGTGGGTTAAGTACACTTGGCACTATTAGTGCCAAAAGTACCAACAGAAAAATAAAATCAAGTAAATTAGTACACTTGACACTATTAGTGTCAATAGTGTAATGCACGAATGACACTTAGTGATCATATTAGTGTCAATAGTGTCATATACTTGTGTTGATACACTGTCTTGTCTTATATAAATGAATGCAGTTATATGGCCATTTTGAATACACTTTCCCGTATGGTTTAGATTCCCCATTCATGGTTTAGATTCTCCATTTATGGTTTAGATTCATCATTTAGGGTTTAATCATCGAATGATACTTTTGACACTAATATTACTATTTGTGCCAAAAGTACCAATTTACTTGATTTTTTTTTAATTTATGTTGGTACTTTTGGCACCTATTTTTTCATTTGTGCCAAAAGTACAAATTTACTTAGTGTTTTTTTTTTTCCTTTTTCTGTTGATACTTTTGGCACGAATAGTGCCGAGTGTACCAAACTCGCGCGTAAACCCGAATCCGATCCGCCCTAATTAAGGGCAAAAAAGTCTTAAAACGTAAAAAATGGCCAAAATTTATGTTTTAATGTATTTTTACTATTCAAAATGGCTATCTCAAAATGGATATATATATATATATATAAAATGGCCAAAATTTATGTTTTAATGTATTTTTACTATTCAAAATGGCTATCTCAAAATGGATATATATATATATATATATATATATATATATATATATATATATAGGGTGTGGTTCTAGAGAGAACTACATTATTTGTGAGAATGTGAGAACCATCAAATCTAATGCATCCACTGTAAAAATTAATGCATTCGCTGTTAAAATTAATGCACTCAAAAAAATAAAAAAATTGCTCCCTTCAGGATTCGAACCTCAGGATCTGCATTCATCCAACAAGATGATGCATTCACCGTAAATCTTGATGATCGAATGGCTAAAAATGGTTCTCCGTTCTTCTTTTATTTAGTGGTTCTTTCTTGAACCTCTCCCTATATATATATATATATATATATATATATATATATTGGATGATTAGAATATAGGTTAATTGTCTATAAATACATGAAGTATACTTAAATTTTAATTTGTAATTAAATTTAATCTTTTAATCAAAAAGTACATAAATTTTTATTTTTTTGAAATTTGACCTGAGCTGAAAGTTCGTCGGTTAATAACTTGATTGTCTGTAATCCTATGGACAATAAATGCATGATATTCCACACTGAATGTACTTTTATATGATCCTTCCATATTTAATATTTTCATGTCTTTAAGGACGGAGACAGGTGGAAAAGGTCGAATAGTGCAACAAATTATTTTACGAAAATGATATTTTTGCACCACTATGTTATTAGTAAAGTATTTTAAATAAATCAATTTACCTCATGATTTTCACATTAAATATTTATTTATTTGTGTTTTTTGCTGAATATATTCATTTAAATTTTAAAGAGTGATCGTCGGTGCACAAGACACATGGACAAAGAGCGACTCTTGTCAATGCTTGAAAGTGAAGGGGTACATGAAAGAATCGAAACACACCAGAAAGAGAGAGATTCCAAGAATATGCAGGCATGAGAATACATATTTAAGGGGAGCTTAAATGATTTTATAGGTGCTACTTATACTAACAAGATGCATCTCTTTTTTTTTTTTTTTTGGTAACCACATGGAAGAAACTCCAAGGGTTGGCTTAAAGCAATTCCATGATGGTGACCCCCTGGAATATTTCTTAGGGAACTTGCGGATGAAGACAAAGCACTCTAAAAATGACTTGTGTTGGTCTGTGGGAACAACCGTCAAGTCTGGAGTCGGGTCGTTACAAACACCCTTTCCAAATTCTAGTTCATTTTGGTTCAAACAATTTGAATAAATCCTGTCTGCCCAACAGCTGAATGAGCCATATTGCAGAACTGGCAATGAATCTCTTTACTCTCCATAATATTTTTCTCATAACATAGCACTTTTTTCCTCGAACAAGTTCTCTGCATATCTTTTTGTTGTTCTTGTTATTATATTTAACAAGAGCAATCCAAGTTTAAGCATTTGAAAGAATTTGAATCTAGACTTGACCTTGTCTATCTTCTCGATCTTTCTTTTAATATCTTGCAAGTAGGTTAAGATTTCCTCTTGCTTTATTAATGTCTTTTCTAACTCTTGGGGTAGATTATAGCGTATTATCATAGTATTATACCATTTTTTGAATTTTATGTAACTCTATATTGATTA
Source organism: Salvia miltiorrhiza (assembly GCF_028751815.1). Lineage (NCBI taxonomy): Eukaryota > Viridiplantae > Streptophyta > Magnoliopsida > Lamiales > Lamiaceae > Salvia > Salvia miltiorrhiza. The sequence goes on along the minus strand of NC_080392.1, from coordinate 7,153,983 downwards.
AAGAGTTCAATTTGATCTTTTCAAATATCTAGTAGGAAGTTCCTACTTAATTTGTTCTTTTGCTCTATATCAAGTATGTTTTTGACGGTGGATTCTTTAGATGGAAATTGCCGCTTCTTGAAGTTGGGCATTAACCATGACAAGTGGTGAACGTCGTTTTCCACTAAATAATTCCTGCAGAATTATCAAAATAAATTAGTATAATGACAAGCAGGGTCGATCCCACAGAGAGCAGGTAAAATCATTCAATTCCCTAAAATCTATAATTTTGGTGTAGCCACCACGCCTTAAATTTAAGAGGAGATAATTAAACTAAGAATGCAAAATTAAATCAAATAAAATACGCTTGAAGTAAATATATGAAAAGGGTAATTCGGCTTAAATAAATCCACTCTAATTCAACTCTGATCCTCGACGCAATAATTAATTAATCTCTATCAACCAACCAGTTATAGGATACCGTGAAACGCAACGGACGTACCCCAATTCCTACTTATTGTGTCGATAAACAGCTGGAGACGTCAGACCTGCTTATTTCCCTTATTAAAATATAACCTAGCTGGAGACGCCAGACCTAGATTTAATATTCTAACAGCATTACGATGAAGGAACCCAATTTATATCAATTAATTCCCCCTACGAACACGGTAGTTGTATCACTAATTAGTCCAATTCCAACAATTACGGATTGGCAGGAACTAGTGAGCTTCAGTATTCATGCCCAAGTTGTGTGTGTGCGCTACACATCTAATAGTATATTAATTGTTGGTAGAGTTTTGGGAAGTTGCTAGGCGTGGAGTCTTATTGTGTAAGTCATTTGTTACTTAATTTTAGTTTATGAATTATTTCCCTTGGGCCCCTAGACGTAGATGTATTATCACCAAATTGAGTTACCAAGTTCTTATGTCATTTTTGTTGCTTTTATTTATTTATTTATGCTCATGTGATTGTTCACGCTCCACGTAGCACTCGTTGTGAACTTGTGATACTCGATCTCACATCATCATACGTTCCACAAATTAGTTAATATTTCAAAACCTAGCTATATGCATTGCTTCTCGGATAATTATTCGGATCCATATTATTGATCGAAAATCTCCTCCCATTAGAATTTATAATTAATAAATTAAATATAATATAATTCTTCAATAAAAATATAGGCTCTTCTACCATTTTGGAAGTCTGGTATAAAATTAAACATGCAAAACCATTTTAAAGCAAAATTAGAAAAAAGATTCTTAACAAAAGTCTATGTCATAACAAATGGCTATAATATCTTTCATAAGGATGGCTATAATTGCAATCACATTTTTTAAAATTGGCTATAATATATGAGGGTTTGAAAAGTCTATGTCGTATACATGCCATAGATATCTATAATCTAATTCAATTCCATATATCCTGATTTTTTTTTTTTTTGAGAACGACTTATTATGGTGTTTATTAGAAATGGATATTGGGCTCATTTCTCTCTTAAAAGGCCTTAAAAGGAAGAGGGTTGTTTCACCATATAAAATGACTCATGTCACTATCTACAACCCTCACGCACAGCGTGGGCTATCCCAAACGCCATCTGTTGACAACGATATTTGGGGGGTCCATCATTGGATTGGGTTGGCTCTGATACCATATTAGAAATGGATATTAGGGGTGTGTGTTAAAAGTGTCTCACATTGGTTGGAGATATATAGTGGCATGAGCCACTTTATATGGTGAGACAACCCTCTCCCTTATAAGGCCTTTTAAGGGAGAAATGAGCCCAAATATGGTATCAGAGTCAATCCAATCCAATGATGGGTCCCCTCAATAATGTTGTCAACAGATGACGTTTGGGATAGTCCACGCTGCGCATGAGGGGGGTGTGTTAAAGTATCCCACATTATAAGACCTTTTAAGGGAGGAATGAGCCCAATAACCATTCTAATGGTGTTAAACGTTATTTTCATGTGCTCGAAATTCGTTCTGATGAATAATTTGATATCTGATATTTTAACGGTTGAAATAATTCTATTAGCAAGTCCAAAAATAAATTAAAAACCGATATTTATCCATATGTATGCAATATATTTGTAATCTTCTTGGTACTACTGGTGCCTTTTCGTTCTATAATATTTACTTTCCTTATCAAAAAAAAAAAATATATGTACATGTGTATACATATACAAGTTTGAATTGATGCTTTGACCGCCTTTCTTCATTTCTACTTTTTACAGCACGTGATTATTCCATGTCCATTATTTTGAGTTACATATACAACCTACGTAGGTTATATACGCATACGAAATGTTTGATATTTATGATCCGATGGCAGTAAATACATGAAATATAATAGGCATATATAGCAAATCACTACTCTCAAAACCATTTCGCATGCGTACATATTTTGAAACTAATTAGGATAATGTTGCTTTTATCCATTTTTAAAAATAAAAAATATTTATTCTAAAAGACGATAATAAAAATTATTCATTGTAAATTTAAAAGGATAAAATTGTTCTTATTTAAATTGTAAATTTTGCCGAGATCTCGAACTTTGTTCGATATGCCCGACCAATATAAATTGAGTATGTCGAGCATTAGTAGCAATGTCCAACCATTGTGAGTCGAGTATATCAAGCATTAGTGTATTTTGATAAATTAATACAGTAATGCTCAACATGCTCGCGCGACCTTTCCGAGTCGAGCTTTAGTGGTAAATACACCAATACTTGACACGTTCAACCATTGCAAGTCGAGCATTTGAGTATTAATTATTAGTAGTCGAGCATTTTTAGAAAATGCACCAATGCTCGACATTTGGCAATTGCGAGTCGAGCATCAATGCAAAATACACATAGAGATAAAAATGTCTTAAAGTTATATCATCATTTTGCCCCTATTATATGCTTTTAAGTTATACAGTAACTAATTTTGAAGCAAGAATTTTGTCGAATACTAGCAAAGTGTTATTTCTTAAGTAGCTAGAAATTAGAAAGAAAATTTTCTAGGGTGAATTATTATTAAATACATATTTTCATATGCATGCATGAACGAGGCTCTCACAACAAAAAAGTAGAAGCAAACAGAATAATTAATCAAACGAGACTCACATTTTATAATAACTAGCTTATAAATTACAAAAAGTCAAGTTAAGTGATCTGATTCGTATTTCGTAGTAACATAATGGTCTCCAAAGCAATAGATTAATCTAATAATTGAGTAATATATATTCCTCTCGATCTATTTGATTCTTTCAGTCCCATAATAATGTCAGCTTTTTACGTGTAAAATAACTAGGAATCTTACATGCATGAAAAAATAGCCCTTCAGTCAATTATTTCAGACAGGCAAAAGTTTTACAGAATATACCCTATCTATTTTTGAAGCAAAAAGATGTTTACTTTTTTATTTGGTGCAATGTTAGCGTTGCACAAATAAATTGTTTATTGTTTATAATTAAATTGGAATTTGGCCTCCTTAAATTAGTGCAAAAATGAGAGGCTGCTGGTTTTTAGTAGCAGTATCTACTTTTTTGTTTTTTGTGTTTTCGGAGTTGATGAACGCAAGCATGTTAAATGCATGGCTCTACGCGCCTACCGTAACTACATCCACATGCATGCATTATTAAATAATTGTTGTTTTGCATGCAAACAAAAATGCTCAAAGATGGTTGAAAACATCATTATTCAAGCCGGATCAGGTTTGTAAAAACATGAAATGTGCCTCATGAAACAAGTATGAGATTCAATATATAGTAATATATTTTTAGATTAATATATACTATTTCTTTTTATTATATGATTTTGGTTGGAAAAGGGTGCTGCATCCAAAAAAAAATTATATATATTTGTAATTTTTTGAACGGATCGAAGTAATTTAGCTAGTTTTGATTGGTGACCTCATACCTTACGATATAGAGGAGTAAAAAATAAAAAAGAAGATGAGTAACTCAATGGCATTGGAGATTCATCTTGGCGTGGCTTATTGAATTATTATTTAGAAAGAAGAAAGAAGGAATATAAAACGGTGCAAGGATGAATATTGGAATTTGACAATGGATGTGCATTATGAAGAATAGATTCCCAGTTTTATCTGTTTCGTTTCTTTCTCCTATTTTGAACTAGCCTGAACCACATTAACCGGAACCATATAAAACCTGTCATATATATATATATGACAGCTGATATCATAAATAACAATTTAGATGTGAATTGAGATATTGAAAATATTTTGCATTGTTGAAACAAAAAGATATTGAAAATATGAGATAAATTAAAATTGGTTTAGGTGTCGCAACACAGGAATGTTGGAATCTAACTAATTGATAGCTAGCAGGAAATGTAGATGCAATTTAGCCCAGACTGGCGTAGGGATCGGCGTCGGCCCCCCTCATATATTACTATCTTTCATTTGATTGAGACAAATATGTATATGGGGTGAAATGAAATATCCAGCCACCTCACAAATAACATCTACCCCTCATAATGCCTAGCTACCCGCCACAAATGGGCATAGAATACAGAATAATATTTCCAACTCTTTTTCAGTAATAATGCATATCGAATCATCGAAAAAGGCCCACTATTGATCATCGCTTGTTTTTTTCCAACTTACCAATTTCACAGTTTTTAAGTTTTAATTAACCCAACTCTGTTACAAATTGTGTTTCATTTTTTAATATTACAAATTCAATTCTACTATCATCGAACCATATTTGTCGACACCCATGCCTGCATTACAGCTAGACCAGTAATGTTACTTACTCCTAGAAGCATAGGCAGAAAATAAAAATAAAAATTGGCGGGGGCTAAATTTTCTAGAGTTTAAAATTATTTAAGGCCATTATCTTAGAGCTATTTGCAAAAATAGGCCACTATATTTCGAACTTGCAAAAATAGGTCAATTATTTTAGTTTTTGGCATTTTTAGGCCACATTTGAGCTCAATTCAGCATTTATAGGCCACTTTTGGGGTCAAAATGTGGCCCAAAATAGCCTGATTGGGTACACATGTGGCCTAAAAATACCAAAAACTAAAATAATTGACCTATTTTTGAATTTTAAATTTTGATAGACCAATTAATTTCCATGATTAGATTTGAGGATGGAGAGTTTTGCACAAAAATACATACAAAATATTAATAATTTCATAATTTTATAAGAATAAAATGTTACAAATTTATGACACATAAATTTATGAGTGATGCTAAATAGCCACACTGTGGCCACCCACAAAGTAATTAAATAGGAAATTTTTTATTTAATTTATTAAAAAAAAATTAAAATAAAAAATGGGCACAAATACAATATAGACAATACAGTAAAATAATTAAATTATATTTTTGTTTGAAAAATAAATTAAATAAATAAATAAAATTAATTAAATTAATTTATGGATGGCTAGAATATGGTTTAATAAATTTGTTGTAAATTTATATTTACGGTCGCGGATAAGGTGAGTAACTCTCATATGCACGTTTTTGCATCTGAAAGAAAAATTAAGGATGCATTTGTTTTGATGGAAAACGTGAGAAAAAAAAATATATTTTCATCAATTTTTCATTATTTTCATATGTTTGCTATATATGATGGAATTTTTTTTTTCGAGCATGGTGCGTGGAAAATTTTCTGGAACAGCTTCTTTTCACTCATTTTTTCTCTAATGTTGGATAATATTATCCTATGATAGGGGTATGAAAAAAAATTTCAATATTTTTTCATTTTTTCATCTCTAGTAAATACTTCATCCGTCCACGAAAGAACTTCCTACTTTTCATTTAGAACTTCCTACCTATTTTGGGAATATATCCCACCACTTAAAAATATCTTATTTACCCTTCATTTTTTCACCATTCTTAATACACTCAATAATTTTTTCTCTACCTTTCAATACACTCAACAACATTTTATTAAAATTCGTATCACTTCCTCTTAGAAAGTTCTTTTACGAACGAAGGGAGTATATGATACTCCATCCGTCCACTAATTCAATGCCTACTTTCCTTTTTGGTCCGTCCACCAGCTCAAGGCATATCTATTTTTAGTAAGTTTTTATTCATATTTTAATTGGTGGGTTCCAATAAATAATAGTACATTTTTTCTCCACTCAACTAATAAACAATACATTTTGTGGGTCCCTTTCTCTACTTAACCAATTACAAACAATATATTTTGTGGGTCTCTTTCTCCACTCAACTAATAAAAATACATTTTTTCTTAAAATTCGTATTTTGCCTCTTATTTAGGTCTTGAATTAGCGTACGGAGTAATATTTTCTTATCCATTCTTTAATTTCCAATAAAAATTTTATTGAGAAAAAGTAGAAGTAAACGCACTTGATAGGAAAAATGTGTCGTCAGTTGAGAATCCTACTTTTGGAAATATAGCAGACATATATGATATTATGATGTATCTACACAAAACTGAAGTTGTGGGGTCCCACAATTGAAGGGCCTGACTAGTATATAAACCCCATGACATCCATTCTTCAAATTCACCACCTTCCAATTCCAATTCCAACAATACATCATATTTATTTTAATTTAATATTCCGAGAGAATGAGCAGAGACGGAGGAGATTGGATGTGCCAGGCGTGCCAGCACATCAACTTCAAGAAACGGGAGGCGTGCCAGCGCTGCGGCTGCCCCAAGTTCGCCACGCCGCCGGAGGTGGAGGCCTACGCCGCCGCCCAGAGAACCGAGGTCATGGCCGGAGACTGGTATTGCAGCGGCATGAACTGCGGCGCCCACAACTACGCCAGCCGAAGCACCTGCTACCGCTGCGGCACCGCCAAGGCCTACTACGGCTACGGCGCTCCTGATGCTGCTGGCTATACCTACGACGCCGTTCCCGGCTGGAAAACCGGCGACTGGATTTGCAATCGGTATATCCATAATCCATCTCTCTTTTCCACATACTATTCTATTAATTCATTTACTAATATGAATCATGTTCTTGCAGACTAGGATGTGCCATGCACAACTACGCTAGCAGGTCGGAATGCTATAAATGCAAGACGCCTAGAGAGTGAGGTCAGCTCTCTCTCTCTCTCTCTCTCTCTCTCTACACACAATGATATATATGTGTGTGTATTTATTTAGTGATATTTATTTTCTTGTGTTATTATATTAATGCAGGAACAGCAAACTCAGGGAATTGGAAGATTAATAGTAGGAGGGAGTTCATGATGTTTTAGACGTTGTTTTTTCTTGTACTTTTATTCTTCTAGAATTTTGTTCTACTTTTTCAAATTTCATTTTAAATTAATGAGCATCGATCTCAACCAGTTTGATGGCTTCATCCAACTGCATTCTTCAGTACTTACGCACGTTTCATTCGGTAAATGGATTCTCCTTGCAAAATGTTCTTTATAATTCATTTGCAACAATGAGGTGATTTGCCAAAATTACCCTCTACAAGATATATACTTCATGTTGAGAGAGAGAGAGAGATTAATTCAAGCTAGAAATGAAAATTCCTAAATGAGTTGAGGCAAGAAGCAATAGATTCTTCTCTCATGATTGATCAGAGAAATAAATTAAATACAGTGATATATAAATGCGTTTTGATGAGATGTTAATAATTAGGGTAGCGTAGATAAGAACCTGATGCTGAGGGATAGATGGATCAATTCCTACCTTTTTGAGCAGTCAATCAATACACTGCATACAAAGAGATAAGGTATTGATCAAAGCCACCAAATGCAGATTAATTCATGTGTCAACACCCACGATCTGCGTGTCCGTGTGTTATATTTTTGGTCGTCATCAGGGGTGGATCCAGGATTTGAGGTTAGGGGGGTTGAATTTATTGATCTACAACGTCTAAAGATATTTACATGGGGGTTCGGGGGGCGGAAGTCTCCGAAGCAATTTTTTTTAGCATTCCGTACACTACATTTTCATGCATTTTTTTAACAATCACTTAATATAATAGATAATTGTTTGCAATTCAATTAATTCAACATCAAGTAGATTGAAAACATACTTTTATGCATTCTTTTACAAAAATATATTTCATTTTCTAAACAAATAAACTAACTTTTATTGTTAATAATTAGTAATTTTACTTTTAACTTTAGAACGGACTCAAATTCAACATTAAAAATTAAATAAGAAAAAAAAATAGGATAAAAATAACATAAATGTAACAAATCAATGTACAATGTCCAATAATTAATATGGATAGTTGGATATACAATAAATAATGTATTATATTTTTTCTTCTATTTCTTATTTATGTACATATATATATATATATATATATATAGATATATAAAATAAAATATATATCTATATTTAAAATTAAATTTTAAAAAAAAACTCAAAATTTGGGAGGGGGCTTCAGCCCCCTGAATCCGCCACTGGTCGTCATTATATATAATTCTAATATATACATTTTTTTTTTAAATTATTTAATCATGCTCTTACATTATAAATTTATAACTTTATAATATATATATGTATATATTTATCATTCATATTTTAAATTTATTTAATTCCGTGGCATATAAAAATGATCGCAGTTTTAATTAAAATACTAATCTCAAATTTCATGACTGTATATATATATATATATATATTTTTCTTTTCCTCCTAAAAGCTCAATGTCGAATAAATGCAGTTTAAAACATTTGTGATGTTTAGTCAGCCAACCACGTACGTAGATAATTAGAGGAAAGTAAACAACAATATCTTCCTCAAAAAAAATAAAAAAAAAGTAAACAACAATGCATTATACACAGACAGTATCTATGCTAATATTTGTGTGATATATACTTATGACATTTTGGTTTGCTCGCGTAATTTTATTTTAATACTATGATAACAGTTGAATTATCTTTGGTACGTTATATTTAAAATAAAAAATAAAATATCAACGTATTTGTTTGTATTCACTGTATATAGATATCAATATTGACATAGTTAATTATACACTAGAATAACTTATTTTCTCTACATACTAGTACATTCGCCCATGCGATGCACAGTGAACATAGTTTTGCATCAAAATTAAACAATGTAGTGTGTGTATCGGTTAAGCGATTTAATGTCTAAAACCGAAGATCTTGGGTTCGAGCCCCCTGTGGCGCGGCCTTTAAATTTCTTTATTTAATCATGTTAATTTATCAAAAATAAATAAATTAAATGATGTATCAAATAAATAAAAAATAAATATTAAATATAGTTAGAATATAAGTAAATGTAAATTATTTTTTCTTAAAAAATAAAATAATCTACATCAATTACTCAGTAAAGATCCTTAATTTTATTTTATAATTTTGAAAAGTATCGTTTTTAATTTTCCATCTATTTGATGGAAAACTTTATTTTCTTCCCTAAAATTATAGAATAAACACATCATTCAAATTAAAAGAAACGAAGAAATAATAAAAAAGAGTTTTCACATCATAATATATATTTTTAAAACATGAGCTAATCATGTATAAAATTATTTTTTCTAAGTTAGTTCATTACCTATGTCATCTTATTAGAAAAGCTTCAATTGATAAGTGGGAAAATAAATTATATTATTAGAATTTATTAGAATACTAATAAAAGAGTTGAATAATTATTTGATACCAAATCAAAGATCTTGCATTTATCTTTAATTTAAGATATATAGAATATTTTTTATAAATAAAATTTGATTTAAAAAAAATCATCAAAATATGAAAAAGAGAATATGAGAGAGAGTATAGAAAATTGAAGAATGTGTATGATGAAAGAGAGGAGAGAGGAGAGAGAAAATATATGAGATTTGTTGAGTTTTATAAATACCCTTTAATTGATTCTTTAATTACAATTTTGCCACAAACTGTGTTTCCATATAATAAATATATAACATCACAATGCACATTATATTCTTTAATTTATTTTTATTAAAATTAGTTATATTATTGAAATACTCACATATCCAATTGCACATAAAATCTCGCAACAAACAATGTTAGTACGTAACATGATACTATAACACATAATGTGATCGAAGTTGTAACATTATGACCCACCAAGAATGGTGAGTCATAAAATACCTACGAATATGGAGGCTATGTCCAAGGAAAATGTTCTACTATTTGAAGTTAAGATGCATATGGACTTACACAATAAGACTCCCTCTTACTACGCCTCTATACCTTTGAAAGTTCACTGGTGACCCAATAGGTCAATCCAGAAACTAAGGAGAGTGTAGAACACTTCTCCTATTGGACTCAATCCCAAAAACACTACTCAAACTAGGAGATATTTCATATTTGAACTTTCACAACATTCAAAATGGTACTCTATATAAAAATGGGCTTAAAACTCGATGGTTTGGGTCGGCCCTTGCCTTCCCAAAGTTGTAAGTTGTACGGAACATATTGGGAGATTCACTGACAGAGCTTCAAAAATTTATACCGGCCATTTCCCTCATCCAAAAATGGTGAGGCCGGCAGATACAAAAATCTGAAGGAATTTAGTACAACATACTTAAGTTTGAAAGGTTTTCACTAACTAAAACTGGACTTATGTCCGATTGAAAAAATCAACCAAAACAGGATCTATTCCAAGCAACAACTTTTGAAAAAAATCATAAAATACTCTCAAGTGCTTAGAAAAATATGAAATTTTACCACAAGGCAGAAGACACACGTATATGCATATGGACAAAAATTTATACCGACTGTTTCCCTCATCCAGTACTCGCTCCACACTCGGCCCTTCTAACGGCCCGTGATCGCTTAAAATTTGCACTTAATTAGAATTTCATAAATTCTTATTGATTTAAAAATTAACATTATTCTCATGAAAAAATAAAATAAAAAAAATTATTCTCCGTCTAATTAATTTTAAAACACTAAGCATCAAGATGCTTATTATCTAAAAGACAATTATTTTTAATTATCGAGAATTAGGAACCTATCTTACTATAATAATATCACTGAGATCTTGCAAATCTTGTGATTGAAAATATGAAGTATTATATTTTGTGTGTCAATATTAGTGTATATTTATAGAGAATGCAAAATAAAAAAATTGACATTTTAAAAATAATATAGTAATATATAAAATGCATATTAAAGTCCTAATAATTTAATTCACTAATCAAAAAATGTTGTGACATTATCTATATATATATATAAAAGAGATAAAATAACTATAAAAAAAAATTAAAAGATGCAAAAAAGACAAAACATTTAGCAAGGTTGGGTCGGTCCTCTCTCTGCCGTGGGCAGTCTGCTTCAAAGTGTTTGAGTTGATTTTTTTTTTTTTTTTTAATGTAAAATATGATATGGCGATCGATCAAGCGGTGGTATGAACGCTGCTACAAATGATTTAAGTATAATTGCATGAAAATACCCGACTTCATGTTATATCAAAATTTAAATTTTTGACAAATTTTTTAATTGTAGCAAAAAATATAACAACCTTGCAATCGGTTGCAATGTCGGCTCGGAGACATTTTCCCCTCAAATCGATGTTGAGGTGGATCTTCGGAAAGCTGAGATGGCTAGTCGGGCCGGTTAATGAAACAATGTCGTTTCCATTTGCATAAAACAACGCCGTTTTAGCAAAAAATAAATCGGTTACAATACATATAAGGATTAGGGATTCGATCAAGCTTATCTCACCATCTCTTCTTCTCATCGTTCTCCCCTCTCCTTCGACATAATTCTTCCAAAAACTCATCCAATTTCTAAAAACGGCGTCGTTTTGATCCCAATCGAAAACGACGTCGTTCAGTCATTGCACACACACCTACTCACGAATACAACTAATTTTTGCCACATCAAATAAAGCTCAGACGTAAGCAGTAAACCCTAATTGAATTTAGCCGAAAAATGTCTTCGAACCGACATCGCAACCGATTGCAAGGACGTTATATTTTTTGCTACAATTAAAAAGTTTACCAAAAAATTAGATTTTGGTATAAGGTCGGATATTTTCATACAATTTAGCCTTTTATCAATTGAGTTGCACTTTTGTTAAGTAGAAAAACTTTTGTTAAGTAGAAAAACATAATTCATCGTTAGTCTTTGAAGCACTTGTTCTTTTAAGCAACGTTTCCATATAGTTTTTAGCAAAATAATCACATTAATCTAAGCCTCAAAATTGAAGTAATTGCATTGAATCCATTTTGTGAAATATTCTTTTCCAATAATTCATTTTTAGTAGTAGTAAATGACAGGTCTGGAGGAGCAGTCATGTTAGACCTTAGTTTTCTTTGTAACAGTCAATGCGCGGAGCAGCCTATGTCTGGGCTGCCTCTCCCTTAAATCTCTCATTCATTCAGTCCCTCGCTCTCGCATTAAATATTCTCTCTCTCCACGTTCTCTTTTCTACGTTTTTTTCCTACGTTTTCTACAGCAAAAGGGCGCTGTCTTTCTCTCTCTCTTCTCACTTCTCTCTCTCTCTACTCTTTGGTAAAGTTGAGCTGTAAAGGATAGACGCGAGATCCGTCCTCCTTCATTGATTTATGAAATTGCGCTTCACCGATCAGGTCGCTCATTTATTCCTTCTGCTTCTGTTAAATTATTGGTGCTATAAAGTTAACTGAAGTTGCAGGTGCTCGATTTACTTGTTCTTCAGTCTTTTTTGGTTGTGTTTTGCCGGCAATTCAACTTTGAATAGTTTAATTTACCAGATCTGATCGTGTTAAAGTTTGAAGTTTCTGTGTTTAGTTATCGATTTTGTGGTTTTCGGTTTGTGCTGATCGTGTTGTTGCTTTGGTGCAGTGAACAAATTGGGGGGAAAAGGTGTTGAGGATTATTCTATTGGTGTTGAAATGGCGAACCGGAAGGAGGACGAGAAGAATGAGAGAACTATACGGAATCTTCTAAAGCTTCCTGAGAATCGCCGGTGTATTAACTGCAACAGCTTGGTATCTTACTGGATTCCTTCTCATTCCTGCTTTGTCGAATAAATTGCCTCAACTTAGTTGCCATGGATTTTTTATGCTTCAACTATCGGATATGATGTGCCATTCAGAATTATTTGGATCACTTTTATACTGGTGCATTAGGAATTGGGAAACCATAGAGCTTAATCTCATGTTTCATGGTATAGGGCTAACTTGCAATGACAAATAATCTTCTCGTATCCCCCATACGATTCCAAAATGCATCTGAAGGTGGGGAATTTCGGAAGTTTGTTTTGTGTGCTTTTCTAATTTTGCTGATTTCTTAGCCTGACTAGCACTGATATTTGAAGTTCTGAATTGAACTGTAATCTGAAAATACAATGCTTAATTATTGGAAATGTGATATCTGCAGTGGTCAATAAAATAGGTTGGTATTCTCTTCTCTTTGGTTTGCATACTAATGGAAATATACAGTACCCTCAAAATATCTCAACGCTTGTAAGTGAAAGGAGTCCTTTCATCATGTCCAAAAATACTGATAAATTTCTCTATCCTTTGTAATGGTGTTAAAGTATGTCATCAGTTCCAAAAAACTATACCAGGATAATGGTGTGTGTTTGTTTACCAATTTCATTAAACTTGGTTATTCCCTCAAAAGGCAGGTGCCATTTTAGTTGTATTTTGAAACTTGTAATTTTCTATCTGTATCATCTGAAACCTCAGGAAAATAAAACCATGACATTAATCTGCTTGAGTGAGTCTTATATTTTAGAAAACTGCAACTTCCTATCTCTATGTTTTTGATATAATTATCACTCCTGTTTCCCAAGCTAACTCCAAATATCTTAAATATTCTGTATTCATGACATGAGCAGAATCCTAAGGTATTAATATAAATATCATCCTGTTGAGTACCAACTGTGCAGTTATGTTGGTCTTATTGTTTTTTGAGTCCACCCAAAACATCTATGCATGTGTTGCAATTTGCAAATTAATTTATAGCCGTGTGTCAGTTTTAATTAAAGAAATTATTCTACCACATAAAGGGCAAGAGAAAAGATGCCCTAACCTTTGAATGTGAAAGAACTATTTGCAGTGATTTAAAATTGCTTTTTGGAATTGGTCCTGGACTTTACAAATAACAGAAAAGAGACAGCCAGCTTATTTAGTTGAAACTCATTGGGCACTGCTATCAAGAGTTGAATAACAGATAAACATCTCTACTTAAGTCCAGTGTGTTGTTTGAGTGTTACCATAAAAGGTCAACTAGTTAATTGTTGTTTGCTGATACCAACAATTTTCTTTATGATGCAACATTAGCAACTGTTTATCTGAAAACAAGATGCATGCTCATGGGAGGGTGCCTCGGATCATTAGCATCAATTATCTTGTAGAATTTATCCTTAACCTAACTGAAAAGAACAATCCTAAATATGAAATTTCCTCATTTTAATAGTGAATGAGCTGTAATTATGATTTGGAAGTAGTGTAACTTTCTTTATGCCTGATATATCATAAATTTAGTAACATTATGACGCATGACAGTTTTATTGATTATTTGGGTTCAATATTTTATGTGTAGATCAGTAGATGTTAATACATCACTGAAAATGAAATGGTGACCTACTTGTGGATTTTCAGTTTCATTCATGGTACTTAGACTTAAGTCCTCGTTTATGATTGGATGCTAGTTATGAAAGGGCTTTATTAATTTCATTGTCAAGTTCAGTTACTAGGAGCAGATGAAAAACTTTGTGTTTATTAGGATTTCAGCAAAACATCTATAGCATAGACTCAATGTCGGGGTTATTAAGATGTTGTTAATGCATGATTTTTGTAATTGGACAAGGTACTCATGCTCCCTTAAGTTTATAGTCTCCATAGCCTGTTGCTATTTGTCAATCACTGTTCACGTGCTTGAGATTAGTGTGCTCATGCTCCCCTAAGTTTATAGTCTCCATAGCATGTTCCTATTTTTTAATCAATGTTCACGTGCTTGAGATTAGTGTGATAATGAAATATTGTTTTGTTTTTTGTTTTTTGTTTTTTTTTTTTTTTTTTTCATATTTTTGCAAAGGCTATTAGTTTTGCATTTTTGGTAATTCTAATCATCTTTGCTTTGCCTGCAATTTCATGCTGAAGTGGTGAAGCTTTTCAAGAGATGTGGCTAACTGTTTCTTTGCTTCCTATTAGGGGCCCCAATATGTATGTACCAGCTTCTCGACATTTGTCTGTACAACCTGCAGTGGGATTCAGTAAGTCATCTTGAGTTGCAGTTTTATATATTTCATTACATAACAACCCTCTAGGATTCGGAAATCGGAAGCATTGATGTTTCTGTTCACTTATTAATTTTCAAACTACTTTCAGTCGGGAGTTCACGCACAGAGTGAAGTCGGTATCTATGGCTAAATTTACTCCACAAGAAGTTAGTGCACTTCAAGGAGGAGGAAATGCGGTACTAGAAACTGTTTCCTTTTAACTCCAAACCTACATTTCTTTCATTTGTTTAAGCATGTTTCAGTACTCAATCTTGAATCATTCTTTTCCTGGTAGAGTGGTAGAGAAATTTATTTGAAGGAATGGGATCCTCAGCGTAATTCTCTCCCTGATGGCAGGTAACACTAATATATATGAAACTATATAGAGTTCTACAGTAGAAAGTCTTTTTTTTTTGGGTTTGAATATTCTGATATATGTGCATTCCTCCCAGCAATGTAGACAGACTACGTGATTTCATCAAACATGTCTATGTAGACAGAAGATATACTGGTGAAAAGAATGTGGAAAAACCTCCAAGGGCAAAGATGGTATATATTATGTCCCTTTTCATTATAAAGTTTCCATTATTGTGATAGCTACTTAATAAGTAGCACATGCTCATCTAAACCATCCTTCCTAAGTTATCGGGCATCTTCGAGTATTACAAAGATGGTTCACAACCTTATTATTTCATCTGCCTTTCTGCAGGGAGAAACCGAGGATTTCAATGGAAATAGGAGGGCAGACAACTATCAGGGTAGTCGGAGTCCTCCTTATGATGATTCCTTCGATCGTCGCTATGGTGATAGGTCTAGTTCGGGTGGAAGAAGTCCATCATATGATCAAGACAATCGGCAAAGTGGCGATTTTAAAAAAAGTCCTGCCAAAGAAGTAGTTAATGATTGGAGACGAGAGGATAGATTTGGAAATGGCAGGAGGTCCGATGAAGGCTCTAAACTTGAAATTAGGTCCCCTGATCATCGAAAGGATTCGGACATATCCAGTCCTCCCGTGGTCCGTCCTGTCAGAGATATTTTAGGAGATAATGTATCTCCACTTCGAGTTATTGAACCTCCAAAAGCCACTGGTGGGAAGCCAATTGATGGTCGGGCACCAACACAGGTGAGAAGTTTCCCTTCTAAGACATCTTTTGTTATGTGCCTCCCCCCCACAAAGACCATATTCATTTGGTCATATCTTCTTGCTTATCAGCTGCTGCAACAAAACCTTGTCTTTCCATTTGTAAAATTTTCTTAGTTTTCCATGTTTAGTCATGCAAACATCTATTTAATAAGCTGGTGAGGAAGAGGTCAGGTTGTTATTATTGGTATCGCAATGCGTAATATACTTGAGTAACTATTTTTGAAAAACTGAATCCATTTGTTCTCTCCAAATAATATAAGGGGCAAATATTTCTCTTGCAGAGAACTGCATCCTCCAGTAGCTTGGCATCATCAGATGCGAATCCATCTGAGAGTAAAGTGGAGGCCTCATTTATTGATTTTGATGCTGTTCCTGAACCTCCTACAGTTACTGTACAACAATCTAGCAGTAATGATTGGGCAAATTTTGATTCTCTGCCTGATTTGAAAACAACTACTCCAGCTTCAAACTCTGTGGAATCTCTACTTTCTGGGTTGTCGGTTCCAGCATCCTCATCTGGTCCCTTTGCCCCTCCAGGAACATCATCTTCTTTCAGTTCCACTGGTATACAAGGCTCATCATTTGGACCATCCTTCGGAGATACTGCTCCACCATCTGGTATTCCCACTGGTGCTGCTTCTGTTTCATCTTTTGGCTCTGCACCTACACATGCTCCCACTGGAGGGCAGTGGCCTACCATGAATCCTCAACAACAACCTCTGTTCCCTGGAGGTATTCAACAGCCTGTTTCCGGTGGATCTTCAATCAACAAGGTATGCCCTGTGCCTGAAATTTTATTTCCTTTCTATATTTTGTGTTCTTCAGGAGCTAATCTCTCCCGGGGATTCCAACAGTCATGGAATCCACTTATGCAAAATGCCTATGGGCCTCCTAGTGCTTCTATTGCACAAGTGGGTCAAGCTGAAATGGCTCATGCTCCTGCCCCTGTTATTGGAGAATCTACATCTGATGGAAAACATAGCGGAAGAAATGCACTTCCTGAGGACCTATTTTCGATGAATTACTCCTCGTATAATCCATCTCCAGTTCCAGGGTGGTATCCTGGCGCCCATTATGTTGCTAGGGTTCCTATGCATTACAATACACCCATGGTAACCTAAATTCTGAATATTATCCTTTTGCTCTTTAAGTAATACCTCTATGATGTTGTTCTGCATTCTTCATTAGCCTCATGCAACAATTGATTTTTCTGATTGAAGGCTGTAGCGAATTACCAGTCAATGCCAACATCAATCAATCCTTTTGATGTTAACGAACCTTCTCCAGTTCAAGCATCAGCAGTAAGTTTACTTTCATGGCTTAGACTGACTCATTATCTTTCTTCATTAATGCTATTAGTCCGCAGCTTGTTTATTTGTTTATGGAAAGTCACCCGATATGAGTTTGGCGAATGGTTTATTAGTCCTCATTTTTATGTATTC
This sequence comes from Salvia miltiorrhiza, assembly GCF_028751815.1. Classification (NCBI taxonomy): domain Eukaryota; kingdom Viridiplantae; phylum Streptophyta; class Magnoliopsida; order Lamiales; family Lamiaceae; genus Salvia; species Salvia miltiorrhiza. Next base: position 7,136,318 of record NC_080392.1, on the reverse strand, counting down.
GAAGTTTCTGAGACATTAAAACAGTATGTTAAGTAAGCTTGGTTATATTCTTTTGCTGATTGCAAAGTTACCATTGTGATGCAGTTTCCTTCTATGGCATCCTTACAAGGTGCTTTACCCAAAACTGCTACCTCGTCTGGGCTATTGCATACTCCGAATTATGGAGCCTCTCCATATGCTCCATCAATGCCATCATATGCACCAACAAATCCTACAAGTAAACGATCATATCAATTCCTTTTAAGTTTTATTCGAACAGCATGATAGCATACTATTTATATGTTTTTATTGTTGTCTAACCACAAACCAGGTTCGTTCATGGGACATGAAATAGCTGGTGGCAGCATGGCACCAAGGTAGTCCGGTTTTAGCTTCAGTTTGCTAGTCAATAGTCGTCTACCTTCATTCTTTTGATCTGAAAATTATCATACGAGTTATTTCTTTTCTGTTTTAAATAATGAGAAACTGTCATACTCATGGAAGCCTATTGAACTATTCTAGGCCACAAGGATTTCCTGGTTTCGGCCTCGATGACTCTGCTTTTGCCTCTCTTAACCCAAATCCTCAAGCAGGTGGACTACACGCAGCAGCTCATCCTGCTTCTAGTAACTTCAGTACCCCCAGTGGAAACCCATTTGGCTGAGTTCGAGGTAAAATAGTTTTTTATTTTTTTCTATAAAAGAAAAGGAGAGAAAAATAGAAGAAAAAAGAACCGGTTTTGTAAGAGCTCCATCTTGTTGCATCCTTTCAACTTATTGTAGATGAAATAGTGAAAGTGAAGTGTGCTGCATTTAGACTTTAACAAGTTACATTTTTCGCTGGGGTTGTAAGTCAACAAGAATGTATGGTATTGGTAGTTGGGGATTGGGGTTGTGTACATTCCGACATGAGTAATGTGTGAAGTCGTCGACTGTGGCATAGTGAGTGATGCCCACCTGCCAGAGATGTGTATTATAAGTTCAGTTTTTCTAGTCTTGTTATTGTGTTGAGATTTACATAGTGAAAGAAACGAATCGTCAGTTTGTAGGTTAATATTATTTGCCCGAATCATTGATATTCATATTCTTTGGTCAAATAAAACTGCATATGGTGGTTTTGTTATCTTTTGTTGTAAACTTCATATTGGTTAGGCCCTCTCTCTCTCTCTCTGCCTCTCTCTTTTGTAGATTTTTGTTGCAAAATTTCGAACAAGTACAGCTTGTAAAGGTCGTGGTTATGTAATTTCGAAAACAGAGCATTGGAGTTGTTTATAATTGGTGCAGAATCATCCATCTAATTGGTTTCAAAACCGCAGCTTTTGACCACATTTACAAATTTATCAAAATGTCTGAGATTACAACATCATTGTGGAACAAGGCTGGTCTCTGTTTATTTTGTAGTGTGTGAGAAGTTTAGTCAAATCAACTCGTGTTTGCACTATAATAGCCAATTGTTACACAACGATTATTATGGGTAGGACCGTAGGAGGAAGTTCAAAGTCTCTATGCTAACTGCAGAGGCCTGAAACACTACAGCTGTGGGTAAATTTTGGTTTGAGTGGGATCATTATAGCAATTATCCTATAGTAGTTTCATGACAAAATTCGATATCTCTTTATAATGTGAGTCGACTTTTCTTTTTGTTTTTTTGATAAATAATGTGGGTCGACTATTCATATCATTTGTCTCCGCTTAAAGTTTGAAACCCGGAAATTAGATAATTAATTTTAGAAGATTATGGCACTTTGCTACAAGTAAAGAACAATCATCAATATATATTTGCATGTTTTAACACCAAATTATCATAAAATGAACGTTTTATACACAAAATTATCAAATTTTGGGAAGCTCTTGCATCCAAAAATGTATTTATTATTCCTTACTTCAAAACTCCAATCGAAAATTATAAACCCCAATTCCGAAATCACAGACCCTGTAAATATGGATCATATTTATACATATGCTCGAAACAATTAATTTATCTTTTTTATTTTTTGAGGCGAAACAGTTAATTTACTAATCCTCTTAAATCATAAAAGCACTTACAGACTCATGACCTGGCAATACCATCCGTTAGCAAACAAATATGTAATCAAAGTTAATAAGATTCGCCTAAAAAAAAAAGAGTTAATAAGATTTTTAATATATGGATATACATATAGATACGATCCAACAATTTACATTTTAAGATTCTTGAATAAGATGTTATCCGAGATGATTAAGGGAGGATTTACATTTTAAGATTCTTGAATAAGATGTTATCCGAGATTCTTGAATAAGATTTGGATAAGACCTTAAAATAAGGATATTGATTAATAAAATTAAAAAATGAACTTTATATAAGGAACTATAAAAATAAATAAAACGAGTTTGTAGCTTAACTCTAGTCTATGTATTATATTTTTCAAAGGATTAATGTTAGCTTTTAATCATTTCGAAAGACAACAAATAAAAAATACTCACTATAAAAGAAAATTATAAAAATGATCTAATTTGAGCTTGAAATAACAAACTTGTGTTTACGTGAATCGTGAATTTTGCTTGACACCCTAAACCAATGCAAGTCGAGCATGTCGAGAATAAGTGGTAAATGCATTAATACTCGACCACTGCGAGTCGAGTATGCTGAGCAAGTGCATTTTTTGTAAATAAGTTAATGTTCAACATGCTCGATCTCTGCGAGTTGAGCATCATTAGTAATAAATAAATGCATCAATACTCGACATGCTTGACCACTACGACTTGAGAGCATTAATTGAACATTAATGATCGAGCATTCTTAGAAAATGCCCTAATGCTCAACGTATTCGACCATTATGAGTCGAGTAATCATCGAGCATCAAAGTACCATTTCACCTTTCTTCAAATGTCCACTAAAATACATAGTTATCTTTATTTATATACAAAGTAAAATAGTGTGTGCATTATGGTTAATTAATAACTAAGATCGAATATCTTGGATTTGAGTTCATCGTGACACCATCTTTAATTTTAATTGTTAACTTATATATATATATATATAGGGAGAGGTTCAGGAAAGAACCATAAATAAAAGAAGACCGGAGAACCATTTTCAGCCATTCGATCATCAAGATCTACGGTGGATGCATCATCTTGTTGGATGAATGCAGATCCTGGGTTCGAATCCTGAAGGGAGCATTTATTTTTATTTTTTTGAGTGCATTAATTTTAACAGCGGATGCATTAATTTTTACAGTGAATGCATTAGATTTGATAGTTCTCCCGTTCTCACAAATAATATAGTTCTCTCTAGAACCACACCCTATATATATATATATATATATATATATATATATATATATATATATGAGAGGGCTAAAATAAGTACACTTCTTAAAATATAAAATAAGAATCATTTTCAGTCTTTGGATCATCAAGATCTACGGTTGATTCGTAACCCTGTTGGATGGATTTATGGTCCTGAGTTCGAATCCCAAAGTTAGCAAAAATTTATTTTTCACAATTCATACATTTATACAGCGAATTTATACGCGTTTTACATAAAATTCAGAATCTATATATTAAAGCAAAATAAATCATATCCTATGTGGGCCATGTGGCATCCTATAATCACTTCATTCTAATTTTCCTCAATTCTCAGTCATTCCTATTTATTTTTCTAAATTTTAATCCATTTCTATATCTAAAAACCATTAAAAATCTAAAAATCATGATATATTTAATAAACTAAAGGGATATTTGCCGTAAAATACACGAACTTTCAACAAATTCTGATTTTTCTCATAATCTTTAAAATTTGAAAAAAAATACACAACCTTTCGATTTTTTCTGATTTTTCCCACGGGCATAAAACACTCTCAAATAGAAGTTGATTTTAGGACTTTTGATTTATATTTTTTGATACATAAGCGTGGGGGATAATAAAGGTGCCATAATAAAGCCAACATACACATTTAGGTATCAAAAAATCTAAGTCAAAAGTTCAAAAATCAATTTCTATTTGAGAGTGTTTTATGCCCGTGGGAAAAATCAGAAAAAATCGAAAGGTTGTGTATTTTTTTTTCAAATTTTAAAGGTTATGGGAAAAATCAGAATTTGTTGAAAATTCGTGTATTTTACGGCAAATATTCCTAAACTAAATATCTAAAAAATCATTAAATAAATATTCTAACAAAAAAAATTCTATCCTACGTGGCGTCGTACAATCACTCCATTCTAATTTTTCTCAATATATATATATATATATATATATATATATATAGCAAAATAAATCCTACCCTACGTGGCATCCTATAATCACTCTATTCTAATTTTCCTCAATTCTCATTCATTCTTATTTTTTTCTAAATTTTAATCAAATTCTATATCTAAAAACTATTAAAAATCTAAAAATCATGATATATTTAAAAACTAAATATCTAAAAAAATATTATATAAATATTCCAACAAAATAAATTCTATCAACCAATAATACTTTAATGGACACGATTTAAAATTTATTATATTTTAATTTGCCTCTAATACCTACTGAATATTAGGAATAAAAAACTACTACAGAAAAAGACTATAGAGTCCTTAAAAATCACAACAAAGGTTGATCTTAAAAAACAACCTTTGAAATAGGATTTAATCATATCGATCGCTGTTAAGATGGAAAAATAATTAGTTCTAAGTTCTTACAATAAAATAGTTTTTATTTGAACTACCATATATATATATACATACATATATATATATATAACTATTAAATTCAATTGTTAATATTTATTCCATCAAATATAAATAAATTAATTCCATTGTTCAAAAAAGCACTGGTGAACTTATACGATTGAATGAATTTAGTCCTTTCAATCTTCCGATGCACTATCCGCTAATATTCATTTATGGAGATGACAGATTATAAATTATCATTCATTTTAATTACTCCATTCTAATTTTCCTCAATTCTCATTCATTCTTATTTTCTTTCTAAATTTTTATCAATTTTAATATCTAAAAAGCATTATATTATATTCCAACAAAATAAATTTTATCCTATATGACGTCTCGTATAACACTCATTTTCCTCAATTCTCATTCATTCTTTCTTTTTTTTCTAAATTTTAATTAGTTTCCATATACAAAAACCATTAAATATCTAACCATCAGTATATATCTAAAAACTATCTAAGTTCATTATATTAAATATCTATAAAATTAGTTTCCTATATGAAATATCTAAAAATCATTATATTAATATTTCACAAATCAAGAAAAAATTATCTATATCCATAACATAATTAATAATACATTTGATACAGAAATGTTCAAGAATAGAGCTATCTTAACCCCTAATGAGATGGTTGATACAATAAATGATTACGTCATGTCTCTAATGTCCACCAAAGAAAGGGTTTACCTAAGTTCAGACAGCATTTGCAAAGAAGATGGACAAATTGACATCGATGAACAAGCATTTTAAGTTGAATATCTCGACACGATCAAGTGTTCAGGATTGTCGAGTCATGAGATTTAATTGAAAGAGAAATGCATAATCACGCTTCTCAAAAATATGATCAATCTAATGAGCTTTGCAATGGCACCAGACTGATAGTAACTTAACTTGGGTAACACGTTAGTGAATGCAAACTCATTTCTGCAGGAAAAAAAAAATACGCACAAACAATTTTCTATAGCTAGAGTGATTACAATTTCATTGCAACTCACTAAATTTTCAATTTGGTTCCAGACTTCCAGAGAAGACAATTCTCTATGAGTGTTTGTTTTGCTATGTCGACAATAAATAAAAGTCATGGATAATCTCTTTCAAATGTATGATTATACCTGTCGAAACCTATTTTTAGTTATGGACAACTCCACGCAGCAATCTCAAAAGTCACTAAAAAAAGAGGTCATACGCAAGACGCAACAACTAACGTGGTGTATGATGAAATTTTCGATAGATTATGAGGAATTGCAAAATTAATAATTTATTCAAACTTTTAAAGTTTAAGTCATTAGTGATATTATATAATTTATTATTTTCTTATTTTTTTTAATTACTAATTCCAACTACAGACATATAATATAGTTACGTTTCAAATAATTGTTTCAATTTCTCTTTTAATATTTTTTGAATCGAAACTCTGCTTACGTATAAATTTCATAAGATATTTAAATTAGGTCGGTCAATTTCAAATAAATATTATAATTTTTTACTTAAACATAATTTCATTAAATTCTTTATTTTAGTGAAAAAAATTCATGAAACAAAAAATACATTGATAATTTCACAAATTTATATTTTAATAGATCCCGTCGAATTTCGACAATTTAATACTAGTAATAATTTTAGAGAATTATAGTCTCGAATCACTTTCAAATTCTCAAACTAATACATCCGAACATTCGTTTGTTTGGGATATATAGTCATTGTTTTTGTTTGTTGTTTGTCATCCCTAATTTATTTTAAATATTAATTTTACACGAACATCCCTAATAGTAATAACTAAGATTAGAATGCTGGGGTACGGGTATATATACTAGCAAAAAGTTTACAGATTTACTTGTTAGTTTGGATAAAGTTTGTTGACCCCAAAATCCCTCTAAAAAGGCTTTGAATCTCCTCTTATCAAGCTGCATCAATGTCTTGAGAATTTCCTCCGAAAAAACTTCCAACTGTTAACTAATTTATTTGCCTTCTTTATCCACTATACATTGTGTTTAATTTCTCCTCCCTTTTTCACTTCATCACATTCTCTTCTCCTTTCTCATTTCCATATTTTATGTCCCAACTTTTTCTTTTATTTTCTTCACCTTTCTTTTCACAGTTACTGTGGAACGTACTTCTCTTGTATAAATCTTTTTAATTTACATAGACAATCCCAAAAAAATGTGTACATCAACTTAATTAGCATAACTATTTCTGTTTAAAGGATAAAATATTTTTGTTTATATTGTATATTTGCACAGTAAATAAAGAGGCTGCTGCTGCTGCTAGCCGTTAGGGCTTCATCAGAATCTGCTGTAATTATTCTGGTAAGATTCATACCTTTCATTTGTTTGTGTTATTTGTATGTGTGTGTGTTTATTTAATTCATAATTTTGTTAATCGTGAAATACTGATTTCATGTGATTTCACTGTTTATATAACATCTAACTTCTTTTGTGAATGTAGAAGATTTAGGTTAAAATTGTATCAAATGTGAATTTGTTATATCTCATGGAACCGAATTTTCGTGTATTTTAAAATATTGCCACATTTTCCAGAAAACTTTAAATAGCTTCTTGTACGAAATTAGTAAGTTTTCGTTATAGTTCAATGTAAATTTTCACTGTGATTTTGGGGGCTTATCAGGATGACTTTACAGATTCTTGGGACTCATTCTTTAATAAAATTCATTAATTTGCTGAAGATATAGGAATAATTGCGAGTCTTTTTGAATAATTAAGAGTTTGATGTTTTTGGTAATCGAGATTTAATTTCTAGGATAGAAGGTTGATAAAAATGAATTAAAGAGAATTATCTACAAATAATCCCAAAAATCTTTGATCTGCTTCTGTCCGTGGAAAGTAAGTATATCCGAATCCGAGTGTCAAAATAATCAACATGATCAGTAAAGTACTATAGAAGTTTAAATTTTTTATTCTCACACCATATATCTATTATAGATGTTTATATAAAACATGTGTAGTGTTATAGATTGGATATATATACTCATATATCTTTACTTATTACTATAATTTATAAGGATAATTTGTTTATAGTATATATATAAATTATATTTATTTGATACTATAAGATAAGAATTTTTATTTTTTTTAAATCTTAAATTCTTCAAGATTAGATAAGATTGATATATCTACTTTTATCTGCATCGCCTGTATATATCATTTTACTAATTTATTTAAATTAATACTCCAATATTAATGGCTCTTAGTCTATCTCGTTAGTACTTCAAAATAAATTAATTGTGAAATTGAATACATTCCAATCTCTTATACTACTACTTTTTATACATTTTCAGTTAGATCCAAAACAATCAACATGCATATATTCCCATTTGTGCAATTGAAAGAACCTTTCACCTCCAACTCAAATAAAGAAGCCTTTTTCTTTTTCTTCATTTGATTCACATATACTAACCGCAAACCCTACACATATATTTTTTCAAAAAAACGTTTTAAATGATGTCCAAAAACAAATCCGATTCATGCACAAGATAAATAGATCCCTGTAGCTCACAAAGTCTCGATAATATGATTTATATATACTCCATTAATTATAGTATAGAAGTTAATTATCACTAGTGCATGGCTGCAGGTAATTATTAAAAAAAAAAAAAAAAGATGGCGGAGGAGTATCCCCGCAGCGTCAACTTCGGGCCGCCGCGCAGCTTCGGCAGCGTGCTGAGGTCGAAGATGAAGGAGACGTTCTTCCCCGACGACCCTTTCCGGCAGTTCAAGAGCGAGACGTCGGCGGGGCGTCGGGCGGTGAAGGGCCTTCAATATTTCATCCCTATTTTGGAGTGGCTGCCCAGTTACTCCTTCAACCTCTTCAAGTACGACCTTCTCGCCGGAATCACCATCGCCAGCCTCGCCATTCCTCAGGGCATCAGCTACGCCAACCTCGCGCAGTTACCCCCAATTATCGGCCTTTGTAATTTTTGGATCCATTCTACCTCATTTATCATTTAATTTAGAATATAGTAT